>NW_024039462.1:0-347578 GCF_016077235.1 Cyprinodon tularosa
GATACCACCTAAAGTTAATACAAGAAAGTCAAGTTTAAATCATCCAGTCTGGCGTCCTCCTTTCTGACCTAATCCCCATTCAACATCCTTCTGGGCTTAAGTAGTGCTCTGGCCGGCACTCCTCTTGATTGTGTCCGATGGAAAACTGAACGGTGCAACCTAATAGTTCAAAATACAGTCCAACCACCTGCTATCTTCCCTACACATCCATCCATCCATCCATCCATCCATCCATCCATCCATCCATCCATCCATCCATCCATCCATCCATCCATCCATCCATCCATCCATCCATCCTGTTCCACTTTAAGCCCAGACTACCCAATCCACACACACCTCCTTCAGCTGCTCCGGGGGGACCCCGAAGCGACACCAGGCCAGATCAGAGAAATAGTCCCTCTAGCGTGTCCTGGGCCTTCCAAAAATTGTCCTCCCAATAGGACATGCCTGGAACATCTTCCAAGGGAGGCAACAAGGAGGCATCCAGTATGGATGCCAGAGCCACCTCAGCTGGCTCCTTTCGACGTGGAGGAGCATTGACTCTACTCCGAGCTCCTCTTGGGTATCTGAGCTCCTCACCCGATCTCGAAGGGTGCGCCCAGCTACCCTGTAAAGGAAACTCTCATTTTGGCCGCTCGTATGCACAATCTTGTCCTTTCAGTCATTACTCATGACCATAGGTGAGGGTGAGAATGCAGATTGATCGGTAAATCGAGAGCTTTGTCCCCTGACTCAGCTCCCTCTTCACCACGACAGTCCGATACGTGACCGCATCACTGCCGACCCCGCACCGATCCGTCAATCAATTTCACCCTTCATCCGTCCCTCACTCGTGAACAAGACCCCAAGATACTTAAACTCCTCCATTTGAGAAAAGGAATCTCCAACGACCTGAAAAAGGGAGTCCACCTTTCTCCGGTGGAGAACCATGGCCTCGGATTTGGAGGTGCTGATCTTCATCCCGGCTGCTTCACACTTGGCTGCAAACTGCCAAAGTGCAAGCCGGAGGTCCTAGTTTGATGAGGCCAACAGGACATAATCTACAAATGGCAGAGATGAGGTGCCCAATTCAGACACCCTCCCTTGCTGCGCCTAGAAATTCTGTCCATAAATGTAATGAACAGAACCGATGACAAATGGTAGCCCTGTCGGAGACCAACATGCACAGGGAACAGGTCTGGTTTACTGCTGGCAATGCGAACCAAGCTCATGCTGCGGTCATATAGAGAGTGGACAGCCCTTAACAGAGGGCCCCGGCCCCAATACTCCTTGAGGAGCCCCCACAGGGCACCATGAGGGACACGGTTGAACGCCTTCTCCAGATCCGCAAAACACATGTGGACAGGTTGGCGAGCTCCCACGAACCCTCGAGCACCCGATGAACAGCATAGAGCTGGTCCAGTGTGCCACGAACAGAGCACTGAACCAATATTAATATGTCAACAATATTAATATGTTAACTGAAAACCTGTCAAAAAAATTATTAAAAAGCAAAAAAAAGACATTTGCAGCCCTACATCTATTGTAGTGCGTTTTACCAGAAAGAAACATAAATAACGAAATAACAAATGAGTGAATGAAATGGAAGCTTTGATAATTAAACTGCTATATTGTGAGCATAACGAAAATTAAAAAATGTGCTATAATTAAATGTCTTGCTTATCTTTTACTATAAAGCTCTCTTCATAATGAGTTAATTTATTCAGAGTATCTATTTTTTTAAATTAATCAGTGAATTGAAAACCTAATTCGCAACATTAATCCTCAAATAAAATAATCAGTAATGCTAGGCCTAATTACATTTTCCTGACATAGCCTGGTTCTGAGCAGGCAGCAAAAAAACAAGCCAAAAAAGTACCAGGCTGGAAACAACAGTGATTAAAGCGGTCACCAGACGCACTAAGTGGAGTAGCCCTGCTAAATTAGAACTCATAGAAAGGAGGCATTGGTTGCTTTACCTCTCTGTTTGTTCATGTCATGATAACAGCTCTGCTACTCTGATATCTGTAGTTTCTTTCTGGAAAAGTGGCATAGAGAGGCTGAAATACCACCTCTATAACGTAGATCTTCAACAGGGGGTCCATGACCCCTAGGGGGTCCACAGAGGTACTGCATGGCGGTCGTGAAAGTTTTGGTTGATTAGACTTTTTTTTATATTCCCCCCTGCAATTTTTTCCACTAATTGAAATGTCTTTAAATCCACATTAACATGAATTTAAAATGGATGCAAAAGATGTCTTTCAGTCATTAATGCACAAATTCAGCGACACGCAGGAACTCTTTCAAACTGGGCACCATTTCATTCACAGCACCTGTCCCATCAACCAGGAATCAGAATCAGAAATACTTTAATAATCCCAGATTATTATTACTTTGTTACATTACTTCATATGTAACAGAGTGACTATAGGACCAGTTTGCTATAACACAATTTAATACAATATATATGATTAGGGGATCCCTGCTCCATCTCGCCGTCTTTTTGGGAGTCCTTTACCTGGAAAAGGTTAAAGACTCCTACTCTATAACATTTGATGGAAAGTGCTACATTTCTGAAGCAGGATGAAAACACTTTTGTCTAAATCCTAATTGTAAAACCAGCATGAGGTATGCTGCAATTATCCCAACACTTGATCAAACTCCTTTGCTAAAAACTTCATCAACAAAAACAAGACAGGAGTTTCTCTAGGTCCATGTCAGCAGAATTGTATATAGGTAAGCCTATAGTGAGCTGAGAGGTAGTGTTGGTGTATTTTTAAAATGTAAAACCATCTCTGACAAGAACAAGAGAAAAAAGTTTGATGATTTTAATTTGAAGCATTTGCTCACCCAACAACAGGATCACAGCAATGAATTCATTATTGGTACAGACAGACTTCCAACTCAGTTTCAGTGTGTCTTGTTAACGTTAATATCACACAAATTCTGCAGTTTCCCTGCATTGCCTGCCTTTATTTCTAAAAAACATACAGCTCTCAGGGATTTTTCCCGCTTCACTGCTCAGAGGTGGCTCACAGTAGCCTCGTGAGACCATCCTGATCTCGCGAGCTTTCAAGGTTTCACTCGCAGATCAGTCTGGCTACTTTCCGTTAAAGAAAATTTGGATCAGTTCACCAAAAGAACGTCCAATCAGCGTTGGCTTTGAGGCGGGTTGAGGTGTGACGCAACGAGAAGCGCGACAGTTCAGTCTAAAGAACATGGCGGCTTCAGCCGATGAAACTAGCGTTAGCGTGGCTATCGAGCAAGTTTTATCGGAATTACAGAGTATTTCTTCACTGAAAGAAGAGTAAAACACTGCTCTGGAGGCTTTTCTCAGAGGAAAAGATGTTTTTGCTCTTCTCCCGACTGGTTTTGGCAAGAGTTTGATCTATCAATTGGCTTGTGCCTGGCTTGTGGTTGTGTTTTCGTCGTCGCTCTGTTCGTACGTCATATGCTTCGTCGATCTGATTGGTTTATTTGGCCTGTCTATCACCAACATAGGCCAATCAGCTAACCAGTATTTTCGCCCCTTCCCAAAATTACTTCAACGGAAGGTTTCCAGATGGATATGCGGAGCAAATCCATCTGGCGGAGTCAGGTGAGGCTCACAGCTCTGTGACCGAAATGTTTGGGGAATGAAACTTATAGTAGTAAATACAGTAATATAATAATTACTTTCAAGGTTTGTGCATTCAGTTGTTCCTTCTGCTCCATCTCTGATCAAGCCTACTTGTCCTTAGCTTTAGTTTTCTTTCCATAGGGTCAAGGAATTGAACTATTACCAATTCAGTCTTTGTTAAGATTCCTTCACACAGCTAAGGGTTTGTTCCAAATCAATACCTTCATTTAAAGCATCAACATGAATTTATTTCCTTTTTTATTGAAACTGAAGGTCCTCTGATCCGTGGCTTACTGCACTGTTAATCTTGTCGGTTATTTGCTGTTGAGTAGCTTTTATTGACCAGGCAGTTGAGTGTATTATAAGACACTCATGCTGTAAATATCTTTTATGATGACTTTTTTCTTCATTTTCTGCAACAGGACTGAAAAAACGAACCAGAAAAGCCCTTCGCCTAGGGAAGAAAGAGAAGGACACAGAAGCAACGTGAGTTTACTCGTGTAAAAAAGGAATATCTTTTGCGTAAAGGACTGTTTTTATTCAATTTTATTTACTCGCCTCTTGTATTTTAAACAGGAGCTCACCTGACAAAGAGGGAAGCGAAGGTGGAAAGAAGGGAAAAGTATGTACACCGTGGTCCTCATTGCAAATATATCGCTAATGTCTGTGTTTAAAAAAACAAAACCAAATAAATTTTTGATAAAAAAACGATTCAAAGGGCAGAATGGAAGGTAGGTTAAACTCAGGGTCCGTCCCATGAATGCATGGTCAGCAGCTGTGTTTTCTCACCCTTTTACATTGACTTCTTCCTTGGTATCAGGTGTGTTGATATACTCTCCAATCTAAAATCATGTATTTAGACCCAACATCTTTCTTGGCTTCATTCGAATAAAGGAGAAGGTTGCAGATGGTTTGTGTGATAATACAATGCTGAGTTGTTTTTATTTACCTTCTGACACTTTTGATATAACCACTGGTTTTCCTTTTTAGAAAAAGGCCAATGGAGCTCCTAATGGTTTCTACGGGGAGATTGACTGGGACAGATATGTAAGTATCCTCAATGTATGTTGTTGTTGGATAAGCAGACACCCGATAGCTCTGGCACAAGGCAGTTCCTGTGTTTTTGTTGTGTGCGTTGGGGATTTAAATGACCGTGTACGCTCTTTAAAGAGAATTATAACTCAGTGTGCTGTAGCTCAACCAGAAAGCTGAATATCTTGAGAAAATTGTTCGCTGCCCATTAAGCCAAATCTATATTTGCAAGCATTGCTTTACCGCTTTTTCTTTGCCTTCGTGGTTTTCCTTTCTCCTGCAGGCCTCACCCGATGTCGACGAGGAGGGGTTCAGTCTACGGCCCGGTGAGGGAGACAATGATATCCTTTCAACAAGATATGGACATGTCGCTCACAATGCTATTGACTTGTTTAGCAGAGTGACTCTTCAGCTGAGTGCCTTTTGGCATTAAACATGATCAATCAATAGTCTCCTCCACCCCACCCATCAGGTTTGCCCATGCAGGGGCTGCAGAGACAAAGGAGCATAAAGACAAGTTAAATCCAAAACATGATAGTTCTAAAATCACTTCTTCCACCAATCCTCCTTTCGTCAACCATTTAGCTTTTTAAGGCTGATCTCTCTTTTGATTTCTAGTATTTATAACTTTTATACTTTTTACTGATATTGACATTTTTCTCAAAACTTTTTTTTTTTTTTACAATGAAGAAGAAATCAAGAAGTATTTAGAGTGGTGTTGGAACACAATTAAAATTTTCATTCAAGTTAATTATAAAGTCTATAAATAGCGCAACAAATGCATTTTAATCGAAAACCATATATCGACAAAGTAAACAACTTTTTCCAAACCAAAAACGCTGTTTGCTTCTAAATTAAAAATTAACATATAACCACAGCAACACATATATTTATTGTTTTCAATGTATTACTTAGATTATTAAACTATTTGATTTGTTGAAAGTTATCATTTAGCTTTTTTAGAAACTCGTGATGTTACCGTCTTTGAGATACTACTTCTTTAAGTGTGAAGATCACATTAGCATTATTTATATCACAATCAGGGGGAGTGGTGGCCTAGTGGTTGGGGTATTGCGCTAAGGTTCTGAGTTCGAGCCCCACTCCCACGGACTGCCACTGTGGCCTGAGCAAAGACCCTTAATCCTGCACTGCGCTGCACAATGGCACAATGGTTACTTTGTACTTGTGACAGTGTAATGACAATAAAGTTGAATTCTAAATGAATTCCACTGAACTATAACAGTAGATCTATGCATAAAGCATTGCTGTTTAGAGCTTAGGATTCGCTATTAAGCATGCAACATTTAGTGCAATTAAAACACATATACCTCTGAGGCGTCTTGTTCTCCTTAAGCCCTTAATCAAGACAAACAATATATGTTGCCACTTACTTTACCAGGGAGTACTTTAAACTTTTTCAGACCTGAAGCTCATCATCTGGTCCGATGTTTGCTGCAGCTGTGGAACGTTAGGAACGTCTGTGTTTGCCACAACATAAGTCCTGTTTCATTCATTCCTGCCTGCCAGTTGCAGTAATACCTCCATGCAGGTCGAGGTTCTAATGAAAAAGTCACATAGGTGATGTAGCTCATCTAAGTGCTACATCTACAAATAACACCAAGGGAACTATCAATGGTCTCCTGGGTTCCTCTCACTGATAAGAGTGGTGTGACTACCAGTTATCCAGGAATACACAGAACCAAAGTTACAGCGTCACTTTCACTGCACTCAGATGTTTTTTCAGCTGGAATACTTGTGATGCTGTTTGTGCATCAGATGTACAGGTGTAAAAGAAACAGTCCTGCTCGGGACTTAAGTATATATAAAAAGATACACTAAGTTGCATTACTTTTTATAATATCTTAAAATCTATAGAATTAATAATCAAAATGAATGTGTTTAAGTCCCTGCCCTATTTTCCACTTATTGCCTCAATTTTTCAACATGCTAACAGTCAAGATAATATGCAAACCTGTGTTAAACACTCCATAAAGAATGAAAATGAACCATTGTGCATAAATTACATTCTGAAGGTTTGTTGGTTAAGCTGATAACCAGCTGGTTGAGGCACACCCATCTGCTTGAAGATAATTTTTGGCTGGAGGAAATATTTGTTCATCTCATTTAACGGTGGTCTGTTTCACGAATTGCTTCAATGCATTTTCTGTTTCCAAATTATGTGGAGAAAATATGCAGTGCTGTCAACATAATAATGAGGGTATTTCTTCTTAGCCTCGTGAGACCATCCTGATCTCACGAGCTTTCAAGGTTTCACTCGCAGATCAGTCTGGAGACTCTCCGTTAAAGAAAATTTGGAGCCGTTCCCCAAACGAACGTCCAATCAGTGTTGGCTTTGAGGCGGGTTGAGGTGTGACGCAACGAGAAGCCCGACCATTCAGTCTAATGAACATGGCGGCTTCAGCCGATGAAACTAGCGTTAGCGTGGCTATCGAGCAAGTTTTATCAGAATTACAGAGTATTTCTTCACTGAAAGAAGAGCAAAACACTGCTCTGGAGTTTTTGCTCTTCTCCCGACTGGTTTCGGCAAGAGAAGCCTGGCTTGTGGTTGTGTTTTCGTCGTTGCTCTGGTAGTACGTCATATGCTTGGTTGATCTGATTGGTTTATTTGGCCCGTCTATCACCAACATAGGCCAATCAGCTAACCAGTATTTTCGCCCCTTCCCAAAATTACTTCAACGGAAGGTTTCCAGATGGATATGCGGAGCAAATCCATCTGGCGGAGTCAGGTTAATTTCTTCTGGGGACCCATAGAATCCAAGTGAACCCCATTGAAAACAAACAGGTTTGAAAAATGGTCAAACATTGGTCGGCTATGAAATGTCATACTTGGAAATACTCCCCTCTCTGCACACTAACAGCAGATACATCATCTCTGAGTTACATTAACTGAAAGTTGCTTTGTTTTATATTTAAATCACAGTAAGAGCAAAACCCTTTAGCAGCAGACCTACTACGACTTTCTGGTCGGCTTTTGTCTGACCATTTGATCTGCCAGAAAATCCCTTTCACTTCCATAAAAAGAACAAACGGAATCTTTGCTTATATGATTTATGAAACAATGGAAATAAAACCTCCACCCTCCATGTTGACAACTAACTAACTTTAAATTCTATAACTATCCAGAGCAGGAGAGTGTGTCTCCTCCTAGTTTTGACTTGAAATTCTCCAGGAAAAAAAATGGATTTACAATCACTCTTTGCCCTTGACAATCATTCACCAGCTTCCAAAGGAAAGCACCTCTCTTCCTCCAGCGATTCAGACGATGACGAAGAGAACAAGAAAAAGTTCAAAATCCGGATCAAGCCGCTGGTGGCGGACAGCGCCCGGTGTCTTCCTCCATCCATGGATGAGCTGAAAGCCTCTGTGGGAGGTCTGACGCTCTCTCCTTCTCTGGTGAGCGTTGCTGATCTTAGTTCTGTCCAGCACTAAACACTGATAGAGCTGCTCCACTTTGTAGCATCTGTTTAAGTCTCGTACTGTGTTTGTTCTTCCTGCTGTCCTTCTATAGAGGAGAAGTCCGGTAAGCTTGCAACGCCTGTTTTTTGTTTTTTTTTGTTAACAGCCAAAGATTGTGCAG
This sequence comes from Cyprinodon tularosa, assembly GCF_016077235.1. NCBI lineage: Eukaryota > Metazoa > Chordata > Actinopteri > Cyprinodontiformes > Cyprinodontidae > Cyprinodon > Cyprinodon tularosa. The sequence continues at coordinate 8,229 of NW_024039462.1, forward strand.
GCATGTGCTCACTTGGTGGAAGAGCCAGTTTTGTTCCTAATGGTCTCCATGTTTCTGCATGTGGAATATGTTTTATTTTGTTCCTTTTAATCTCCAAAACCCACCGCTTTGTAGTTACATTTTCCTGCTGAGTTTAAACTTTACTTAAACCTCTCTGGCAAAGCATGTGGTACATAATGCAAATTAAACAGAACACGGACAGAACTCTGATCTTGTCTCTGCAGCTGTTGCATTCTGTTTATTGTCCTGACGGCACATTTTGCATTATGGGAGCTATGCTGTTAAAGTAAAGAAGATGTGTTGTGTCCAGTTTTAGTTGACGTCCAGTTGACTGATTTGTCACTCACTCTCTGACCCAGGTCTGTTCTCTCTTCCTTTTTGCTGGTCTCAGAGACGCAGTCCGGTGAGTTTCTCTTTTTCAGCTGCCACACCTGCTTGTTAGAGGCCTGAAAATCAACCTCCTGATTTCAGCTTACAGTTGTGTTGCAGATAAAAGTGCAGAAATTGTACAATCAAGTATCAATAAGTGAGGATAAGTAAAAATAAAATCCATATTTTTCTATTTTAAATACATATTTATGTAATGTATTCACTATTACTGTAGAATTCAGGTTTTCTACATTGAAGATATTTTAGATGTAATTACTGTAATTTATTTATCCAGATGCTCCATAGATTATTTTTATTTCTAAAGTATCTATTATTTGCTTTTCTATTCTGCAGGGGATGATAAAAAGAAACTTATCATGTGAGTAAATAAATATTTTCAACTTTTTGTTTTTGTTATTAGTTACGCACCATTTTTCAGGCCATACTTTTGAAAGGCGCGGCATCGAATTTTATTGCATTTTCCAGATTGCAAAAATTTGCACACATTTTACAGGTTGTAATTCGATTTCAGTGCGCTCTTTTAGTATTTTATGCAATAAAAAAATACAAGGGAGAATATATTGGGGAAGCTGGTTTAAATATTTTTCCTCCTAAATGTTTTGCAAAACAAATTCGAAAGGTATTGCATGTATTTGCTTTTAGCCCCTTTCACCTTGCAAAAGCATTTGGGACCCTTTAATTTTTTTAGCCTTCAAACATAAAGATATAAAATTGACATTTATTTGGGAATAATCAACAACAAGTGGGACACAATCATGTAGAGAAACGAAACTGAAGAGTGAGGCGTGCAAATTGAATCAGCTCCTTTACTTTCAGTGAAATAAACTCTCCATATGCTCAATGAGGATCTGTGAATGATTCGATGTTGACCTCAATGACTGATGATGATAAATAGAATCCACCTGTGTGTAATCAGGTCTCCATTTAAATGCACCTGCTCTTTGATTGTCTCAGAGCTCTTTTTAAAGCGCAGAGTACATCATGAAGAACAAGGAACACACCAGGCAGGTTTGAGATTCTGTTCAGGAGAAGTTTAAAGTCGGATTTGGATACAGAAAGATTTCCTAAGCTTCAAACATCAATAGGAGCACTGTGCAAGCGATAATATTAAAATGGACCACTGAGAATCTACGAAGACCCAGCTGTCCCTCCAAACTTTCAGCTCAAACAAGGAGAAGACTGATCTGCAGCCAAGATGCCCATGATAACTCTGCATGAACTGCAGAGATCTACAGCTGAGGTGGGAGAATCTTTTCACAGGACAACAATCAGCAGTGTACTGCACAAATCTGGCCTTTATGGAAGAAAGACTTTTCTTAAAGGTATCCATAAAACGGCTTGTTTAAAGTTTACCACAAGACACCTGGGAGACACAGCAAACATGTGGAAGAAGATCCTCTGGTGAGATTAAACCAAAATTGAACTTTTTGGCAACGATGCAAAATGTTGTGTTTGAGGTAAAACTAACATAGCTCATCACCCTGAACGCACCATCCCCAATGTAAAACATGTTGGTGGCAGCATTACGGTTTGGGCCTGCTTTTCTTCAGCAGGAACAGAGAATATGGTTAAAATTGATGGGAAGAACGATGGAGCCGAATTTAAGGACCATTTTGGAAGAAAACTTGTTGGAGTCTGCAAAAGACCTAAGACTGGTACGGAGGTGTATCTTCCAACAATCATCCAAAATATAAAGCAAAATCTACAATGCCACTGTTCACAAATGAACATTTCAAGATGTTGGTATTGCCTAATCAAAGTCCAGACCTGAATTAAATTGAGAATCTGTGGAAAGAACTGGAAACTGCTGTTAACAAACCTTCTCTATCCAACCTCACTGAGCTCAAGCTGTTTTGCAGGAAGAATGGACAAAAACATCAGTCTCTCGATTTGCTAAACTGATAGACACATACCCCAAATGACTTTGCACAAGGTGGCGCTCCAAAGTATTAACTGCAGGGGGGGAATTTTGCACACACAATTTTTTTTTTCATTAAATAAAAAATTCGTAAATTTCGTACCATCTTCATTACTGCGTCGCACTTGTTGATTCTTCACAGAAAAAGAACATTTTATATCAAATAGTTCAAGGGGACGGATAATTTCGCCTGGCACTGTAGCCTGCTGAACCATCATTTACTAAAATCACAGCTACATTTGTCTTGAATGTGTTCTGATTAGCTTTGCAGGTGCAAAGATTGAACATTTTTGACTATTTGTCTTTGAAAAATAGCTAAGGCTAATTAGGATTACACAGCAAAGATATGTGAGTGAGCATAGTCTGTCCACTGACTTATTCTAAATCCACACTGAGGAGATGCATCCTAATCTCCTAATAATCCCATTGCCGTGTTTCATCATTGATATTTTGAGTCCTGTACAATTCTAAAACACACAATTAGAAACATATTAAGGTGAATCCAAACTTTTGTTAGACATTGCCCAATTAATTGTACTCTTATCAAGCAAATATATGCTGTATAAACTAACACATAAGTTTCTGTGATGGTTCTCTGTAATCATAGGTGAAGAGATAGCTAGACCCAGACGCTCCACCCCAACGCCAAGTTGTGCATCTGAGACACCAAGGTCTGTAACTTTAACGGCCAACGAGTTAATATGATTTTACCAATGTTATGTTATTCAAAGTATTTGTTTGTAGTATTAAGGACTAGACAAGTCCAAGTTGGAGTTGAATTTTTTCCTGTATCTAGTCTGGTTAAGATTAAAAGGTCAGTGTATATAAAAGGTAATCAAGTTTCTTAACATTTTGCCTCATTCTATCATTATAAATGATACAAACCTTTAACTTGATTTATAAGTCAATTTTGTTGGAATTTTCATGAAACTGCTATGGAAGTTACCAAATCAGGCTGTATTATCAGGTGACATGTAACTGAGCTCTTGCACAGTATCTATAATCAAACCTTTATGTAACTTTTCTGAAACTTTACCTCATTTAATTTACTTAATACTTTTTTAAATGTATTTTTCATGCTCAGTTCTGGACTTTACCAGGTGCTTTATGGACATTTTTTTTTTTTAAGGTCTTAGCTTAACTCTGTCTAAATTGTGTCCTCTCCTCCCTCCCAGTGAGTGCAGTTGCAGATCTACAGTATACAGATCTCTGATTGAAAAATTAGCAAAAATCGAATTCCAATCCATCCAGAAATCAAAATCAAATGTTGCTTATAAGCCTGCTGTTGTCTTTTGATTGCATTAGTCAGAACTGGAGCTAAGGTGGAATGGATACGTGCTCGCATTGCTTTTAATAGTTATGTCTTCTCTTGCAGCTCCACTGTGCCACAGAATGTTCCTTCAGTGTTCAGGCATCCTTCAGAAAGCAGATATGCCAGATATGATGGTCCGTCTTCTACTAATTAGACATTACTCCATTTATAAACACCGGTTTTCCTTACTCAACTCTGATCCCCTTTCCTGTGTTGCAGCAATCCGCAGTGATGCATGGGGAGAACCCAGACCATGCTCTGAATCCCAGCTGAGCCGTAGTTTTCCAACAGGAGGTGAGTGGCCGTATCTTTGTTGTTTCTGTAAACCTAACTAATCTAGTGGCTGTAATCTGGTGGTGATAAACTGTTTCTACTGCAGCTCCTCCACCACTTCCTCCTAAAACCTTTCCATCTAGAAGTCGTTACGGTTATCCTTCGGACTTGGCAGGTAACTTTCCTTCTGTAAACCTTCAGTGGAGGTCAATCACATGCTGTAGTTCAGTGACAACTGTCCAAACTTTCTTTCACAGCTGATCTACCCAATGGCAGGGCAGCCCGAAGCTCTGCCCCCATCTACCTGAATGTCCTTTCCCCTGCCTCTTACCGGGGGTCCCCAGCCCCTGACCTAGACGACGTGTTTGGTCCTGCTGACAGCCCCAGAATGAGGGAGGAGGCGGCATCCTCCAGATGGGTCACCTTCATGGACGACAGACCTCCACCTCCTGACGAACCAGCTCCTCCTCCACCACCAGACTCTCCTCCTCCAGATACACCTTCCTCCACTCCTTCAACTCCTGGCTTCTCTCCCGGACCGCCACCAAATGAGCCCCCGCCTTCTCCTCCGCCGTTTTCCCCAGGATCTCCTCCTCCTTTTACACCACTAGACTCACCGCCCTCAATCGTGCTTGGACCTCCGCCTCCAGATGAGCCAGCTCCTCCTTTGCCTCCTGACTTCTCCCCTTCCGACTCTTCCACTGCATTCCCTGACGAGGAAGGAGTCGACGAGGAGGTCCTGCAGCTGGCAGGGTATGCCTGCTCCTCCACTACAATCAGCCCAGTGCCCCCTTTGCCAGCAGAACGGAAATCCCCTCGGGCAGGGGTCACATCTCCTTTAGTCTACGGGAATCTGGGAGGAAAGCAGACTCCAGAGGGAGCGTACCAGAGGGATGATGTATCGGATCTGACAGGCTCTCCCAGAGAGCTGACACCCAGCTTCAGGGGAACTCCGCCTCCTCTTCCTCCAACCGCATACAGGTCCATCATGTCTTCCCCTGGGCCCTATTCTGGAAGCAGTGAGTGTTCTGGTCTCTTTGTCAATTGAGGTTCACCCTCAGGTATAATTAGAGGACAATTTATATGACATCATGATATCTTACATGCATGGAGGAGAAGGAATTGACTCAGTAGAGAGGATGTAAAGGATAATATAAGGACTTACTCAAATTTACTGGTAGAGAAGATAAAATATTCAAAGCTGCAGAGAAATATTTATTTCTAAAGATACTGAAGATGTTAGGATGTAACAAATGTGTTTTAACCCTATATAGCTCACCTAATTGTAGTGAAATGATTATTTAGATTCTCCTAAAGACAGAATAACAGTTTTAAGTAAGACCTGATCAGTTTTTTTTACTTATGAAGTGCTTTTTACAGACATAAACACAAAGTGCTGTAAGAAAATGTCATTATGAAAAATAACAGAGCATAAAACATGGACCTAATGACTAAATAGTCACGAAGGGAGAAATTAAGTCTTCAAAAGAGCTTAATTGAATCTGATGAGAATGATATAACTGGACAGTATCTACTTAGAATTTTACATAAATTCCTTTATTTTACTGAAATGTATGATTTTTTTGTTTAGAATTTTAGTAACTTTAGAAACTGGCAACCTTTTCCTGCTACGTGAAACTAGCAGGAAAAGGTTGCCAGAACTAGAGGAAGCTTTGCCTTGTTTTTGCTGTGACATGACGGCAAGTGTTCAGAGGACAGATGATGTTGTTTCTCCCAGGCCCATCATCTCCAGCTCGCCCTGTCACGCCTCAGTCTCGAGGGAGTCCAGTGCCGCCTCCTCCTCCTCCTCGTCCAACCTCAAGACCAAAGCTACCCCCGGGGAAACCAATCACAGAGCTAGTGCGTATAAAAAAGATTTCCACTTTAACATGACTCATTCCATTTCAGTGTCAGGATTAAGCAAAAGCAATTCTTTTGGTCCTTTTTACCCGTTTTTTAGAGTCGGCCATTCAGCCCACCGGTTGCAGTGAGCCCTCCACCTTTTGCACCCCTGGCCCGCGCTGAGAGCTCCTCCTCCCTCTCCTCTGTCACCACACATAGTGCAGCTTCCACTCCAACCTTAGGACGAGACCTTAGCATGCCCACCACAGGTATGGATACGTGTTGGCATTGTCCTCTTTTGAGCTGAACACCACATGGCGTCTGCTTCTCGTCATCATGTCCTCACCTCATTGTCTTATCCCTCTCATGATTCTCTCTCCCCTCATGTCTCTGCTCACCCAGAGGCCTCACAGCCTCTGGTGTGGTTTGACCACGGCAGGTTTTTTTTAGCCTTTGAAGGTGAGTCATTCCAAAGAGCAGCAAAGAGCCCTTGTCAGTGCATGAAGCCCTTCTAGACATTCTGTTTTTATCCCTTGTCTTGCTGCACATCCCATCTCCTGCTCAAAAAGATCCCGGAATTAGATAGATGTTTAAGGATCATCAGAAGTTCCTGTATGCTCATCATTCGCATTAAATTCAGCTGATTAACTGCTTTTTTTTTTTTAGAATTAAAAAATGACTAAAGCAAAATACTTCAGTTATTAAAAAAAATATAGAGAGGGCAATTAATGCACACTGATGTTTGGATCATCACATAGACATCACTGGGGTTCTGGTATGATTCTTGTTGAATGTTTGACCTCTGTTCTTGTCCCAAATGGTGGATGTCATTTTAATTATTGTGTTTTCTTTGGTGGAAGAACCCCTGTGGTGGTTTTATTGGACATTAGTGCAGCGTTTGATACTAATGATCACATTTAATCAGTTCTGGTAAAATGGATTGGCCATGTTGGTACAACATTGTATTGGTTTAGATCCCACTTCAAGCACAGGGTCTTGTGTCAGTAGGTACATCAGAGTCCTTAACCCTGTAATGCCAAATGTATCATATTTGATACATACGCTTTCTGAAATGTTTTGCGTCTGACACCTTTTGCATAATTTAATGGTAAAAACTTTGCTCAAAATCCTATTGCACACAATCAGATATACCTGATAACAGAGGGTAGAAGACTACACAAAACATTATCTGGACTTATTACATAGTAATAAATTATTAATGTCAAAAATGTATTTCTGTTTTTTCCTTTTTACATATTTTTTTAAAAAGGCCAAATAAGGACTTCAAACCAAAAAAAAGTAATTTTCTGTTTTCTTTTATTCTTGGATCGGGGTTTAAAGGATTAAAATCTGTTGGTATCCCCCAACGGTTCATCTATCTATATGTACATGCTCCACCTTACCCAGATCCTAAATTAGCTTAACTGTGCAGACGACACACAGCTGTACATGACAATGTCACCAGGTGACTAGGGAAATTCGATAGAAAAAAATCACATTTGGCAAATTAAAGAAAATTAGGGTAGACATGTAAAACTTTGACTGTTTGACAATTACTGAAAGGAACAATAAGTTCAAACGTGCGTGCAATATTTTGATATTTATAAATCCACTGAAGTTGTTATATTCTACCTTGGGGAAAAAAGTCTAACTTGTATTAATGGAAGCTCTAGATAAATTCCTACGATGAGTGTATGTATGTAAATGTCTGAGCAATACTATAGAGTTTATTTAACCCTAATATGTCTGTTCTAGCTATACTTTTTTTTACATACCTTCCAACATATGAGTATCTTTTGGCTTTGTGCGGTTACCAGGGTGCTCCAGAGGACCCAGCCCACTCACCATGGGACCCCAGGACACTCTGCCAGTTGCAGCTGCATTCACGGAAACTATAAATGCTTATTTCAAAGGCGCTGATCCCAGCAAGTAAGTCCTTTTTTACAAAGTAGGTTGGTTAGGTCACTATGACATGATACAGGATCTTATCTATATTGTTATATTGCAAATGTTTCTGATTGTAGAAATATCATAGTAGATTAGGTAAAATATAAAATATCATACTCTGATCTACAGAAATAAAAGAAGGACCTAAAAAACGCCATGGGTGTGAAGGACCCGGTCTACTTGGACTGGATCCTTCGAAGTCTGTGAAAATAAGGAGGCCGGAAGAGTTTTGGCTTTGGATTCAAACAGGTCGAGCTTTCAATGGCTTTCACCGCAGTATGATCAGTTGCCTAGCAACCGTGATAGTTGAGACAAAAAGCAGGCAAAGAATTAAAACCAAACTACCCAGGGGCGTGCACACATAGACACTAGGTGGTGCTAAAGCACTAGGAAATTTGCCCTCTATCAAAGAAAATGCCCTTTTGAAACTCGTTTTTTTTTTTTATTATTATTATTAATATTATTAAGATTTTACTGAGGTCGGTTTTGAAATGATCTTTTGAAAAGCTGAGCCATTAAAAACGACTGAAACAATGCCCCGAAATGACCGACCTACTTGCGCACACCCGACCAGCCTCTCTCTCTTCCTTTGTCACGTGAACTCGCTCGGTCGCCCGCAGGGCATGCCAGATGCGCAGCATCATAGCAGTTTTCATATAGCAGGAACGGTCGCTGACAGGCTGCTTCTCCCGTGCTCCATTAGCCAGGTAATAAACAGATCAAGCAGAATCATTTTGTTGTGCATTAAAATGTCTCATTCAGCAGCACAAAACACGCATTTTGCCGACTGGTCACCAGATAAACTAGTTGTCTCCTTGTAAGATGCTATTTTACTTTTTATATTTTATAACCATATTTTTTATCTTAAGTGTATACATTAGTCTATTTTATTGCATGACGTATACCCACAGTTTTTAGATATTTTTATAATTTTATTTACCTATTCCATATTATATGTTTCATGTTGCACGATTGTACCATAAAAAATTCGTAGTTTGTGAACTCCTTCACTAACAATGGCAATAAACCTGATTCTGATTCTGAAAGTTTTACACTGTAGCCCAAGTCAATGACAGATAACGTGAGGACGACCACATAGGCTACAAATAATTTTGGTAGAGTTTGCAATTGCAAATCTATGGAAGAGGATTAGGGCCACTGAAAAAAAAAAAAATAAGTTAACTGATTTTTAAATTTTATTTCAGTTTAGTATGGGGAAAAAAGTCAGAATGCTGACTTTAATCTCATAATTCTAACTTTTTTCTCATAATTCTGACTTTTTGCTGAGAATTCTGACTTTTTGCTCAGTATTCTGACTTTAATCTCAGAATTCTGACAATAAAAAAGTCAGAATTCTGACTTTTTTCCCATGTTAAACTGAAATAAAATTTAAAAATCAGTTAACTTTTTTTTTTTTTTTCAGTGGCCCTAATCCTCTTCTGTACAAATCTATGTGTCAAGACAAACGTTTTCTGTTGTATAGGTTTTGTTAGGCAACATAAATTAACCCATTTTGGTCTCTTTGTCTTAATTGTATATTGATTTAGTAATTGCAGCACAATGCCAAGAAAGGAGGGTTAATCATATTGAAAAATCTTAAAAGCTATTCACATTTTATTTTTAAGTGGTTTGTGCAGCAGGTATTAAAATAGCTATTATTTTATAGGCTACCATAAGTCATATCCACGTGACAAGACTTCCAGTCATATTGCCCTAATAGCCCATTATTTAAACTAATGTGGCATATTTGTTAAAGCTATTATTATTATTATTATTATTATTATCATTATTATTATTATTATTGTCATGATGGTTATTATTAATATATCGCAGCCAGTCACAGCAGGGAAGCTCTATACCATCAACATATAACAGGACAGGAGATGAGGAAGAGTTCAGGGAAGACGCAGAGACAGAAAAAGACCAGGATGAGGGAGAACAGCAGGATGAGGGAGAACAGATGGGTGAGGGAAAACAGGGAGATGAGCCAGATGAAAGAAGTATGCTTTAGTCTGTTCTGTTGGTGATGTGACTTTTTTCCATTGAAAACTCACGTTTAGAGAATGTTACAAATAAAAGTCAAATTTCATTCAACATGCGTTTATTTATTTTTTATAATTAAGTGTTACACGTGTCTCCAGACTGATCTGCGAGTGAAACCTTGAAAGCTCACGAGATCAGGATGGTCTCACGAGGCTAAGCTAGTACGCCACCCCTGTCTGTTTGCCTCCGCCATGTTGCCGCTGGCAGAAGTGAAGAAGACTCACCTAAGATGGCGCATCAGTGTGACCAAGCAAAATTGAATCAACCCAGAAACTGTGCAGGACATGTGTGGTGCCTGCATTCTACTGTGCACAATTACAAAAGTTTTATATGAAAAGCTGGGCCATCTCAAAGAATAAAGAAAAATGGCTGGTTTAATTTTCAGATTTCAAATCTTTTTTTTTTTTTTTTTTTTTTTTGGCCAATTAGCAGCGTAAAACGGATTTCAGAGTGGTATGACAACCCTAACATCCACAAGTGGGACCTTTCCTCACTGCCCAACAATGGCAGAGTGGTTGAAATTCTCCAGTGGACACAAAGAATGGCAGATTTTACCTTTTGCTCTAAGTGCTCTTCTTGGAGCATACAGTAAAAAAAGGTTTACAATGAGCATGTGACAGAGTGACATGACCAAATTGATGCCAAGGACAGAGCTGTTCCCCAGACTTGAAACCAGCTTAGCACATCTAGGACATTGTCTCATTCTATTGGCCTAGACAGACTTTCCAAGTTAACATCCGTTAACCGTTTAATTTAGGGCTTGGAAGAGATTCCCCGGAAGAAATCTTTGCACACCACCAAGCCACATTTTGACTTGTCTTAAGAAATATCTGGTGAAACTGAATCAGCCAGTAATGTTGTTTTCCAGCTTTATTCTGAGTATGATTCTAAATCCAGACCTCCGTGGGATAATCTTAATTTACCTTGATCCTTCTATGCTTTATTTTCCACTGTGTGATAAAGGTTTTCACCAGAATTATTTCATTCATTCATTTAGATCTAGAGTGTTATTTTAGTGGTCTTTTTTTAAGCAGTGTATATTAGGTAAAAGCTTTTGCAGTTTAGCTTGTATGTCTAGAAGTGTTTGCTTCTCACTCCCACTTCTGTCTGTTTGCTGCAGATGTGCGGTGAAAATCACAGGGGAGATGGTGCTCTCCTTCCCTGCAGGTATAACCAGGCATTTTGCTTGTCACCCAACTCAACCAATCCTCACCTTTGTCATCAGCAACTATAACCAGCTGGAGCAAGTCCTCCCTAATCCACAGCTGCTGTGCTGGTGAGCATAAACATGGTAAAGCTGTCCCTTTTTTAATGGCTGTGGGGTCGTCCAGAACTATTAAATCCAGCTGTGGCTTTTATTTTATGTTAGGTCATTTCAAGGTTAGGGGTTGCAGTGCTTTGCAAAGATATTTACAGCTTTTGAACCTTTGACTTATGTTTTTGTAATTTAAGAATCCTGTGTTCCCTCTTCTTCTGCAATGTCTATCTATCAGAGTCTGCAGACGGAAATTCAGTTCTCAGTTGCTAAATCTGCTAATTTTGTGCATGTGCAAGCTGAAACCTCCGATTCATGTTTACGGTGTGACTTTTGTTCCTTTATTATTGCAAGGAAAGAACACATTTTGTAAATGGAAGAATGAAAATGCAATCCATAAAGGAAAATTTATTTAAAAAAAATGATCAGAAAAGGGTTTTGAAAGTAATTTAGCTGTTTTCTTAGATTTTTGTAAAACATTTTTGTTTTTCATATTTCATTTTTTCAAACTTTATTTAAAATTTTCTGTACTAGATTGTACATTTCAAGTTTTATGCTTTTTAAATTTTCTTTTTCAGATTTAGTGCTATGTATTGTATGTTTTTAATATTGCATTTTACAGATCACCTTCTATTTACTTCAAGCCAAACATTAAAAAGAAAAAAACAGGCTTTTGATGCGCACATTGACCAAATAAAATGTTCTCGCTAAAGCCCCTGTTGCACCTTGCTGAGTTAGCCAGTTCATGCCTGACATCCCAGAATCTCCTAAAATGCTGGCATACGCTGAAATTTCTATGTATTTTTTAAATTTTTTGGCATATACATAGCCTATTCATATAGAGTCCAGAACTTATGTCCAAGGACAGCCTAACTTATGCATAACACACGGCAAAGTAATACCCATGAAATGTCACCAGCCAGTGTCCTGGGTGGGGGGTAAAAAGCACAAAAAGATTCCAATAAAAGCCATTATATGGTAACTGTAATTTAGAAACATGTTCAGTGGTCGTCTGGAACACTTCACATACGTTGATATGCCTTGGAAATAAGTTCTTGATAAGTTACACATAAGTTATGCACACCTTTTTCATAGGCTTCGTATTTCAACGATTAAATAACTTACCTGTAACTTATGGTCCATGTATTAGCATATGCTGGCATGCGTCTCGACATCTTGGCATACTTGCCGTATGCCTAACCTGACTCCGCCAAATGGATTTGATCCGCATATCCATCTGGAAACCTTCGGTTGAAGTAATTTTGGGAAGGGGCGAAAATACTGGTGAGCTGATTGGCCTATATTGGTGATAGACGGGCCAAATAAACCAATCAGATTAACGAAGCATATGACGTACTAACAGCCAGGCTACTCTTGCCGAAACCAGTCGGGAGAAGAGCAAAAACATCTTTTCCTCTGAGAAAAGCCTCCAGAGCAGTGTTTTGCTCTTCTTTCAGTGAAGAAATACTCTGTAATTCCGATAAAACTTGCTCGATAGCCACGCTAACGCTAGTTTCATCGGCTGAAGCCGCCATGTTCTTTAGACTGAACTGTCGCGCTTCTTGTTGCGTCACACCTCAACCCGCCTCAAAGCCAACGCTGATTGGACGTTCGTTTGGTGAACGGCTCCAAATTTTCTTCAGCGGAGAGTCTCCAGACTGATTAGCGAGTGAAATCTTGAAAGCTCGCGAGATCAGGATGGTCTCACGAGGCTACCGTATGCCAGCGTTTTTGCCAGATTTTTCATGCGTCAGGCATACGCTGGTCTAAATCATCAAGGTGTGACAGGAGCTTAACATTCATGCAGAGCATTAGAAATGAGTCTTCGCGACTCACTCCAGAGGGCAGCCCATCTGCAGATGTGGAGTGGGTGCAATTTGAAAATACTGAAATTCATAAAACAGTCTGAGAAAGTGAAATTTGAAAAATAAGATTTAAATTTTTTTTAATAAAATTAGAAAAAATTATGTATGAAAAATGATTTTGAAAATGTAATTATTCAAAACAATAATTAGAATTATAATGAAAAAAAAAAAAAAAAACATCTGAAAAAACAAGGTTTTAATTTTGGGTTGCATTTCCAGTTGCATTTCTGTTTTAAATTTTACATCATTCCTACCTCTCTAAAGCCTGGACCATTAAATAATTTAAAGAAAATTCTAATTTCTTCAAATTAGAGTTGTCATTGAACTTTCTGACAAATGAAAAAAATAAATAAGATGTATTCACATCCTCTATGATAAATTAGGCATATCTGTATAATCTTCTATAGATTTCCGGTAGAAATATCAAACCAATGATGCAGAGGTCTCAATAACCCATGTATGAAAACATAATGCACTTGGTCTCAAAGGGATGCTTCATTAAATATTAAGAATAAAATATGACCATCTGAAAATGAAAAGAATATGACAAATCTACTAATATACCAAAACTCTCAACTTAAACTAAAAGGTCGGGCAGTAAGGGCACTAACCAGAGAATAAATCAGATGAGGAGCTACGGAGGAGCTGCGGAGGGAGGATTTAATCATGTGACATAATAGCCACCCACTAATCAAACCTAATCAGTGTCAAAAAGTGCTGAGAGAACCTCATTGTTGAAACAATGAAAATTGTTGAAAATGGTTTTGCAAACCATTTTCTAAAAAAAGAAAATTGTCACGGCATACTACCATAATTTGCTCTAAAAAAATGTTGAGTCTTGAGGTTTCCCTGATTCAACAACCACATTCAATGAGATGTTAGATAGCAGGTCTCCTTAAAACAGGTTGACATATTGGGAGGTAAATGAGCCATTTGAAACAGGTGTTGTTCAGCATAGATTTAAATTCTGCATGATATTGGTGAGTTTGTACTAAAGATGGACACCTTGGGTTAAGATCAAAGCATGTTTGTGTCATTAGAGCCATAAAACAAAGTAGACACTCTAAAAAAAAATAAGAAAAATGAGAAAATTCTGTGTATTTTAGTTCAAAGTATTTTCCTTCTACTTCCTAATTACATATGTTGTGGTGTTGTGGTCAATCACAAAGAATCCCACTGAAATATATTAAAGTCTGTGCAGAGCATTGGATGGGAACGGATATCCACAGATACTATCGTTTTATTATCAGCATCTAAATGGGACCTCTTCTTGTCGTCTTGTAGTGATTCTGCAACGGATGGTGTGGATACCAAGGAATTCTGGGTAAACATGCCAAACCTGATGAGCCATCTCAAGAAAGTGGCCGAACAGAAGCCCCAGGCAACATACTACAACGTGGACATGATCAAATATCAAGTATAGATTGCCTTTTAGTTGCCTAACGTTATTCCTTCCATGAAACATATCGGCTGCTTTATTCTGCTGTTTTTTGTTTGTATATTTATTTTTTTTCCTGTTAGGTGTCTGCAGAGGGGATTCAGTCCACTCCTCTGAACCTGGCTGTGAGTTGGCGAGGTGATTCCACCAACACCGACCTGCGAATAGATTACAAATACAATGCTGAGGCCATGGCTTCTCCGGTGCCGTTACACAACATCCACTTTGTGGTTCCTGTGGATGGGGGCATATCCAGGCTGCAGACCATGATCCCCCCCGCCACGTGGTAAAGATCCCTCACACCTACTCAGGGACAGCCTCACTAGGGGTTCTGATGTCTGATAAGATGCCCAAACATTTACTGAACCTATTATTATTGGGCCTGTTACCATTTTTCCCATTTGGTCAGTCGAGGTAGTGACTTTATTTTCAGTGCATGAAGAGGAAAATATAAAATAAATAAATATAAATACATTTTTATTTCTCCATTCAGGAATCCAGAGCAGCAAGCGATTCAGTGGAAAATCCAAAGCCTGTCTCAAAGATCTGAAAATGGAGGCAAGTGTTTTTTTTTTTCCTTCAAAATCATCAGACATGGGGGGGAAAAAAAACAACAAAAACCCAGTGGACACTCTTTCTGGTTCTATAGGATTTAAGTGAAAAATTCAAAATCATCCTAAAGGAAGGATTTTTCTGCAGAGTTGTGAATGTCTTATAACACAATGTCAGGGTGGAAATGAATCAGCGAAGGTCTTAAAGAAGCAGTTACTGCTGACCATAAGGTTATAAGGTTGTTATGTTAGACAGAATAAAATAAAAAAAGGACTTAATTCCAATAACAAAAGCCTTAAAAAAAACTTTAAAGACAGTTGGAGAAAGTCAGAGGAGCAGACTTATCCTAAAGTCACTCTGTGGAATTGGGAATTATCCAAAAGTGTTTTTGAATTAACAGTTCAGAGTTTAAATTTAGTAATTTGGGATTTCATTAGATAAAGACTGACGAATAGGATTTCATCTTTCCTATGAAAAGAAGATGTTAAGTTGCAAAATGTAATGTAAACTGAGAGACTTGCTGACCAATGTTCTCTGGGTGGGTCAGATAGTTAAAGATATTTGGCCATAATATGTTTTGCCAATAGACCCTTTTTCTAATCTATGTCACAGTTAGGTCAGAGTGTTAGCTGGAGGTAAAACTAACCGAAAACTAGATGTGGTGAAAACAAACCAGCACCAAACCAGGCTTTGCTAAACAAGGAGGTAATATTATAACGTGTTGGTTCCCAGAACCAACAGAGTACAGACAGTTTGAAGTTTTATCCCGCACCTGCTGTCACTGCCAGAAAAAAAAGCTACCAGCTGTGGTTCAAAGTGGTAAAATGAGGGGAGTAGACAGAAACAACCATCAAACATGCTCTTATATGCAGACCAGGCTTCTTACAAGATAAATGAAGGTGAATAAAATATATTCTTTTGTATGGATGGATTATGGTTTAAGTAGCATTACTCCCCCAGCTGTACAAATCCAGTTTGCCGTTAAGATTTTGTTTCTTCTGTTAACAATGAGCCAAGCCAGCTAGATGTTCGTGGTTTTGGTTCAGCTACTCTAGATAGAACGACGGATCTCCCTCTGTTTTTCAGTTAGCCAGGTGTAGATGTAACACTACTCTGCTAGAGGTAAACCTTTCGTATGGTCAATCTATTGAGTTGGTATGGCTGGGTCGGCCGATCTGGATCTACCCTTTCATAGTTAACTGGGAATATTTAAGATTTACTTTCTGAGGCCATTCAGAAACAGATTTTCTGCAACAGAATTAAAAAAACAAAAAAATAAAAAACTAGAAAAGCACCCGGAGAGCGTAGACCTCAACCAAGGAGCAAATTTCCCCCCCAAATTGTGACTTACATCTATGGTTAAAACTCGCACATGATCTGGACCATTTCCAAATTTTAATAAATTGTTCCTTGGCTTGAGGAGCAACTCTGGTAAAAAAAAAAAAAAAAAATTCCATAAAATCCATTCATAGGTTTTCAAGTGATCCTGCTAAAAACCAAAAACCTTCCCTTTTCTCCTGTTTTTTTTTTGTTGTTGCACCCAATGGCATTTTTTGGCCCCGATACCGATACCTGGCTGTGCAGGATGAGCAGATACTATCTGTTTAAAATTGATGTGTGTGTATATATGAAGAACTGCATACTACATGGTTGTCAAATAATTGCCATCATGGCTTTGTCAAGCTGCTGCCTACCTTTGAGAAGCAGGAACATGACAATAGTTGAATAAACTTTTGGCTCTCAAAATGGTATCGGTGCCCTATTTGTTGGCACTCGCCGATTCCCGATACCGCCACTTTAGTGCTGGATCGGGGCACCGCCCGATAATGATATCGGTATTGGTGCAACACTAGTTTTTATCTTCAGTAAAATACCTCTGGACTTTTTGAGTCGATGCTGAAGGCTGTCAATAGTCACTGCTGCCACCCTCTGGTTTAGAGGGGAACTGCTTGTTCTGCCAAATATCCCTATCTCACAATGTTGCGGAATATTTTAAAAACTTTTGTATTCAGATGAAGATCTGGATCATCACCTGGATCATCACCTTGGCATGTCAAATAGTTTCATTAAGATGCATGTATGACTTTTCAAGTTATCATGTTCACTTACAAACAGAGACAAAACCGCAGACTCTCCTATAAACATAACCTCCTTGGCAGAGCTAAAAACCTAACAAATCTTGTTAGATAACATGAAAGTTCAGGAATCTTTCTGCCTTCAGCTAAGAAATATGTCAAATTTACAATGACCAAACTCAGCATATCGTCACAAACCTCTTGTTTCCACTGCACTGTTAAAAAAGTAAATGGCAATTGTTGTTCTAACACACAATTGTATTGTAATCCGACTCAGAAATATAAATTTGACATCTAACAAATAAATACACGTTTGCCCAACTCAAATTCTCAGAAGTTGGTTTAACAAGGAGTTTTAAATCGCCTATACAAGATTTTTTGAGTTCCCTCAACTGTAAACTCATGGGCATGCGCACTGCTTATGTTCATGGACACGCCCACTACGGTACGGGGTTTCCTATCCCTTTCTTCAAGGGCACAGCCTTTTTCCCTCGTGTTTGAGAAGATTGGCGGACATTGTGATTTTATGCATCTGGAGAACCACGGAGGAACGACCCTGGGACCTTACCAGTTTTCCCGGTGAGTGCTGCAAAGTACAGACAGTTAGCGGTTAGCTCCGTGAGTTAGCATTCCCTTGTGGTGTATTGCCACCGAGTTGAAGCATGAGTTCACATGTTTTTCACGTTCTGGTGAAAGGAAAAGCAGCGCACGTGCGCGTTTATAATGCGCGTGTGCGCGTGCGTGTTTATGCCGCGCATGTGCGGGTGAGTGTTTATGCATAGAGAAAAGAGTGTGCCTGATATTTTCATTGTACAAATGAAAAGAGACATTAAGTTGAGTGTAATAACTTATTAAATTTCTAAATTGTTTTATGTAGTGCAGTGTTGTTGCACTCAGGCACAGAATATTACAAGACTACATTATTTTACTTTCTTAATCCGATGTGGGTATTTACTGTTATTTACATTATTTACATGTGGATTTTTTGCTTTCATGATTTTATTTGCTTTACAAGAAAAACAGTGACATAACCCTGTAATGCAGCAGTTAATTCGTAATGAGTTAGAAAAGTTACATTACACACTGAAATTTATCATACTTGGAGAGATATAAACTGTACAGTTAAGAACAAGAAGTGAATGGATTTAACTAAGCCCTGTTGTGCTATGCAGGCTGGGTTTTTTGGATACCCTGGATTCTGGATTCTCTCCTTAAATGGAGATGGCGAGCCAACCGTGTGAACATCTGGATTTGGACTGAAGAGAAGGATTTGGACTGAAGAGGACTTTCTTTTTTTGCATTCATCGTCCTGTCGGAGTGGTAGGACTAAAAAGAAAAACTCAGAGATAAAAAGGGAAAACCTTTTTCTTTTTCCGTTGGGAAACAAGACATTTTATTTCATTTTATTTTTTTTAAAAGGGTGCACCCAATTTAAAGAGACTACAATTGAAAAAAACAAACTGAAGGCCGTCCAAATTTGTAAAACTGTTATTTTTTCATATATGTTAATACACTTACTTCACAAAAAATTACCTGTGTGTTTTCCTCTTACTAAAATGGTGTCTTACTGTTTTTTCCCTCATCATCACTCTTACGAATCTAGAACATTCTGGTCCAGTGTCATGTTACTTTGATCTGTGCAGTTAAGATTATGTTGTTGAACATGGTTTTATACTGTATCTATTGATGCAATGTTTGGCTTGAAGCAATAAAAATGTTGTATTAACATAATTTTTTGTGTGTTGAATGATTGGTAGTGAAGACGATTGGTAGGACTAAAAAAACTGAGTTGATAGAACTCAACTTGCAGATAACACTACAAAATCTGAGTTTGTAGAACTCAAAATCTATATGTCAAACTCATAAAACAAAGTTGATAGAACTCAGAACTTAAAGGTGAAACTCAAAAACCTAAGTTGGTAGAACTCAAAATTTCTAAGTAACACTCCAAAAACCTAAGTTGGCAGAACTCAAAAATCTTTGTAAACTCAACCACAGTGAATTTAAGTAAAGAAAACTCAAAAAACCAAATGCATCACGTTGCCTAGAAAATGTAAGTTCTGTCAACCTCTATTTTTTTTTCAGTGTGGAGGGCTGGTACTTTAGGCCTTTTTTTCACAGGATACCACAGTATGCCATAGTCTAAAGTTTCATCATGAAAGGCTAAAGCTTTTTCCAACCCGAGTTATTAAAAGAACAACAAATCCAAACCACATTACATAGACAGCTGAGCTACTGTATGAAGGACCCCAAGGATACTACCAAGTAGCAATGAGTGTCCTTAATTGTGTCCCATTGCCTGCATTCTTCTATTATCTAAACATGTGTGTATTGTGTAGGAGTAGGGGCTCTACTGGGCCGGTTCCAGATGGAGGAAGGTCCCTGTAAACCCTCCAAGCCCCAGCTGGCGGTCCAGTTCACCAGTGAGGGAAGCACGCTGTCAGGCTGTGATATCCAGCTTGTTGGGACCGGCTACCGGCTCTCTCTGGTGAAGAAGAGATTTGCTGCAGGTCAATAACAATACATGATTTTTTAACACTTTTAGACGTCTAAGGCATTAAGCCTTCCTCCTTCTGACATGTTATTTTAATTATTTTTGTTTTTGCACAGGGAAATATTTAGCAGATAACTAGCAGGTTTGTTGATGAAGAGCACCAAGGAAATTCCTGGCTTTTGACTGTGAAGACTATGGATCCATCCCATGTTTAGTGGACATCTGAAGTTCTCTAGCAAACCATCAGAATGGTTGAGGTATGCTGGAAGAACAGAGTTTATGCAAGTAAATATGGATCCTTCTTTGTGCATCTTGAACTCGTGACCTGAAACGGGGTAAAAAGATAAGGAAGCTTGTTAACTGTAAAATAATTGTAATTCATACAGTGATCCAGCATTATTTATTTTATTTAATGTTTAACTGGTAAATACTGTAAATGCACAGTGGGAGATGATGTGAGTTGATTGTATGAAATCAAGAACAATCGTAAAGGTGGGAGTAATTGTTCGGGGAATGGGGGTTTACCTGTGAGATTTGATATACACTGCCTCTTCAGATTTGGTGGTAGCATCCTTATCATCATCTAAGAAGAACTTCTTCCTTTAGTTTAATAAGCTTTGAAAAAAAAGAAAAGCCAAAAGCCATCAGTTTGGCGATAAAGAAGCAGGTTTTGGTTTCTCTGACGTGGAACTGATCGCTGCTCTTCAGAACTTACAATCAGATTTGATGCTGAATCTAAAAATTTTTCCACCCTGTGGAACTGACAGCACCTCCCAAAAATGATCCCTGTTTTGGTCATTAAACCCAAACTTCAAAGCATTTTATTGGGACTTGATTTAACAGACCAACACAAAGTAGAGCATAAGTGTGAACTGGAAGTAAATGCATTAATTTTTTTTATTTTTTATTTCCAAGTAAATAGAAGGTAGAAAATGTGTGGTTGGTGTTTATATTCTGCCTCACAATGTCGATATTCTGTAAAGGGAAACATCTTGTTACAGCATCATGCTGCCAGTGCCATGCTTTACTGTGGGGACGGTGAGTTCAGCATGATGAGCCATTTAATCCTACTAATACTCAAGTATGATGTGCCTTGTGTTGATCTATCACATGAAATCCCAGTAAATTAAACAGAATTTTGTGGATTCAATGTGATAAAGTTAAAAAGGTGTATAAGTATATTTGCAAGAAACTCTATTTGTTAGAGAAAATAATAAATTGAAGACCAACTTAGTAAAAATACTTGTGTAAAATTAGAAATTTCATCCCCTGATGGCTTTAGTTGGGTTCTATTACAAGAGAATTTTTTTGTGCAAGAGAAATTGAAATTTTTGGGTGTTCAGGTTTGACACAGACATGTATTTCCAGCCACATATGTAGATTATCGATCTTTAGGAAGCTGCAAAGAAAGCCCCCAATAATGATCAATTATTGCAGCAGCATAATCTTCTATTGAATGCTTGAGAAAAATTCAACCTTTGTTTCAAAGGCATGTAAATCAGAAATAAATCCCATGTTAAGAAATGATAGTGGTGGGACTCTTGGTCCCTCTGATGGTATTTTGCTGATTTTCCTTACTTCAAACATTTCAGTTGTTGGAGGAAACACATGGAGAGAGGGAATCCTTTCACCTTTCCCTGCACAATCCCTCCGTCTTCAAGAATCCCGGTTCCTATCATTGACTCACTTCTGTTCAGCTCCAGGATTTCCTGGAACAAAATGCTGACACATTTTCCGATGCCCATAGTGCATTTTTATTTTAATTTTAAATGGCGTGGCACTTCAGACTGCTCTCAAAGCTCTTTAACAAAGATTCCTGTGGAATTTGAAGAACAGGCCCACAGCATCATACTGTAGATCCTAGTCCGTGCAAAACAGTGGGCAAGAGGGTATTTTTCACATATTTCATATTTGTTGAAAAAAGGCACGATAGAAGCGTAATTGTTTCCATGGAGATTCACAACTCCAAGGTGGCTCTTTTTTTTTTCTTGCAATGAGATTTGGCTTTTATGATACTTCTCACTAGTTGTACTTCCATAAACCACCTTACTGAATAAATTATGATCACAGAAAAACATTTGCAAAATGGAAATATTGCATTTTTTTAAAAAAATCCCACGATTTTTTTATAACTTTTTAACCCTTTGAGCTGAAAACTGCAATGGAAACACTTTTTTTTCACATCACACAAGTCATGTGATCTTCAACTGGGCCTTACTGTAAAAAGACAAAGAAGTTGGAGGATGATGGCGCCCACTAGAGGCGTGGCTGAAGTATGGATACATCCCATGTGTTTAAATCAGCAGCTGCCATGTTTTCAGAGTTATCCCATTAACAGACGCATTCACATGCAATTTTAAGTATTTATTTTTTTGGAAACACTGCCATTGCAAAAAATTGCATTTTCAAAATGAGCAGAATATCAACATAGTTTTGGACACATTTGTAATGGAGTTGGGCTACTTTTAGTGATGTGAATATCATTACTGGTCCTCTAACAACTGCGTGAACAGGTAGTGAAATAAAGGCTGGATTTTGCTGCTGCAATATAAATTACATTTATTTCCACTCCACTTTGCATTTTTTACAAAGGGCCCAAATAACTGTAGCCGGCACTGTAAATAAACAGGTGCTTTACTAAAACATGCAGCAGGAGGCAACGGTATCTGGTGTTTTTATGAGGGTTTTGTTCATTTGTCAAAGTTGCTGCTCTTTCTGGACCTGTCGGTGTAAACGACTCCCTACAGGCTCCACCGGCACGTTCAACATGTTGGCTCTTAGATACGTAGGAGTGCCATATGTGGATGAGAAGGACCTGAAAGTGGCTGAAGAAGTAAACGACTTTCTGGGTTGCTGATTGTAGGATTTGCCTTTAATGCTGCTTTAAAAAAAATAAAACTGGTCAATTTTTGTTGGCCAGGATCACGAGGTCTTGAAAAGTATTATTAGGGATGTTATCGTAGGAGAAGACTTAAACGGTCTTTCTAATGAAGAGAGCACTATTTAAGTCTCTGTTTTAATTTCTTCCTTTTTCATCGTCATAAATACACAATTTATCATTTTCTAATAGCAATATTTTAAAGCCTATATGTAAAAAGTGTACATATTTATATAGATATAAATCTAAAAGTTTGTTTCAGATAACGTGTCTGAACATACAGACTCATCTGTGGTTGTCCTTTAGTTCGTTGATGTCAGCACCCCGACTACATTTAGTTTTACCTAAGGAATCACAACGTGCATTTCTTTTCATCTGGTTTGTGTTCAGAAGTAATAATTAAGTAAAAAATCTACTTGTGGACGATGGTGCCACTTTAAAGGTGTTTTTGTACCTCACCGTTCCTGTCGAAGCAATACCAATTTGTGCATTTTCACCCTGGTCATGATGTGTGTCGATGTGTAGGTGTGGTCAATGCTTCGCTGTCCTCACACCTTCAAACACTCGCTGTCAATAAATCCGGCATGTTTTGATGAGGTGTTCATTGCAATGGTCTTGCTGTGTGTTCGATTTGCTCACAGATCCCAGTTTCACTGCATCTTATAGCTTCATCCTACATATAAACGGTTCATGTTTGCTTATCAGTTAAGAGAAATGAATTTGTTTACCAACAGTTGTTTATTTTTCTTTAGAGAAAAGAAGATATTCTTTTAGTTGAGGGAGAATTGGTTTTATTTTCCTCTTTAAGTTATTTTACAGTGCCTTGTAATAGTATTCACACCCTCATTTCCCTATTTAGTGGCGTCATAAACAAACCCCTGCAGAGGGGTGTAGTAACTACTTACATTTACTTGAGTAACATTAAGAAAATTAACTTTTAAGTGTAGTTGCCCTTAATGATGCTGTTCCCTTCATGAGTACTTTGAGATCAGATAAAAGCAGCAGATAATGCGATTTAGTTATTTTTTCCTTTCCCTTAATTTATGCATTACTTACTGTTTGAATTATGTTCTTATAGTTTATATTTAAAAATTTGGTTTTTAAAAGTGTTTCATCTCAACAAATTTCTTTTTTTAATTATGTAATTTAACCCTTTAAAGCCCAATCCAAGAATAAAACAAAACAGAAAATTACTTTTTTTTGTTTGAATTCCTTATTTGCCCTTTTAACAAAATATGTAAAAAGAAAAAAAACAGAAATACATTTTTGATATTAATAATTAATTACTGTGCGATAAGTCAAGATTATTTTTTGTGTAGTCTTCTACTGGCTGTTATCAGGTATATCTGATTGTGTACAATAGGATTTTGAGCAAAGTTTTTACCATTAAATTATGCAAAAGGTGTCAGACGCAAAACATTTCAGAAACCGTATGTATCAAATACGATACATTTGGCATTAAAGGGTTATAAGTATTTTATTTTATACTTCCAAATACCTGAATTCGTCTGATTACATAAGTTTAAACATTAAATCAGATAATATGAGCCAACAAATACTCAGTACTTAACCTGCCATTCTACCAGGTACTCTTGAGTAAATTATTGTATGACTACTTTCTACTTTTACTTGAGTGAACCAATATTAAAGTAGTAGTCTACCCAGCTCTGCCTCTATTTTTTATTTAGGAGACAAAAATGAAATGTAAAAATCTGAATTATAGAGAAAATTATGCAGATCTTTACATAGTTGATCGAATTTTTGGCATGAGTGGTGTGGATTTCGCTTTAGCTCCTCTGGGTTCATACTTTCTAGGTATGATTGTAGCAGGTCTTCTCGTTCTTGGTATCATAGTTTGAGCTAATTCAGATTGGATTAAACAGGAAACAGTTTTTCAGGCCTTACAAAATTTTACCAAACCTAATTTAAATCTGAGCTTTGACTAGGCCGTTCAGTATTATTGGATGTAAACCTTTGTCCTTTGTTTGTGTTTCTGTTAATTTTTTCTCATTGTCCTTCTGGAATATGAACCTCTGCCACTCTTTTAACTCTTTTCAAGTTTCTGACGCATCTTTCACCATGTCCCTGTTAAAGAAAACCACCTTTACATTATGAAGCCCTCACTGTTTAACCACCGTTATGGTATGTTTAGGTTGATGTTCAGTGTTGGTTTTACATTTCGGCTAAAAAGGTAATTTTCAGTCACATCTGCATCTTCTTTCACTTGTTTGCTCTTTTCCTCTAAACTAAATTGTTCAAACTTAAGACAGGATCATTCCATAATGGCCCTTGTTTTAGGATTTACAACATTCATCTATTTTGTGGATCTCTACAGCTCCTCCAGTCCCCATGGGCCTTGGCTTCTTCTCTGACTGTTTTCCCTTCTCCGTCATACTATTTTCTACCCTAACCCTAATTTAAACTTCCCAGCACTCTCTGACCCGTCTGCTGTGTGCCTTTCTGTTTTTCAAAGTAAAATCTCCTTCCTTTCCTCCAGAAGATGAATCTAAAGAGGAAATGCCTGCTTGCATTTTTTTAATATTTATTTCTTCCCTTATTAACCACACCCAACTTTTTACTGGTTTATCCGGTACAATCCCATTAAATTGCAAAGAAGTTTGAGGGTTAAAGTGACAAAAGGAGCTTAGAGGGTATGAATACTGTTACAATAAACTGAAAAAAAATAATTTTCGCCTTATTAATGAACAACAGTGGTTTAACTTCTGATGGTTTCCTTTATTTTTTCTTGCCTTTTGGCTTTAATGTTTTTCATGTCTTAGAGTCAGAATATGCAAACATCTCATGTCAATTTCCCACCCAAATCTTTTAAAGGTAAATATATAAAATGTCTATATAATGTAACATCTGTTCTACTTGGTAATAAAGAGAAAAAACATGAATGATGTCTTTGTGTTACTTTAAGAGTCTTAATGTATCATAATGAAAAACAACCTAATCTGTTGAAGAAACTGTTGGAGGATCCAGAATGTAAGATATATTAAAAGCTCTTTTATTGACCTTTTTGTCATGAATCAGACCAGAGGACCCAGTATTCAAGGTAAGAGAGACAGTGGGATAATTAAAAAATGTTTATGTAAAACATTGGATCTGCAGTTACAGCAGCCAGGGCATCTAAGGAGTGGAACACTGGTTGGTAACCACAATATTCTGACGGAGGATGATGATGAACGTGTGAGTCACTAACCTGATTTTATAGTTCAGTCGGTGAAAGAAAATAACTTTTTGAAAAGTAATTGACAGGTAATAAGGAAATTTAGAGAAGCCAATTAACCTTACAGTCATGTTTTTGGACTGAGGGAGGAAGCCGGAGTACCAGGAGAAGACCCACGCATGCACATAGAGAACATGCAAACTCCATGCAGAAAGACCCCGGGCCTGGAATCAAACCCAGAACCTTCTTGCTGTAAGGCAACAGTGCTACCCACTGCATCACCGTGCTAAAAGATTCAAATCTTCTGAATATAACAGTATGTAAAAAAAAAAAGATTAAAACTATCAAAAAACTAAACACTAACTGGATCTTTAACTGCAGATGTTTTGTTTCATTCATCTTATTTTGGCTGATATTGATCGAGTACTAATGTTGCTGTCAGGACTTATGTTACATATTCATATTATGAGTATATTTTTGCCCTTTTAACACAGAAAAGTACCAACCATTGCCTCCCTGTTGTTATAAGTAGACACTCCAGAGCTATAAGTAGATATCAGATTGATTTATGATTTTTTATTTGTTTTTTCACTGCAGTTTGGTGATTTGTTAATTTTCTCTTACATTATTATTATTATTTTTTTTCTTTTACATTTATTTTATTTTTTCAGGATTTTAGGGAGTTGTGGAATTTTTACTCCACATTTCATGCTGTCATACTGGCCTTAGCTTTATAAAGAGATTTGCTGAGAAATTATTTAAACTACAGTAGAAAAAAGTTTTTAAAAAACCACTGCTGTAATTCAACAAAAGAAGCCAATGAAGTTAAAGGTTGCTCCTTTGTTTCCTGTCTTTCTCTACTGGATGTTCTAATTAAAGCACATATACCTAACCATGAAAACAATGGCCAGACACATCTGGATTAATCAGTCCATCGAGCAATGAAATACAGGAAACAAAGGAGCTTCCTTAACTTCGGGAGGTAGTGAAGTTGTGCATAGAGCCCATTGTTATGGATTTAGGAGGGAATCAGCAGTTTATCTGTAGTTCTCTTTCTATCCACAAGGTGGAAGCATTGCTCCTCCTCAGCTACCTTAGAAAAAATCAAAAGATTTGAATTCACCTTTATTAATGTACCTCAAAATGTTATATTGTATTCAGTCTCCATTATTGAAATATGTGACTGCTAGGAAAATATCCTGTTCTTATAAAAAGAAAGAGAGAAAACCTTTAGACAAATTTCATTTCTTTACCCCAATTGATTTTATATATATATATATATATATATATATATATATATATATATAAAAATAAGAAAGCATAGCAGTTATGATCCCCTGAATTTTTTTTTTTTTTTCAGGCCCTGTAGCTTACCTGTCACACTGCATCCAACACAGCTATGGGCCCATATAGAGGGAGATTTATCTTATTACCTAATTTAAGCTAAGTTCTATTTTTTTCTGGCCTTTGAGGTCCTGTTAGTCTGAAATATCTACTGCATAAAGTTTGCAGTTTTACAGAAGTGATACAATCTGTCTGAAATCCTCCTCTGCATGCAGATTGGGCTGTTGTTTCAAGTTAAAAGCTGAGGTCTAGACATCTGATCAAGATCCCTCCTCTGTGCTTTTTTAGATGTTTTGTCTGAACGTCCCACCGACAAGAGACCCCATGGAGGAATTATTTTTGCCCCTTTAGGCATCCAAACACCTCAAGATCTCCCAAATGATCATGTCTCCCTCTTGCACCTCTTACCTCCGCAGCCTGACCTTACTGTAGATTAGAGGAAGAGCATTGAAGACCATAACAATGTTTATCTGATCAGAAGAAATAAATATTTCCTCTCTACTTTGTGTTTCGGTTTGTCGGTTCCCCTATTCTGCAGAGTTCTTTTTTTTTTTTTTTTTCCATTGACATTTTGACCCGGCATTAAGAGGGACCTGTCTGAGCCGGCGTAGCTCTTTTGACGTGTCTAAGTGATGCTTCACAGAGGAAATGGGGTCCAGATGGCCGACAGAATGCAGCCATACCCTCTGTCCTCTGCAAAGGCGAAGTGGGATATGACAGGCCAGGCCTCTAAGGTAATATGTCATTCCTCACAGGTATGTAAACAACCATCAGTGGTGCCATTTATTTTAAATACTAATGCATTGCCTATGACTCCAATCATTTAGGTTTTTATGAATACCAACCATCTATTTATCTTCTTGTATGTCTTTAAATGACAAAAATTTCACAGGAAAAAAAAGTAGACCTCACAGTGGTCCATACATTGAAGTGTGATCATTTATAAACATGAATATGGATGATGAGTTTATGCAATGAGAGGCAAACAAGGCTGCTGAAGCGAGCAGCGAGCAGAAACATCCAAATAATTGTTCTCACTCCCCTCCAAACTCTCCTTTCCTGCTGCCAGAGTGTGATTAAATCTTTTATAGATATATAAAAGAAGCTTAGGGTGTCATGGTTCAACTGGAGCTGAAAATCATCTGGATTTGCCTCTACCAGGTTATGGAAAAACAATTTAGCCTAATCTTCTTTTGTAAAAATAATAACATATATTACAATAATTACAACATACAATAAAGATTCTTTTTTTTTTTTTTACTCAAGATATTTTTTATTGAGTTTTACATAAACAAAAAACAAAGCACAGTTATAAGGTGTTGCAAGGTAGGCTTATAGAAGCCAGTTGAACAAGTTGCTCATACAAAAGTTTGTTAAAGTAAAAGAAATATGGACTTCACAAATAGAGAAAGTAGCATGACAACTACAATAAAACAAGTCAAGTAGTGAAGCACAAAGATATAATACGATAAAACAAACAAAAAAACCCCTTCCCCATCACCCAACCCGTCACTGCCAAAGCTATATCATCACTCCACAACATTCAGGGCCCGCCTAAGATGGAATCAGTGCAGTTTAGCTTGTCTGAGCAATTAAAGAGTTGGAAATGCTTTCAAGAAATGGCCTTACAAATTTTCAAATGTATCAAGAGACTGTTTAAGTGAGTACCTGATCTTTTCGAGTTTTAGACAAGACATATCTTGAAGCTTTTGTGAATGAGATGGTGGGGAGGCATCTTTCCATCTGAGTAAGATTGCACGGCGTGCCAAAAGTAAAGCAAAGGCTATAGAATATTTTCTAGTAGCACTTGAAACAGCTCCGCCCTCAAGGACCCAAAATAGGGCTGCAACTGGATTTGGTTCCAATTTGGTGTTAAATGTGCAAGATAATGTATTAAAGACTGCCTCAATAAAGATACTTAAAGATTCTCGGACCTGGACTTTGAATAGGCCATTACAATTAATTCCTTTTTTTTTCTTTTTTTTTTTTTTTCTGTTTGATGTGATATTTTTATTTTGTTTAATTCTGCACAAGAGGGCAGTGTAGTGCCAAAGGTGCCAGCAGTGGCTGTAGTTGCATTATTTTCAGGCAGGTTTAATTGTAGACAGTGAGACACCAGAGGCCTAAACCACAAAGCGGGATTATTGAGTTAGTGAGACGACTTAAGGTTTAACCCTGACTTCCCGGTACCATGAAGCTGAATTCATTCTAAGCGAAGCTACATTGAGCTCGCTTCATGGTACGGTGTTTGGTGATGCTTTGGTGAGTATGTTTTAGTCATATTTGTATTTTAGTTGGAGGAGTTAAATTCCTTTGATTTAGTATTCTTTATTCATAAGACATTTTGCTTAAGAAAGAATTTAACGATGCATGGTCATGTTTCTAAGTCAAAAGTTACGGTAAACATATATTTCTGCATTTAAACCTTATTGTCGAATGTGACAGATTAAAAATAATTTTTATAATAGTGTTTCCAAACTCCTTTGCAGCCTAAAATTATTGTTTTTTTTTTTCCATTTTATTTACCTGTAATTATTTCCACAATTATTTGCTTAAATGCATTTTCTCTGCATCATATTGATGTCACCTTTTGTTATGTAGCAGGGACGATTATTTCTCCTGCCACAGAAAATGATTTATGTATGAAACCTAAAAAGCTATGTTTTTGTTTTCTTACCAAACCACCTGCTTCAACACTTTTACAATAAAACTTCTTATGATTGTCTTTCAATAATAAAACATTATTAATTCTGGATTAGTGGACTTCCTGATCATTAGTTGTTCCATTGTTTCCAGCAGTTACATACTGTTACTTTACCAACAACAACAAAAAAATATTCACTTCCAACAGTTTTTTTTCCAACTTTTTTTTTTAGTAAGGACCAACATAAAATAACATATTTATATTTGTTCTTCGTGCATGTTTAATAATTTGATTATTCTTTCTTTGTTTTCTTTGTCTTTATGGCCAAACCTCATTTTTCAGAGGTTGTAAAACTTATTTATTTTTTATTTTTTTAAACAACAGCAAAACAGAGAGACTAAAACATCCAGAACGCAACATTTTGCTCCATCAGGATACATCCTCCATGTTATTTT
The DNA here is from genome assembly GCF_016077235.1 of Cyprinodon tularosa. NCBI lineage: Eukaryota > Metazoa > Chordata > Actinopteri > Cyprinodontiformes > Cyprinodontidae > Cyprinodon > Cyprinodon tularosa. The sequence continues at coordinate 38,126 of NW_024039462.1, forward strand.
CATGTGTTCAACACTAGATGTCCCCCTGAAGTCAGTGTAAACGCTTGAACAGCTGTGAGGGTTGGTTCAGTCCACATGGAGCTCAAGGATGGGGAATCTGACAGAGATGGTAAATAAAAGAATAGAAAAAGCTACCGACTTCATTTGGTGGATTTCTGTGAATTGGGGGGGTGCAATAAGTGTCGTCTTTGGGTAACTTTGTGGAAGTCGTCAGCAGCACATCTGTCCTCCTCCTTCTCCTGCTGAGTCTGATTCAGCACTTCAACACCTACACACAGAACCAAGAATAGACTCATGACTCCACACTGAGATCACAGTGAGTCAAAAAAAAAAAGAAAAGAAACCTGCCAGTGCCTGAGACCACCCTGTAGCTGACCCTTCTCCTGTCACCTGCTCCAGAGAAATCCTCTCTGCAAATGTTTGCTGAGTTCTACCGAGACTGGGATGTTGTGCAATATGATGAGCACGTTCATAGGAGGTATAGGTTGGATATACGATATGAAGAGGGAACAGCTTTGAGGAATAGAAAAAAAAAAAAAAAGATTTTAATAGAAAATGCAGCTCTGAAAGCTTTCTATTTCAGCTGCTGACCTAAAGGAGCAGTGTGCAGGTCAAACAGGTCTGCTTGGAAATCAGACACTAATGCTGCCTTCATTTCGTATCGTAATTATGTTAAATACCAAAAACCGACATGAAAATTGCACATGAACACATGAAGCACATGAAAGCTGCCAACATTCTATAATACCCGAGTTGCCGAGATGAGAAACTTTGACCTCTCATCTCTATGATGAAAAAATGCATTATTAAACATTCTCTCTTGTTGTGTTTGTAGCCTACACAACGTGACGTGCATTTCTTTTTACAAATATCACCATTTAAACTTGTGTTGGTTTTAATATAATCGTTGATGTTTGATTTTATCAGATGCTAGCAGTCCATCCATCAGGATAGACTGTACATCCCTGCATGTTACATTTTCATATATTCATGTGCATACCCAGTGTTGTGCATGAACGCGTGCAATGAATACATTCATATTTTTAGTGAACGATGAAATGAACGGATCAGTTTTGAACTAATGCACTTGAACGAGAGGGACGTTCACTCTGAGAATAATAACCGTTGATAATGACACTTTTCACTGAATAATGTCAGGTTTTATGGCAAACAGCATTTCAGACCAGCATGTCTACTGCTAGTACTAATCTGCAGGACTCAGACTCATCTTCTGGTATTTATGATACCAGTTTTGCAGAGAGCTTGGAAAACTCGGACAGAAAAACAAACAAACATGTCTTTGTGCCCATTGGGACTTGAAGGCATGGTGGGGGTGCATGCACGAGCCCATTTCTCCTTGTGCAAGCTGTTTAAAAGTTGCTGTTTGCATCGCTCATACAAGCTTACTTTCCCAAAGAACTGTTTTTTAATTTTTCCCCTACTTCAGACTCACCGCCGATAAGTGAAAATGGGGACAAGCATGAAAGTCTTGCGTAAACCACAATAACTTGCGTATAACCACAATAACTCCTGTAAAAACCACTGTGCGGCTATATTATAGTTTTATATCTATTGACTGTGCAATATTCTGTGCAATATACTGACTGTGCAATATATGTGAATATAATAGTCATACCACAACCTCACCGTTGCTCCTTACCTACTACACTTTAATGTAAAAGTCAATCCACCTGTATATAAGCCATCCGGATTGTACATATGACATCTCAAATCTCTGTGCTACTCCCTTTTTTTATTTCTTATTTTTATTTTGTTTTTCATTGTGTGTGATACATGCACACTTGCACGTTAATCCTTATTTATCTTGATATACTGTATATATAGTGTTTATTCTTAATGCATCTTTTTCCTCCTTGTTTGCACCTTAGTTATTTACTATGCCAATATGTGACCAGTGAATTTCTCCGCTGTGAGATCAATAAAGCTCATCAATCAATCAAACATATCACCAGAATGATTGACAATTTGCAGGACCACTTATTTTGATGATCCACCCGGAAAAAGAACACCCCCCACTATACATTTAGCAGACAAGTCCGTACGTCAGCTAAGTCCACTTCAAATTTAAACTAACATATTAAGGGAGTGTTGGCTTAGCGGTTAGAGCAGTGTGCTTGTGCTCTGAGAAGGTTGCAAGTTTGATCCCCACAGCCTCCACTATGGGTTCCACTGCTTCCACACAATGGCAGCCCACTGCTCCTCAAGAGGATGGTTAAATGCAGACAGTGAATTTCCCCATTGTGGGACAATAAAGGGATTTACATTACATTACATTTACAAGTGAAGAGATCAGTTCTGTCTTGAGAAATATCTGCTGCTGAAAGAGGAACATAAGAGATAATTTTTGATCCTTATCTCTTCAGCAGAACCTAAATGTATCTGAATGTTTCTAAAGTTCTGTGTAATTTGGCTAAATAAAGGCTTTACTGCACATCCACCATGACTGCATCGAGTATTTCTCATTAGGAATGAATCCAGGGCGCATTTCAAACAGGATTCCCCTCATTGCATGAGCGAGGTGCTTCATCATTGAGCACCAGTTATTGTTTCATGTTTTTTCTTATGGCTCCAATGCGCATGAATCAAACTAATGGTCATAAAACCAGCATTACTTAACCCGCGTGACTCATGCAGACCCTCAGCTGAAACATTCCAGGTGACCTTTGTCACTAAATGCCAAAAGTGCAAGGATTATCTTCCCACCCATGTGTGAGAGTGGTCTTGCATTCTCTCTGGTGCCCAAACCCCCTCTCACTCGCGCTCCAGCTCTTTCCAAAGCGTGAACCCCCCTCCCCTCCTCTCCAATACCCACCGCAGTTGGATTCAGTTACAGTCAGCGGCTGGATGGCGAAACATGTAGTGGAACAATTGAGCCGCGCATTATGAGAAGCAGCGGTAAGAATCCACGATGCGCGAACAGCTGGACAGATTAGTGAGATGCGAGACAGCAGGAAGGCATCTGGGGGTGAAAGTTGGTGGATGCGCGCTGGATCCCGGAGCGACAGGCAGGATGAAGTGAGGCTCTGCGCGCAGGAGGAGCGTGCCACGGACAGACATCTGGATCCGACCTCGGTGGGAATCGTTTCTGGAACAAACAACTCGGCTCCGGTACATCAATGAGGGATGTGACTGTGTGTGTCTCTGTCCAGACGGGGTTGATGAAGCCCTCTGCGGTGTCATGCTTCTTGCCCCGCAGCCAACAAGCGCGCACCCCTTGCGGCTCGTAGTGTGCTTCCTCCTCCTCTGTGGCGCCGGGGTCCTGGCATCCCCGATCATCACCGCCGGCTGCCCGGACAGGTGCGTCTGTGATGACCAGTTTGTGGTTCAGTGCGCCGGTCAGCACCTGACCACCTTCCCGGTCAACCTGCCGCTGGCGACGCGGCAGCTCATCATCTCCAACAACCGCATCTCGGAGCTGCCGCCTCTGGCGCTCAACTACCTCTCCGACCTGGTTTACCTGGACTGCAGCAACAACACGCTGACGGAGATATCGGAGTCCACCTTTGGGAACCTGCGCAAACTGGCCTACCTGGACCTCTCCTTCAACACCTTGCACCGGATTGAGGACAGGACGTTCGGCCCCTTGGCGAGCCTGGTGATGCTGAGGATGACGGACAACCCCGGGCTCTCCGACATCCATCCGGACGCCTTTCTGGAGAACGAGGCCCTGCAGGTGCTCGACGTGAGCCGAAACAACCTGACTGCGCTCAACATCACCTCTCTGATCGCGCTGCCCACTCTGCGCTCCGTGGGACTCAGCGGGAACCCGTGGAGCTGCCAGTGCGACAACGAGGACCTCTGCCTCTGGGTCCACCTGGAGACCTTCAAGTTCCAAGGTCCTGTCACTTTACTTTATCCTGGTGTCATGTATAGTAATGCAGTCATCAGTAAATACCAAGCTGAAGAGCTTCATTGCTCCAGTTACAGCTAATTTGGATGTCCAGTTACATAATGGACTGGTCTGAAGTCAAACCTATCACGATTTGGTTATGGTTAGTGGACCCAAATGCAGAGGCTGAGAGGCAGGGATTAGTTGCAACTTTTTAATGAATAAATACAGGTAACAGAGGCAGGAATCCAACAATCCAAATTAAAAAATGTAAACAAACCAGAACCATGGAGACATCAGGGGAAAACAATCACGAGGAGCCAGGGTAAGACGAGGTAAGGTGGAGTAAGACAAAGTTAGAGGAGGAACCAGCACCGAGGAACTGCACAAGGAGTGTATTTATGGGAGACTGAAAAAATACAGTACTAATGAGCAGATTGGGAGCAGGTGTGAACAGAGCAGACAGGGAAGTGTCAGGGTTTGGTTGTGGTATGGAGCACCCAAATGCAGAGACAGAGAGGCTGATGTGAATTCTTGTAGTTTTAATCAAAGGAAACAGTTTAACAAGAACAGGTATAAAAAAAAAAATAAATAAATAAAAAAAACAACTAATAATGTAAAACAAACAGTGGCGGCCGGCCCATAGGGGGCGCTGGGGCACCGCCCTCCCTGATAAGAAGAGAGAAACGTAAAATATATTTTTAGAAATTAACTCATAAATGTCAGTTTTACTCTCTAGACTGTGTACCTATAAGCAAAACAAATTATATAAACTACATTTCCCTATCTACTGTCATTAATTTGTGGATTTCCACAGACAGACTCCTACCGTCTCTGTTCTGGGGGCGCTGATCAGACTGACCCACATTTGCAGAGAATCTGTCAATCATGTACTATTGCTAGGTGAATTTAATGGCCAATCAGCGTCTCGGAACTTTATGGTATTGGGGCGCTGAAAATACTGCGCTTTAACAGGCTTCTGAACCCAAGCGCAGGTGCAGACAGTTAGAGGGAAGATGGCGAATGTAACGACCGAGATGCAGCTTCCACCAAATTCGGTGAGATCCTTATTTATCTACCCGTTTGCCAGAAGAATATCCCTGTTGTAGGATATGAACATTTCATGTCATGGTTATTGTGACTGTGACGAATCCACCTCGTCGCTTAAAACAACCTCTCTAACTTTGCGCGCCACACACACATTCCTGTTATACTGTGTTTGTGAGGACCAATACACTCGCGCTGAGCCCAGTAGCTCCATGAACTTAAAACACACAAGCTGTTCCTGGTTACCTGCTGGCATATTGAGGGTGCACACTTAATATTTCAGTGGGGTTAGCCGTGTGTGTGTGTGTGCGGGGGTGGGGGGTGGGGGGTGTACGTGTTTATGCTACGGGGACTTGTCATCTTCAGTCTGGCTGCGTCTTTGCTGGGTTCAAACCCAGTTTGGTGTAATTGAATAAGTCAATGAATCTGTGTAAAATAATTAAGTTGTAAAAATTATTTGTTTTTGTACATCAATTGTTTGTGGAGGTAATATATGGACAAAACTGATTAATCAGAAGAAATCAGAAATAGGAGAGCCTGATGTGAGGGGCTTAAACTATTTAATGAGGGCTGTGGGAAGAAAAGCGGCAATTTTTGTTTTCTGTTTCTTTGTTACATTGCTGGTAACTGGAGGGAGGCTGAGGCCCAGAGTATCTTGTATGTTTAGTTTCTTTTGCACCCTGTTTTGAGTTTTTGAGCTCAATAAATCACCAACACCGGTAACCCGACTGAGACTGGATTCTTGGAGGCCAAAGAACCCCGTCACAGTGACCCAAATCATCACTGTTACTGTTATTATATAGTAAATTAAATCATTACTGTTAAATTGTATGTATTGTCCAATTGTTTATTTGAATTCTTATTCCGGATTAGTTGGAGACATACACTAGGCTATATCAGCCCCACCAAAAATATTTTTCACCAGCCGCCACTGAAAACAAACCAGAACTATGGAGACATCTGGGGAAACCAAACACGAGGAGCGAGGGAGAGACGAGGTAGGCAGACAACAGCATGGGGGAACAGCAATGACAAGGAACCAACATGGGAACTAACAAAAATCTAAAAATTACAACAAAACTGGAATTAAACCAATTAAACTACAAAACAAGAAGCAAAGTAAAGAACAACAGAACCAAGACCATGACAGGAAGGAGCTAGGGAAAAGAAGACCAACACAAGAGGGCAACAAATAAAAACCTTAGAACTCAAATATATCCAGAAAATACAACAAAATAGGAATTAAACAAATAAAACTAGAAAACATGGAGCAAAGTAAAACCTAACAGAACCAATACCGTGACAAAACCAGTCTCCACTGGCTTTTTATTGGTCACACATACACTATGGAACACGGTAATGCTGGCTTGGACTTTAAGTTTAAGTTTCAGACGGTCATTGAAGCTCACCTTTCTCACAGTTGTTTTTTGAAAATGGAGAAAAAGTGTCCAAGAAGTGTATGAGAAGAAAAGAAAGGCCCAGATGAGATATATCCCAGAATGCTTTGCGCTTTCCTCGCAAAGCTTTATGAGATTTGCTGTCACAGCAGCCCGCTGTCGCCATAGGCTGTCGCTACCTGACAGCGGCGACTAATAACAAAGATGGCGCAGGCACGGCTTGGAGGAGTAGGAGGAGTCACGTGGCCGACAGGGGGGAGCAAAAATCTGTCCGAACGGTAAGTTAACTGAGTTCACTATAAAGTTCAGTATATAGCCCTCACTCTATATAGTAATTGAGGGATTTAGGGGTTATGGCAATGTTCACAGACAGTAAGCATGTATGAGCTATGAGAACAGCAACTTTTAAACAGAGCGTGCACGAGGAGAAATGGGCTTGTGCACGCTCATGCACACGTTTATTAGGCGTTCCCTCTTGGGAGCGGGTACAGGGTTGTACATGTGCATTTTTTTTTAAGTGGAGAGGGCGGGTCTCTTAAAAGGTTTGCCAAAATTCTTCACAATACCTTTAAATGAAACAAAACTAACAAGTTTATTTTTAAAATATAAGAAGTAGAAAGTAAAGATAATTGCTAAAAAAAATGTAAGGAAAAAAAAATTAAGATTTGTCTAAAAAACTATTACTCCTGTAAATTATAGATAGCCAAAATGTCTAAGGTAGGCAAGTATTATTTGGTTTCGTGACACCTCTGGCATATAATGATTTTAATGTTTTTTTATTTAGTTAGTGTTTTACATGCTTAATTATTTCAGAATGGCCATTTATTTTACCAAAGTTTCAATCGTTGTTGAATCCAAACTTTGTTTCCAGTTACTAGTTTCACTTCATAGTAAAAGTAGAGCACCCCTAGATGCATCTTACCAGAAGTCATCAAGTTCTGATGTAGAATTTCAAAATTAACTGTAAAACATCCAAATTTTACAGATTTTGGGAGGCTCTAAATTTGAGTTTTAATGCAACTGGTCAAGAATCAAATTAGCTTTAACAACTTTGGACAAAAAAATCAAGATATGTGAAAGTCTACTTTGATGAAAGCATTGATAAGACGTAAAGGACTACTAGAATTCCCATTAGTAATGAAAAAGGCCACAAAAAAACAAAAGAAAAAAATTTAATACCTGGGAAATAGTGATAAAACTATTTTTAAGCTCTTAGAAAAAGATTTCATCTTTATTTTTTTTTGTGTCTGAAAATATGAGGTTGATTAAAAAGCAGAAAATTAAATATGAAAACCAAAAGGAATCTAGTGATTTCTCCAGAATATGTATTCATAAAATATTTTTATAAATGAAGGTACAACCTAATGCCACTAAATTCTCTTTGCATCTTTCATTTTTTTTGACTGAAGATATGAAGTTGATTAAAAACACAAAATGAAATATGAAAACTGAAAGGATTCCAGTGATTTCTCTGGAATATGTATTAATACAATATTTTTTATAAATGAAGGTATTTGTAACCAAAAAGAGACAGAATATGCTGCTAGCCTACATTTTGGACAAAATAAACCCTTTAGGTCTGCTTTTATCAAATTTTTTCTAACTTTCCAATTAAAAATCTGGCTTCATTTGCAAATGTCAGCTTGAAGCGGATTTGGTGGGTAAAAATAGTAAATTCCACAGTTTTCTACAATTAAACCACCACAAATGGGCAATGTTTCTTTAAAAAGGACTGTGCTGTAACCTCACATGAAAATAACCACTCTTGTCATGCACATGCAGAAAGCACGTCGCAGAATTTCTTTCGCCTCACATCACCCAACAACATCTGCAACTCTACCGTCTCTAATGTTTCACACAAGTAAAGACGTGGACAAATAGCCTCCAGAGGGACTGCTGTTGTTTTCATAGTCGCAGCAAATTTCAAGTGCTCGTTATTTAGGTTTTGGTTTAGACATATGACAAAATAAAAATTATAAATCTAAAGAAGACCTGCTAGAAATGTGAGCCCAGATGTAGAATAGCTTTACTGCTAACTAATAGAAAACATCTAGTACACTCTTTCGTTTTTATAATCTGTACTTAATTAGGCATGTTTTATATTAGCAACCATAGAAGCCTGAAGGCTTAACAAGTATTGCATGTTAAGAAGTGCAGCTTCTTAACATGCAATACCTCCTCAAAACGTTTCAAGCCAGATTAGGGTTAAATATTGCACATAAACAACATTTCAAACTCCTGGAACAATGTCAACAGACTTGCAGCCACACCAGGATTATAATGATTACAATGAGTCCATTGGTTTTGTTTTGCAGTTATAGCATCACAAACCCCTCTCAGATTAGAAGTATGATGGTCCGGAAACTATCACAAGAATAAAAGTTTCTAGACCATGAGAGAGCTGTGCATATAATGATGCAAAAACAAGGACTCAAGGACTTTAAGAAAGTATTGTAATGCATATGTTTGCAATGAAGATCAATGGATGTGAATACTTTTGTGAGACACCAAAAACCTTAAAGGGACAGGGTGTAATATTTATTTCCGTCTAGTGGTGCATTAATGAATTACAAATGACAGACTGGCCCTTCGCTGTCAACAAACCTGCTACAGAAGCTGCTGAGGGACATCCTACTCTTTCTGAATAGAGCTCCACTTCTTCATAAATTTTCTCTACCTTGTAGAAGCTACGCCAAGATAGACTTCTGTTTTCTCCTGGGTTTTTAAATTCTTTTTAAATTTTTTTGTTTTGTTTCTCTTGCCTCTCAGTGGACTATGGATAGTCATCCATTGAAACACATCGTAGATGGTAGACTGATCTATGGATGGTTTTGCTTATTTTAAATTCCCTTCCCCATGACAACATGTTTTCAGATTTAGATAAAAGGCTGTCAGTGTGTCACCTTTCAGCTACTGATAAAAAATGTGGTAGTGGATGTAGCAGAAAAGGTGGTCTGGTCCAGACCACTGTTCCTTAGGGTGTAGTGAGTGGTCCTTCCCTCTAGAAGGCATCTGGCTTAGATCCAGACCAGACCACCATTTTCACTACAACCAGCTGCATTATGGCGTCTCCCATTGCTTGCACCGCCCCCTATTTATTTGTAAATTACTGTAAATTCTATGTGATCTACTTAAACTTTTGCAGACTGCGGCTGGGCGATTTACCCATAACTTACATCATAATGCATTTCTTAATTTCGTTTGATAAAATATTATTTTGACATCGACATAAAAGTCTGCCAACAAAGCCCATAACAGACGCTTTGACTTATGGCAGTTGTTTTTATTTTTATTTATAAAAAAAAAACAAAACCTCATAAGACTACATAAAACCCAGAATGTCAGTCAGTGACAAATGCTGTTATAATAGAGTGTAATGTATATAGAAATATATCTGAAATGTCTCTAGAAGTCAGCAATATTGAATGAAATTATATTGCGATATATACTAAGATATATTTTTCGGCTCTATGCAGATTAAAGCAATTCTTGATTTTTGTTAATAATACTAATCAAAAGCCAAATTACACTCTGCTTTTAAAGGTTTTGCGAATTTTGTAAAAGACCCGCCCTCTCCACTTTAAGAAAAAGGGAGATGGGAGAGCATGCCTGAGCCCATTTCTCCTTGTCCATGCTCTGTTTAAAAGTTGCTGTTCTCATAGCTCATAAAAGCTTACTGTGTCCAAACGTCCGCTCTAACCCCTAAATCCCTCAATTACTATATAGAGCGGGGACTATATACTAAACTTTATAGTGAACTCTGTTATCTTACCGTTCAGACAGATGATGACTGCTTTCTGCTCCCCGTTGGTCATATAACTCCTCCTTCACTTCGCGGTGCCTGTGCCATCTTTGTTATTAGTCGCTGCTCTCAGGTGGCGACAGCCTGTGGCGACATTTCCGAGGAGAGCTCTCTGTGCAAAGCATTTTATTATTATTAAAGTTTATTTGATAGGGACAGACACACATTTACATAGACAAACTGAATGAATCAGCAGTCCCATGTTTGTATCATGGTGCAATAGCAACAGCTAATTCGCAGCACTTGTCCCTAGATGGGCTTTTTAAAAAATAACTCTAAAAATTGAAGTGAAATCATTTGAAATAACACAACTTAATATATATACAAACAGAGAGGTGTAAAAAAATAAAATAAAAAATAATAAATAAATAAAAAATAAAAAATGAGTACAGGTCTGTTTTTGACATAACCAGAGTTTTGTTTGATTTTTGAACATACTAAAACTGGTTGCAGACTTTAAGTGAACAGGAAGTGAGTTCCAAGCTGCAGATCCTCTCACAGACAATCCACTTTGAGCAAAAGTGGTTCTTCGAAAGGGGACCTTACAATTTTCATCCAAAGCTGCTCTGGTAGATCTGCTATTGCCCTGCAGTCTCTGTATGCAATCGCTTAATGGTATTGGTGCTAGTCCATTTAAACACTTAAAAATCATTTTTAAAACGTTATAATTTAGGAAATTTGTAAAATCCAAAATGCCAAATTTAGCCAAAATGTGACAATGATGGAATCTAATTGGCTTTAAGGCCCGATTATAAAGACTTGCAATGCTGCAAGACTTGGGATATGTCTGCCTCTTCTGAGGCCTTACTTTTCTTCTCATACGTTCTTGGACACTTTTTCTCTTATGACCCTCGGCCATTTTCAAAGAACCGCTGTGAGAAAGGTGAGCTTCAATGACTGTCTGAAACCGTAGCTCACCACAGATATACGGCTGAAAGTGTGCATGCGCAGAAAAAGATAGCTAACTGGGGACGAGCATGTAGGACAGCCTTAAGTAAACATATCACCAGAATGATTGACAATCAGGAGGACCACTTATTTAGATGATCCACTCTGAAATAAAAAGCAAGAAAACAGGTGAGCCTTTGAAAAATTGGCCAGGATTGCTGGGTTTTAATTGAACCTTTAGACATACTTTGGTCAAACTGGGATTTAATGCATTTTAAATAAGTAATAAACAAGTGTAATAGTTTATTTGAACTTTTTACCATGACTTTGTGTCATCATAGTGTCTAAAAACATTGTATGTAGTAATGCAGATCCTTCTTTCAGACACAAGAGCTTTCCTATAAACAGTAAAATGGGAACCTTCCTTTTATCCTCTGATGACTCAAAGGTGCCAGAGCAGAGCACAGAGCCCAGGCCACTGAGAGATGTTCAAATCACAGAGGGCGAAAACAGATCATAGAAGGGATTCAAGTCACACATTTCTTTTTTGAAAACTCACAATTGTCCAACTTAGCCTGCAGCAGTTTGTTTCTAAAGAACACAAGATGGTAACTATCCAGAAATGACAAATCGATGCATATTTCATTCAGCTTTCGTGATGCAATGCTGCAGGTATGATTAATGAGTCATGAGCTCCCCATCAAATATTGATCCCCTTGTTATATGACTGCCAGCTTGAAAAATGTTTTAGATATTTTAACTTTCTTCCTTTGAGTTGTGAGGCTTTTGGTTTGGTGTGGATGCGCTACAATGTAAAAGGGCAGCTGCTATATTTAGTGGGTCTTAGTGAGCAGGGAGCCGGTCATAATTCTGTCACCATGGCTCTAATGTGATTGCCACGCTCGCTGAACGGCTTCCCCTTCTCTTCCTTCTTCATATAGTTCACCGCGGTTTTGACTTGGGCTTGAGATGTCCTATTTTTCCTGCTGCTCGTCACCCTTTTGTCTCGCCTAATTTGGTTTGTGGCCTCTTCCAGTGACAGCTGCCAGGGAAAGGAGAAGCCAGACATTCAGACATGCACATCCTTTGGCCCTGCATGCACAATCTGTCCATCTTTTTTTTAAGAAGAGAGAAACAGACACAAACTTCTAGCTGCCCTTAAACCACCACTCACACTGAGTTAGAAAGCCAGGCATGTGCTGAGTCTGATTTATGGATTCAGTTTGATGTTAAGATGACTTTCTCTGGTTGATTTTATGAGCTTCAAAGCATCTCAGAAGTCCTCTTATCTGGTGTTTCGATCTCACCTAGCTTAGAACGATGGTTTTCTTCTTATTGTAGGAAATCAGCAACAACAACCCAACAGGAAACAGAGGGAAAGAGAGAGAGAGAGAAAGAAAAAAAGCCTCAGGAAATGAACCAACAGATTCTCCTCTGTCTCGCCTTCCTGGCAACATTAGCACTCTGTCAGTTGTTATATAAGGACAGAGTCTGGAAATAGAGCAGAGTGTGAATAGGGAAGGAGAGAAGGAAAGCCCGCTACTTTGATACCAGTCCCCTTTGGGGGGTAAGGTGCTAAAGACCATAAGGGTTTCCGTCCTTTCAATGAGCCAGGTGTAGAGTTAATGTGGACACATTTGCCAAGTTTGTGAAGAAAGATGAAACTGTGTCGCTCACAGTGTACTACTGCATGTGTACATGATATGCAGAGAGCATAGGCATGTGCATCGGCATGGAAAAAGGCGGAACTCTTAACAGTATACAGTATGGATAGAGAGCAGCAGCTGCCTCGGAGAAGATCAGAGAATCCTTTGATTTTTTTTTAACATGAATCATACAGAAACTCCTCTGCAGATAACGACGGAGATTTAGACTATAAATTTGTTACATTTGAAAATATCTATTTTGAGGTTGAGCTTTCAGGTCATTTTGGTGAGGGTAAAGTGTATTCCAGAGCTTATTAGACTTGAGTCGGTTTAAACTCTTGTTTTAATTCAAAGTGCAAAAACAAATGTTTATTCAGCTACACCATTGCAGATATCTTTTATAGGTATATATATTTTTACTTTGGGTTCACTTGGAATTACGTTGAGGAACAACGTAATTCTTGCTGCTGCACCAGCAAGTGGGGATAATATTAACTATAATCACATCAAAATGAAAAGAAAATCATGAGAAAGACGCTGAATTTCATCTGCAAGTTTTTTTTTGCATACAAACTGTGCCATGTAGGACAGATTAAATGTTACCTAAATAGAGATAACCGTTTAAACCAAAGTATTAGTAAGTAGTTTTCCTTACTTACTGTTGATGCAAGTAGCGTCCATCTTGAATCCTGAATTTGCATTTGGTTCTCTTCACTTTTTCAACACTTATTTCTGATATGCAGGAGCCTTACAGTTAAAAATGTCCAACTCAGTGGTTGGATATTTACGGAAGCGTATTGCATTCACCAATGCAAAAAAAATATCAGACAGCTTATCTTATAATTAGGAGATCAATATCTAATTATGGTAAGATATTATTTCATACTTATGAGATCTTTTCTCATAATTTACGAGATAATATTTCATAATTATGAGATACTGATATCGTAATTATGAGATCTTATCTTGTAATTATGAAAAGATCTTATGATTATGAGATGCTGTCTTTAAATTTGGTTATGATTACTTGAGCCAGTAATAAAGCATCTCTCAGAAAATTGGTCTTCAAGATTAATTCATCAACAGCTCCATTAATACAGATTCCTTATGGTTTTAGTTTTTCATATGAATCGACATGCCTTATAAAGTTGTGACCTGGTTGTTTTAAACGATTCTGAAGCGTCAGCTGTACTCTTTGCGGATCTAGGATTTTGAGAAGGTACCGGTGGACAGTTCCTAGGGACACCTCCAAACCAGCTGGAATAGATTTCAGATGCATTCATTTATAACCATAAAAGCATCCTGTGCTGGTTTAAATGCTTCTGCAAGAACATTGTGATTTCCAGTAAGTCAGAGTGAGCTTTTTCGCCTAAACAGTTCTAAGGACTTACTGCACAATGCTGACATACTAAAACTTATTCCACCCACATTGAGGAAACTCTGTATTTCCCATTGTTGCATACCTAAAAGGAAATAAAAGCATTTTAAATCCGACAATCATGTTTCATGTTGCGTAGCTCAGCAATGACTGTCCGTCCTGATCTCCTAAATATGACATGTTATCTCATAATTATGACATCCTATCTTGTAATTATGAGACAAGATCTCATAATACTGAGATCAGGATCTCATAATTACAAGATTGGTATCTCGTAATTATGAGACAAGCTGTCAGATTTTTTTTCTTTGGTGAATGCAATACACTTTCGTAGATATTCTTACTTCTGAGTGAAACTGGAATGCAGCTTATCTAGATCTGTGCTATGCTAAATATTCATCTAGATCCTCTCTGATACTGTTTAGCATTTCCCGTCTATGTAATTAAGTTTTTCAAGTCTAACTTTAATTTTTTGTTGATGGTTTGGGTCATTATTCTGCTGCATATGGGTACACATAAGGATTGATCGGAGCCGTATTAATCTTCAACCGCTTGCTCTCACAGGACATGGAGGGGATGCTCCTCAGGTAGCAGAACTCCATAGGGTTACACAGAGATGCATGAATCTAGCAAAATACCAGTTTGTGTGCAAACTAATAGCATTATAACATAGTTAGGATTTTTTGACTAAAGGTAATGTACCAGTTTGGGAATAATGAAAGAAGCTTAATAACGGGTTGAAGCAAAGTATTCCTGTTTTACAAGCAGAAATAGAAAAAGGAAGTAAAATTAATAGTCTTTTAATTAAAGAATAGTAATAAGCTGCTTATGTAGGCTGCTTTGTACAAAATGCAAATAATTAGTTGCAGTCTGTTTTACATTATCCCGAAAGTTTTGGGGATTTTTTTTGCATCCAAAGGCTTAAAGCAGCAGATCTTCATTTAAGTCCCAAACATCTTCTTTTCCCCTACATGAAACTGTGTAACTTGAAGGTGTGGGTACAAAAATTAGGCTCTAGGAGACTGTTCCCGCTGTGGAGAATTTCATAGCTTTTGATCAATAACAACAAAAGCCTTGGAAATATAACAAAAAGCCAAATACCAGCAGTGGAAATAAGCAGCACTGAGTCATGTTTTGGTTTTTGATTCTTCTACAACAAAGTCATTAATAAACGGCTTTTCGATTAGCTGGTATAAACCATCATACAGTATCTATCATGATGTGTATTTCATTTGGTCTGAGACACCTTTGGATTTAATGTATTTTTATCCAGTTTACGTGAAAAAAGGAAAAAGTTAAGTTTAGTCCGGATTTATGAATTTCTCCGGGTCTTAGTTGGGGTCCAGCTAATACCTGGTGATGAGAAACATTGTTAACAGCGTTCTCAGGCAGACACAAAAACCCCAAGTCACTCTGTAATCCTGTGTGGGGAAAAGGAGTTTGCATAATTCATCTTTTTTTTTTTTTTGTGAGAATTTTGTGCCGCATTAACTTAAGACTGGAGAACACAGAAAGCCCCTAAAGCTCTGCTGTGTTCTGATAAAGAAAGCAGAATTTTAATGCTTGTGAAGATAACTGCACTTTTTTTGTGGATAATATGAACACAGTTTGCAGGTATTTTCTCACTCAAAGATTATTTTAGATTTATATGCTAATTAATCTTTGTTTTTCTGTGTCTAGAGCACAGAGTTGTTTTGATTGTTGTGATGATAAAACCATTGGCCACGCTAACAACAACATGACTTTTAAATGGAAATTTGCTCAAAGAACTAGTTTTATTCAATGTGGACAAATTCATTTATTCAGCATAACTGTTTCAGTATAAAATATCCTAGGCAACAAATTAAGAGCAGAACCAATTCAGCAAACTATGTGTACAGTGAAGCTCCTCATATATACACATATATGAGGAGAAGAAATTGTTTACTACTTGTTTTAAACAGAGTGGACCCCCTTTTTGCATGCTTTGCAATAGAAAATGGCATCGTATTGCATGATGCTGATAACAATTAAAATAGGTTGGGTCCTGGTTAGCTGCTTGTAACTCTGCAGAAATTTGAGGGGAATCGCATGAGTCTCTCAAACTTTGAGGAAAATACAAAAACAAGCCTCTGACTTATAGGGCATGTAAAGCAGGTAGACAGACTTAAAAAAAAACAGTGATCTTCTTTGAGCTTGTAAGAGCAGAAATAGCAGATTTTACATTTATTTTTTCATGCTTGGGAAATTTCCATTACATACTGTCCTGTGAATACTTGATCTCACCAGCCCATTGGTCCTTAAGGAACCCGCTACACAGCCCGTATGACAGAAACATTAAAGGATGTAAACGCTGTGTTTTGGCCTTTACCTGGTCGTGAATGACATTTATGAAATTTGTCTAACTGGTTTTGGACCCCCCGTTGCTACTTGAAATGAAGCGTATTGCAATCACCCAAAAACATAAAAAATCAGAAAGCTTATCTCATAATGACAAGATCAGTGTCAGTATATTTTCTCGTAATTATGAGATCTTTTCTCATAATTTACGATATAAGATCTTATAATTACGAGATCATATTACATAATTGACATGAAAAAAGCTTTTTAAAAATCTTCCTGCCAATAATCCTGGACCTTTTTTTCCTTCTTCTCCTGGTTCCTGGTGTCATCTTCAATGACAGATAAGCTGAACGTTCATCTGGACTGAATTATATTTTTCTCCTACCAGGTTGAGTCCTTTGTGGTCATATCTAATTTACCTCAGGTCTCCTGTTTTATGTTCACCCTCTCTTTAAAAGGTTAGTTTTCATGCAAATACAATGTTAATCAAGTATTATATTTTCTACCAACCCCAGCCTCTTCTTCTGACATCCCTTTAAAGGAAATGACATGCCCGGGCAGAATTATCTTCTTCTTCAGCACAGAGAAAACATTTATTAACATAAAAATATTTTTTTATGACCTGAGTGATGTGGGAGGTTGATACACTGACAACAAATCAGTTATGTGTTGAGGTGCTGATCCATTCCGTGACTTATAGACTAACAGAAGAATTAGTAAATGCAATTTTAGTAAATTAATACTTTTATTCTGCACCAGTCTTGATGTACTGTGGATGTGTTTTTTTTATTTATAAATTATAAACATTATCTACTGAAGGTTTGAGTGTATCAAAGCATTACCAGGCAAAAATATATCTGATCAGTGGCATTGTTGCAATTACAGAAAAGTGTATAAGTAGTCAAATAAAAAAAGGGACATATGCTATATTGAATAAAGCCAGATTTAATCTGCTGTATAAATTAATTACTGACTTGAAGTGAGTCACAAATAAAAACCCATGAAAAAACTCTTCGTTGATTTACCAAATAAATCAATGAAGCAAGACCAGATTTTCATAAAGGCTTCACTACTGAATCTACAAACATATTCATACATGTATGTTGTCTAAATTGGTTATGGTTCTGCATAATAGGTAGGGTGAATGGGTTGAGAAGTGTTTCTTATTCGCTAATTTTATAGAATACTATTTGCAATAACACTAAATTTTCTCCTTTTCCACATAAAGCATAAGAGCATAACAGCATGAATTTTTTTATGTTCTCTTTAATTTTTATTTTAGTATTTTGAATTATTACTGTAATTTTGTTGTCAGTTTAACGTTAATATAGTAACAACTGAAATATCATGGATCATATCACCAGATTGAGGTGGCCGTAGGAGGACACTGACGTGGCCACCCCTTTAGCACCCCTTTAGCACCGCCCCTGATTTTGAATCCACAATTACTCAACAATTACTCAGCCATTTGACCAAATATATTTTTAATCTTAATTTAGTATTTTCTTGGAGTGCTACTTTCTACTTTTACTCCAGTAAAATCTTTGAGTGCTCTACCCACAGAGTGTTATAAATGAATATCTGTTGCCTTCAAATGGTATAATTTCAGGGCAGATTACATGCTTTTGCGTGCCATTTGAAGGAGTGGACTGAAAAAAAAAAAAGTGTTGCCATGTTGTTGACTGTTTTCCAGGCTTTTTATCACCTGAGTTGGTTGGATTGCATTTTCCTAAGATTGATCATCATCACTCCTTTTCTGTTTGTGTCTCTGTTTGACAGATGAGGGCCAGACGGTATGTGGATCACCTGCTGACATGCAAGGTCGCCGTCTGAGTGAGGTGGGCATTCAGCTCCGGACGTTATGTCACCAGTCGCTGGACTCTTTGGACTACCTTTTTTTCGTCGTCATTGGCTTTGTGATCTTCGCCGCCGGGACTGTGTCGGCGTGGTTGATGGGTGTCGTCATGGTGCTTTACGAGCGTTACATCAAGAAAAAAGACGACCAGCTGGAACTGGAGAATGAGGAAGAAGGTATTGAGATGGATAATGCATCAAGAGGCAGAACAGACCGGGGAAACAGGAGTTTAAAAACTTCACATACTGTTTAAAAGAATTAATCCCATTTTGTCTGCCATGGATTCCTAGAGTGCCTCCTGTACACCTTAACTGCTGTCTGTTAAATGTAATCTAAATTCAATGTGAAGTCTTTTTAATAAGGTCTGCTCGCAAACAAAAACCAAACTTTACAGAAATATTAGGAATGTCTTTCTAATATTTTCTAGTTGGCTTTTAGGGGACGATATTGATTTTTATAAACTTTATGATTGCTGGGTGGATACATAAATCATATATGCAAACATTCAAATCTATTCTGTGTCTGAGTTGGACAGAAAAACTGTCTGCATTGGTAAAACTGCTATAAATTCTGTAAAGCTTTTCTTAAAGGCACCCACATTCATTTCATTTTACTATGCTTTATTTTCCTGCATATCGTGTTCTAAACTAGGTGGACATTGTTTTATACTGTTACATGTTTTAGCATCTCTAGTGAAAAACTATTTATTAAAAAACTAATAAATCTCCTACTTTTCAAAGGCTCTGCTTTGATTACACTGAATAGCAGCTGTTTAAAGGGATAGTTTAAGGTATGTGAAGCGAGATTGGGCTAAAGTATCAGCTGTAGATATGTTATCTGCTGTATATTACTCTCTTGCCAGCTTCTTTTAATTCAAATCCAGATCTTTTGGTCTTGGAGGCTAATCCTAACTAGTCAGAAAGAGCCCAAACCAGTGGTCTGCATCTTTTGGGTTCAAACTAACTCTTGAAAACTTTGACAATTAGTTCAAAATTTGCTAAAAGTTGTTTATTGCTAAGGATTTTCTTCAAAATTTACTAATAACAAATGCAGATAATTCAGTTTCCATTTTTTCTTCATGATATAACTAATTAAGAATTCCCAACAGAATGACCTAACAGTTAACTCCTTAATTTCCTGTAATATTGTTAATGTATTTTTGTAGTCATCACATTGTAAATGTTTTTTTTTTCTTTTCATTTTTTAATATATTAACAAACCATACAAGAAATTAATTTATTCAATTCCACCTAAGTTTAGTTTTTCTTGTAAAGGTAAATAGTCATGTTATATGCCTCTACCAAAAAGTAAAGATACTGAAAAAATACTATAAGCAGCAATCCGAATAATATTTTTATTGTCCTTTATTGAGCCTAAATAGCACCTCAGCACAGGGCTTGATGAGTGACATAAAAAGACGTGGCACCATCTACTGGCAGTACAGCAGAACTACATGAAAGCCAGATGGTGGTGATTGACAATACTGCTAAAAAAGTACTGACTGTGCTGTGACACCTTGTGGAAAAACAGCAGCCTGGAGGAACATACACAGAACGGGTATATCTACTAACAAAATGAGCAAAAACAATGCTTTAAAGACAAAAATGACAAATTCTACCAGAAGGACACCTTCATTTCACCAAAACACATTGTATGCAACCAGAATAAAGGGCAGCGTATACTCCCGCAGTGACCTCGTCACACGTATGACGCAAATATCTTTGATTTATACCTAATTTTGAAGTGTGGTCTGCGCTGTGTTATTCCACGCCCCAACACAAGAAGGGCAATCACAAACTAGCTGTGGGTCCAGATTCAGCCTAGGGAGGAGGAAGTGGCAAAACGCAAGGGGCAAGTTTGTGCGACAATGGAGGGACATGAGGGCGAAAAAGAGCGGGGATCAGGTGGGAAAAGGGTCCCAGCATTCTTGCGCACCTCGCTCTTCTAGCTGTTCCCTCAATGGTGGTCATACAAACAAAACACGCT
Organism: Cyprinodon tularosa; assembly: GCF_016077235.1. Classification (NCBI taxonomy): domain Eukaryota; kingdom Metazoa; phylum Chordata; class Actinopteri; order Cyprinodontiformes; family Cyprinodontidae; genus Cyprinodon; species Cyprinodon tularosa. The sequence continues at coordinate 58,297 of NW_024039462.1, forward strand.
GGTAATGTACCAAACAGGAAATACGCATAGTGTAGAGCCGATGTAGATTTGACCAATCAGCCACCACCTCCTTTCTCTCCTCCCTGCGATGCTATCTGTGGGACTGTCTGCGGTTAAATACAATTTGGGGGAGGGACACCAGAGGGTCTGGGGTTATATACTGGCAAATAAGTCTTACATATGATAAATAATATAACTATGTAGCTTTAAAACTATTCACCTTTCCGTCTGTCCATCCATCCAGCCATGAATACATACACCTGCACACACCTACGGATAATTTATAGAGACTAACCAATAATCATGTCAACATAAGAAATGTTGTTTGAATGCATTGCGCCTCCAAAGATCTTCCTGTGTGATACATGGACTCAGAATGGATGAAGGTGTTTCGGATTAACTGTTGGATAAGAAAATAATGCCAGGTAAAATATGATTCCATAGGATTAAGTAAAACGTCTGTGGTATGTTTGCAATTTGTTTATTTTTTCTTTTTATTGTTAGATTGTAATATATATGTTTTTGTGTTGTTTTAGACTGTAGAAATCCTTTTTGTTTTAGCCCCTTTTATGATTATTTACAAAGGAAATCATAGCAGTACCCCAACAATAGCCGTCCAACATGGAACAAGTTTCTCTGGTATTATATTATAGTATTGCACTGGAGATGATGTGTTCTTTAACCAGCCTTTCCCTTAACAAAGGATTTTGGTCAAGGGCCCAAGAAACCAAATTCAAGATATGCCCCCCAAAAACCCACATTTTTACTTACAGGTTCTGTTGGTCATCTTTCAGACAGTGGTTGGGGTGTCTACACGGATGGTTTAAGATTAAGGCTGTGGTTACTAACAATAACTAAGCAGTCAATCTCTAAATCATATAGAGCAATGGAGTTCAAAGATCCTTGTGTCTTGTTCATGAATAATGGTAGAAGAACTATTGATTGGACAGAGTTGAAGGTTAAGAAACACTCGGAGACAAGGCCCCTTTTGTAATAAAGAAAGAGTTAAGTTAGAAAGACTTTGTCTCCTATTTATCTTCTATTAATGGTCCAGCTCACACCGGTGTATGAGAAGGAGTCAGTTGAGGTGGTTCGAAAATCTGATCCAAATGTATTCTGGGTCCAGTACTTTGGAGGCTTTCCAAGCTGCCCCATCGGGAAGGGCTCACTGAGTAGGTCCGGAATTTCCTGGGTGATCACATTGGGACATCTTGGCCAGTTGCCATTTCACCGTCTATTGATTGTGAAAATGTCATCCTCCTCTGTGGAGTTCTTAGACATAAACACACATTGTTCTTTTAAACTATAGCCAAACGAGGAGTTATCAAATGAATGTGGGCACTATTGATGGATGATTCAGAAGCTGTTTGCTGGCTTAAAAAGAGAGTGGAATTCCAGAGGCACATACTATTGAGAGCTAAAGCAGCGCTGTTAAAAAAGAAAGCTGCTTTCAGAAATAAAAGGAAGTTATAACTATTTTATATTTTATTCCAAAAACAGCCTGTATCGGTCTGAAAATCAGTTTTTCTCTTTGTTTGTTCTTCCTTCTTATATAAAGGGGTGATCCTGACTCACCGTAGTTTGTATAACTAAGCATGCACCACTTTAGGCATAATACCATGGCATACGTAACAGCATGTCAAAATGTCAAACCAAGATTTGTATGTTGCCAAGATGACTGATGATTGGAGTTACTTGTGAAAAATGCAGTCCCTGACTTGATTGCTCTTAATGCTTCAGGCACTTTGGCTTCTTTATTAAAAATAAAAAATGAATAAATAAAACATCCATGTCTTAGCTTAACTACCAACTACATTTGATATTAAAATCTTACACACCCCTGTTAAAATGCTAGGATTTTGTGTTGAAAAAACATAAAATAACCTTTGCTGCTGTTAATGTGAGCTACATTCTCTACAGCTGCAGAAAAAAAAACAAAACAAACATCCTTTTGCAGGAAGGTATCATAATAGTTCATTTCAGCATGACACATTTTGATTTGACAATATTTGCACAATCATCTTTAAAAAATTGCCATAAGTTAGGGTTGCACAATATAAGGTAAATCAATAAGAGTGATATAATAACACATTGAAGACATTGATTCTGACACATTTCCTCTTTCTTTCCTAACAATTATACAACATCTTCCCCAATCCTGTGAGCTTTAGTACTGGATTGACTCTCAGCTGTGCATGTCAATCAGGACTTAGATTCACTTAGCCAATTATGAATATTCAATGCACAAATGTATTCAGCCTGGATTATAGCATCCAACCAAATATAGCCTCTTAGCACTTAGTATTTGCAATGGCAATAGAGCATAGCAGACCAGATTTGACCGGATATATTGTGCAACTGTTATTTAATTTCTAAAGGTTGAATTCTGGTTCCTTTTCATCTTTAGCTTTCTCACGGAAGCCTGAACATTTTCTAGAAACAGGGAACCAGTGGGGGCAGAGCCAGATCCCGAAACAGCCATCGGTTCGAATGCTCGGTGTGTTTCGACTATGTGCTGCACAAAATCCCGGAAGATTTTGAAATTCCCCCCGGACATTTTTTTAGGTATGAAAAGTAGGACATGTCCGGAAATAAGAGAACGTCTGGTCACCCTACCATATCAACAATTTAATGTTTCAGTGAGCGAGTTCTTGTTGCTATGATGAGACTTTGATCTGCAGCTTTGCTCGTTGTAAACCAACCAATCAGCGCACAGCTCATCTAAATATTCATGAGTATACCATAAAAGGGCTTATAACCAGGCTTGCATTAGGGCTCATAGAGCAGCAAATATGCCATTTTAGCCCAACCAATGTTACACACCCAATTCAGAGACCTTAAGGACCAGCACCAAATACCCTATATAATCATTCTATGACCCCTTTAATGCCTTTTGCACCATGTCTTTAAACTGGTTTTTGTTTTCTCCAGCACTGTTTACATGTTGATCACTTTATAAATTGTAATGTTCATTTCACTACTAAGTTGCATATTCAGGGAAGCTCCTCTGTTATTGATCATAAAACATGCAAAACACAACTGTTACATGCTATAATGGCTGACTAGAAATGATTGTCAGACTGCAGATTTGGTGCACCCTGTAGTGTGGTGCCTCATGTACCCTATATAGTGCATACCTACTTTTTGCACCAGGCTTGTGTCCTCTTGTTTTTTGTTTTTCACCACATGTGGTAAGGGAAAAAAAAGGGGAATTCTTTTACAGTCTGTCCAGCATTTAAATCTAATTATTTTACCTGTGTTATTACTTGCTCAGAGTATATTTCATGTTCTTTTCGTTCTCCCGCCCAGATGCAAATTGCATGATTCATACTAAACTAAAGAAACAATGCAATTGTGCAGTTCAGCCCAAGCCTTTTAATCAGTTTTTTTTAGTTATTGGTAATGTTACTATGCCTTCATAATTTTGCCAGTTCTCTGACATAGACAACATTTAACAGAACATATTGAAGCTTTTTATGGACCAGCTTTTGTTTTAAGATGCTACAATGATAAATGTCTGAAAACCCCCTACTTGACCAGCTGAACTTTACTCGAGGTTAGTCACAGGCACTTGAACTCACAGTATCTGTGCATTTTGCATTCCTATGTATAAGAGGATGTGAACATTTTTGCCTCTCTGTCATTTTTTGTTTCTGCTTTTACATTCTTCTGATTATTTGTTCGTTTTCTTTTAAAATATTACAAAATTTGTTCTTCTAACATTGCAGTCTAGGTCATGATATGTTGATTTTGTTTTTCCACACTTGCATTGGCTTCTTTGACAAAACCCATTGTATGAAATGCATGTATTTACTAAAGTCTCATATATCTGCGTAGATATAGCTACAACCTTCAGACATATTAGCAAGTGAGGGGGTGTACTATGGTCTGTATCAGAAAATGTGGTGCCAAAGGCAAGGGTGATAGCGCAGGCTGGAAAGAGAGTTGGCAGGTGGCCTAATTTATGTGAGCACAGTGAGATATGTGGATAGACAGGGAAAGCCCAAATCTATCCTCCACAATATCCTGTAAGGATTTCTGTAGTGTACAGTATGAAATTAATGCCCCAATATTGCATACCATACACTCAAAAACTCCTTATTTCAGTGAGAACTGTTTTAATAGTGACACTCTCGTTATAATGCAGGGTTTCAATAACAGTTATATTAAGTGGCTGAACAGAATTTCAGCACTAAGCACTTTTTACTCCCCCTCATTCACCCCATATTTAGGAACATGCATGAATGCGATTTAACACAGACTTAAAAGCATCAGTCCTGCCTCGAGTGTGAATCACCTCTGGATAGAACATTGTGTGAAAGCTTACAACCGTAACAGCCCACACGATAAACATCAAGCTGTAAAAAAAATTTAAGTAAATGTGATCATCTGCTGTCTTGCTGAACCTGGAAGGAACAACTTCCATTTTGTTCACGAGCTAGCAGCTGGTTAGCTAGCATGAAGATTCTAAAGAGCTAGCTTAGAAAAACAGATAATTAGCCACATTTCTTACATTAAACCAAGTGATATTGACTTATAAAGCTCACTTTTAAACAATATATCAGACAGTACTGTGAGTCCTAGTTTTGAGAAGAGATTAATAAGAAAATTAATTATCTTATTGTTCTTTCGAAGGTCTCTGTATTGTATTAAGACTTGGGCCGTTTCTCAATTCAAGAGAACGCGAGTACGGACTCACGTTCCCGTCAAGTTCTCTTGACAAGAACACTGCAAAGTCTGGACTTGGTGAGAACGCGAACACGCAGCATAGATATGGGTCAATTGGAACAAAAGCGTAGCCCTGACATCACCACACGCTCAGCTCATCTAGAGCTGCATTTCACCTCCTGTTATTAATAGTCTCGTTAGCTTTGGAGCTCCGCTGGTTGTCGCTGTCCTCTCAACTTCGGAAATCTTTTTTTAAATTACGCGTTAAATCTGTAAATGGACCAAATAGTGACGCTTTAAAGTATAATATTCTCGCCTCAAATGACCTTAAAACGTACTTTTATTGAACAACAACATCAGAAAAGAGAACTTTTCATTTTCAATGGAACACTACATTGAAAGCTGCTGCTGCCGCAGTGCATGCTGGGACAGCTTTCAATCTCAAGAATGGACAAGTCTGCTCTGATGCATTGATAAAGAGGGCGGGGTGAGAACAACATCCGGGGATTTGGTGCATTCTCAGTCCTGCGTTCTCGGTAATTGGAACAGTGCTCGGGCTGAGGCTGATGATGTATCACGAGTACATGAGCACACGAGAACGCACAGGAACGCATATTGGGAAACGGACTTGGTGTTTTGTTTTTTGTGGGGTTTTTTAAACCCACAGGTAAGGAGGTATGGGTAATTTAATGAAAGTCATGCAATCTCTAGTCATTTTACAGAGGCAATTTAATCAAATTGTGCCGACAGATTCAAGGTTATTGATAAAAGGTAAATCAGCTGATTGCTTCGAGTCTGTGACCGTTTCTCAATATGTGTACTTGTGCGTTCTCATGTACTCGTCTACTCGAAAAACATCATCAGCTTCAACCATAGTGCTGCGCCAATTCACAAGAACAAGAAGACAGAGAACAGACAAAGTCCCTGGATGTTGTGTCTCCCCTCCCTATTTACCGAGTATGCATCAGAGCAGACTCAAGATTCGTCAGTTCGTTCTCAAGATTGACAGCAGCTTCCAGGGGAGCGCTCACAGAACACCGTTGTTCTATAAAAATACATTTTAAAATCATTTAAGGCAAGAACATTATACTTTTAAACATCCCTATATTGCCCATTTACTCATTTAATGCATAATAAAAAAAAAAGCTCAGATGTTTAGAGGACCACTGCAACTAGCGGACCTCAAAGTCTAACCACAGCCAGGCCTAATTTTAACCCGTCTGCAGCAGCCCTCTCTCTGCATAGCTGTGTGTGAAGTACCGCTGGCTGGAAAGAAACAGTTAAGTCAATGAGCTCTGAGACAGATTTTATGTCAAAGAAGGAATAAAAAGAGCACACATTAATTTGGTCTAGCCTACAGTAATGTAGGTATTGCAGTGGTCTGTTACAAGTGTATGCTGGTTTGAGACAAGAGTAGAAATAGTGAGAAATTCCATTGTGTCGTATGAGCTTAAAGTAAAGCTAATGCTCTCCAGCCTGAAAATGACCCAGATAAAGCTGTTCTGGCATTTGATCAATGTTACCTCCATGGTGCCAACCCCTTGTATGGTTGTCTTGGTGCATTGGAATGCCAGTATACCCCAGGGCAAACACAGAACTTGCTGGACATACCTTTTGGCCTGAAAACACCTTGTAGGAGAAATAATTGAAATTCTTATGGGGTGGGTGGATGGGGTTCACTCCTTAAACTGTTATCTGAGATTAGCTGATAGACAGATGACAGGCGTAATGTTTTAAATTTAATTTGGTAGTCATGAAAACAGTTGATGGTTATGTACAGTAGAGTATTTGTTTTCTGTTATTTACAGATTCATGACGCAAACTATTGATTGAACATTTCGACACAATCAGTTAACCACAGATGTAAGAATATTACAAGCAGCATCAACAACTAAAGTACGAGCTTTTTATTCTTTAAGCACTTTAACAAAATTGTTTATTTTTTTAGGTTAATTTCTGTAACGATTCTTAAGACACATACTGGTTGATCAAGAGACACAAGTGGGGTCACTGGAAATCAGTGAGCAAGGCAAAAAAGGCAAAGACAAAATTTCCTCCCCCACACAAGGGATGGCAAAGCAAGTTTATTTATGTAGCACAATTCAGTACCAAGACAATTAAAAGTGCTTTATATGAATTAAACAATAAAATACAGGTAAAATAAGGATAGAAGCAGGTAGTAAAGCAAATAAACAGTTGGAGCACAAACTTAAAGTAATGATACCTCAGTTAACAGTTTAACAGTGAAAGGGAGTTCTAAACAAATGGGATTTCAACTTTGAGTTAAAACTCTGATTTTCAGCATGTTTTCAGTCTCTGCAGATAGACTGTTGATGAACAGATGGTCTGCAGGAGTCTGGGTTGTCTTATCATTCAATAGTTGTTTGAAGTCCAAATTAACCAACGGTGGAAAGAACCGTGTTCAAAGAGCCCATATGGTTTACCCGTGTGAAATTCCAATCATCGTCAAAGTGTTTTTTCAGTTATCTTACCATTTATGTCTTTTGGAGTTAATTCATTTGTTCCAGCTATTTGTAAACCATATAATTACCTTAAACATCGCTGGTTTCCATGTGTCTCTAATCACATTCAATTTGGACCATTGTGTATTTGTATGTACATAACCTCGTTTTAGTCCAGTGAGTACAATTAGTCATCTACATGGAATTGACAAAGATGTTTATTTCTGACATATAAAATTAGTAAGAACTGTGTTAGTCAGAGAGTAAAACAAGAAGAATGGTGTTTATATTTTCAGCTCTGGTCCTGGTTAGAATTTGCTTCAGGACTAAGATGCCTTCAACTGACAATCGTCCCTACAGCAAAAGCAACTCAGTCCTTTCAGCATACTGAACAAAAAAAAAAAAAGGCAAACGGCTAACAGTTATATCAGATCCAGAAGTTCGTGTTGGAGCTTTCTCTCCCTGCTGGAGTAAAAAACCCTGCAGTCGGAAATGTGACATCTAGTAAAAGTGGCTCTAATTGTCCATAAAAACCTTCTAACAAAGGTTCCGTGTGACATCTAGTAAAAGTGGCTCTAATTGTCCATAAAAACCTTCTAACAAAGGTTCCGTAAAAATTCAAAAAACCCTTCTAACAAAGGGTTAGTCAGATGCACACACCCCCACATTAAGTAGAAAAATATCCTATTGTGTCAGCAGCTGAGGGACATACGGTATGCCGAAGTTAGATTTTAGATACAGGTTGACCCCAAAATTGGACTAATCTGTTTCAGTTATTTCAGAAAGATTTCGTCACTGATATCTGCCACTTGTGAGTGATGACACAATAATGCTGTCAGCTGGGTCCAACCTGAGCAGACAGCTGCACTAAACCGAAGCACATCTTGATGCGGAACAAAAACACTAAAGAGCAGCTGCTGCTTAGACTGAATTTGGATAACCTTCTATGTGTGGAACTTATTTATAACCCTTTACCTTTTTCCTACAAGCTGTGATACTGCCTTTAGAGACTTCTATGACGTCTATGAATTTTTTTTAGGATTTTCTTTCATAGATAAGCACCAGGTAATTTTGAGTGAAAGGATGATACATAGTTACCTCCACCAAGGAGGATGTTTTTAGGAGGGTTTGTTTGTGTGTTTGTCTGCCAGTCTGTCTGTGTACAGGATAACTTGAAAAGTTATGAACAGATTTGTAATAACATTTTAAACAGAGGTGCGCCTCTAGATATCATGATTCTGCACTTTTTTGGTTATGTTTAAGTTTTATTTTTGAGCTTTCAGTTATACCTTGATTGGTTTCATTTCCCTTTTGTGTAATTCTAGTTGTTTTTGGTAATATTTTTTTAGCTCTATGTATTTCTTGTTTACCCTCTGTTGCCCTATTGTGTCAGTCTCCTTTTCCTGGCTCCCTTCTAGGTTCTTCTGTCCACACCTGCTCCCAATCTGCTGATTAGCCTGGTCTTTGTTCAGTCTTCCATTTATACACCTCCTTTTCAGTCACTTTAATGTGGTTCCTCGTCGTCTCCTGGCTCCTCTTTAGTGTTTTTCCCTCATGTCTCCAAAATTTTTGTTTTCTGTATTTGTTATTTTTGGATTTTTGCTTCAGTCGCCACTTTTTGATTTATCAAAACTGCACGATACCACTTCAGCTTCTGTCTTTGTATTTGGGTCCTCCAAAAACCTCCACCCTACCTGAGAGAAATACATAAGAACTCAAAAAATATAAGGAAACCTAAACAGAGCCAAAAAGTGCAGAACCATGACAATACATTTAGACATATTTTGAGCGATTGCAAGGCTTTTGCAACATCTAACAGGTTTTCCTCCAGGATCATCCTTTATTTACGTCCATCTACCTCCCCATCCACTTTGATCGTGTCCCCCGATCCTTAAAGAAAAACACCCCGACAGCATGATACTGATAACACTTTGGTTTGTGGCAACTTGGATTTTTATGGCTTTCTTGTTTGCTTCCATTAAGGCCAGACTGGTAAAAACCACCACTAATAGGTGTGTCCTGGTGGGAACCCAGGATTAAGTCTATAATGTATCAACCTTAAAGGTGCAAAGTCACTTTTCTATGTCTATTCAGAGAAGCACCAAAATTCATTTTCCATTTTATGATAAAATAAGGTCATAAACATATTACCTTGGTGTCTTGATAGTAATTTGTGAGCCTAAATAGAATTCCAACAGCGGGGGCGATGAACAGGCATAAACAGACATGTGGTACCATCTGCTCACAGTACAGAACTATCAGGAAGCCAGATTGCAACTGTTAAAAAGAAGCTGAATATTTCGCAATGCATCAAGGTAAACCGACATTAATCAACTAAACAGATCTACAGCAACTCTAAGTTGTAGTCCATCCCTACCAGAGCCCCTTATCAGAATTTCAAGGAAATAAAAGGGTTTCGTACCAAACACAAACTGGGACACAGCATCAAGGTAAGAATAATAATAATATTGTAGGTTCTCAGACTTTTTCTCACAATTCCAGTACCTTAGCAGCCACTTCTGAACTCTCTGCAGCTTTAGCTCCTGTTTAAGTGAACGACAGCATTCAGACTCTATTCCCAGTAGTGTTTGACTCTTATCTCTCTTGCAAGGAAATATTTTGTTGCATTTTTTCAATCGCAATCTTGGACATTTCTTAATTATTTCCACACCTCACTGGGAAATGCAAATGACTTAGCTGCGGTAGGGTAATTTGTTGTTTATCCCTACAGACATGCGCAGTATTGTATCTCTGTTGTTATTGTAAATGTATACAAAGGTCTTATTTACCAAGGAAAAAACAAAACTTAACAACTGCCAAATTGCAAATAATACACCAGCAAGAGGTGGTATTATTTCTAAAGTTGTATGTAAAACAAAAATTCAAAACAATGAAAAATAACATGACTATGCACCTTTAAGACAAGCAACAACTGAAATGTCGGCATGATTTGAAAGAATTTCTTAACAACAAATCATAGCATGGAGGGTTGGACAAGTGAATCGAGGGACCTGCCAAACGACTTTGTGACCACTGACTGCAATCTAAAAGCAAAAAACATGTTAGAACTGAAAGATTCTTTAGGATAAGAGAAAATTACAACATCTTTAATAACAACAAATAATTTCTATCCATTTAGATCATTTTAACAACTTCTTCCCTGATCTGTCTGCTGTATCTTGGTTTTTTTGATGGTGCTCTGTGTTATTAAATGTTTTTTAACAAACCTCTACGGCCTTCACAGAGCACCAGGATTAGTTTCCATCAGCATTTTTTTATACTGGTCTGAAAAAAAATCTCATCAAAGCCTCCTATATTACTGATTGGAAAGTGTCAGTATGTGAAAATACTCAAATACTTTGACATGTCACTATATACAGTCAGTGCCAAATGTTATTCCCTTTATTATCTTTGCTCTGATTTAGATGAAAGTGTATTCAGTGTTATTCTTTATGTATTCTTTATTCTTTTTCTTTTTTTAATAGGAGGAAGTTATTTTCCATTGTTACTTCTGTAAGTGTTGCATATTTTAATCAGACATTTCAGGATGTTATTTATCATAAATTATGGAATATCTGGGGCTTTTCCTGACAAACAATAAATGTTTTTGAAATAAACAGCAGATAAAGTGAATACAGATTGATTGTAAGGTGTAAAACCATGCTATTACTCAGCAGAAGGAAAGATGATGCTGCTGTATTAATACATCTGCATACAGGCTCAGAGGCCTGTCATTTTTGTATCCTTCCCCAACAATAAAAGGTCATTTCAGAGGAGATGCTGTGTCCCTCTAGTGCATGACAGAGCCTGGAGAAGTGTTAATGTCTCTTTTTTTCTTCTTGCCACTCAGTTTATCCTCCAATTTATCTGCCGTTTCCCTGCTTTTTCCCAATGTACAGGAGGTATGTTGGTGTATTATGGCCCTCCAGCTGAAAAACCCAGCACCACCAATACATGCTTGTATGCTGTCTGCATCATTTGTCCACTTTTGGAGCTTTATGTGCAGTTGTGTGGTCTGGGAGACCAGACCAGTTCATCGTGGTGTTAATCCCATAAAGATGGCTGCATGTGTGATTTAACAAGATGCTAACTCATGTTAAGCTCAGCCTTCAAAACAGCATGGTGATATTTTACAGCCTGAGAGAGGTCTGCAAAAATGTCGCTCTAACTGTTGTGCAATATGACAGAGGACTTTAAATTCCTTTGATTCAGTCTACGCCTCTTGTCTTGAATCTTCTTTTTTTCCTTGGCCTTTCTTTATTTATCTCATACCTTTCTATTTTTTTCCACTAGTCCTATTTTTGCACCTGCCATATTCCACAAGGCTTTATCTGTTCTATTGTCTGTCAGCATGAAAAAAATAGTTTGAGAAACAGGATTGTTTTTTTTTTCTAACCGTGACGAATGACTAAATCTGTACCATGCTGATATGCACCCCTGCGCAAACAGATTTCCATTAAATCTTAACAAATGCTGACCAAATGTGTTTTTTGTTGTAACAAAAGCATATACCAAAGAACTTTCTCATTTGACTATCATGATTCTAACACAGAAAGTGATTTCTAATGCCCCTCAGAAACACAAAATCATGGTTAGTTTGCTTTTACAGTTTTGTCGACTCCACACATAATCTGCTATTCCGTCCCCTCAAGAATCGTAGCCAATCTAAATCAGCGTTTCACAGCATTTTACTGATGACAATAGTTTCTGACAGCAAGACAATAAAAGTTATGATGCAATGAAAATCTACACTGCAGATTAAGAAACAAGCCTGATCCAAGAAGTACTGCTATTAACCTGAAGTCAGATCACAGAGGCTTCATTTGCATTCCTGAATTAATTTCAAGAGACTTAGATAAGGATCAGGGCTTGAGGAGAGAATTAAGTTATTACAATATCTGATATTTTGGTAGAAATTAAAGATTTATTTGGAGTCTGAAATTTTATTTATTATTTTAATTGAAAACCAACCAATCAGCCAATCAACTTTTTTTTCCTATTTTCTTCTGCCTTTGAGTGGAGGAAATTCTGACCCATTCCTAACATGAATATTAACAACACATAGACTCAGACACTGTAATGGAGTGTTATGTCGGATGAGAAGCAGTATAAGCCATTTAAAGGTAAATCATGCTTTTTTTTTTGTAATTTTTCTTTAGTTTGTTGAAGGAATTTCGACTACTTTACATAGACCTACTTCAAATTGGCACATATTCATAATTTTTACAGTGTCCTGTCTGGCAATGTGGCAATAAGAATAATTGTATTGATGCCAAAAAGAGCCCAACAGATTTTACTTTCACAAGTGTAGCAGTATGGCAATTGCCATATTGCTCCACTTGTTTCATGCATATAAATTGCTTTATTATAATTATGCAGGGAGTTTTACAGTTTATATGGACACTACAATGTAAATAGAGCAGAACGACAGAAGAAGAAAAAGGAAAAAAGAAATAAAATAGAGAAAAGTTGAAAGAAAGAAGAGATAGAAAGGAGACAATGACAAAACATTTTCAATCTGCTTCATCACCTGTAACGAGATGAAAAAAGAACAGCACAACCAAAAGACATGGTACGAGATATACAATAAAGCAACACCTTGAAACTATCGCTAAAGTAATACTATTAAGTCTGACATGTACTCTGTGTTACCTGAAGATATGAATGTGGGGTTTCTGTTTGGAAGTGAATCTCTGAGTACCTGGAGCCAAGCACCTGTAATTGTTTGTGAGGGTGCACATATTCATAAATAAAGTGCCTATGTTCTTTTACTAATTGTTGTTATCTAACAACAATGGCTTTTCAATGTGAAGATGATATTTTCATTAATCATTAATCATTTCATTAATTAGGCCAAAGCCTGACCTAACTACATTAGGTCAGGCTGTTGCTATGGGCTAATGTTTTGCAGATCACTCACAATCCACTGAATTCTGTAATACTGACAATATGTTGCCGTTTTCAGAACACACATTATTAGACAAAAAACAACACTAACATATTTGGTGGTATGAATGTCTACTGTTTTCTCCTAAACTTAAACACATTTACAAACATATACATGATCATTCCTTCTTCATAACTGCAAAAATATATTGTCAATAAAACCAAATTACACCATGTAGGAACATTGCTGAAAAACGGGCATATGCCACTTTTCAAATGGCACATTCTGCTTTTCAACCGCTTGACATACAATTTTTTAGAAGTGGCATGCCAAATATCACTTTTGGCTATTGCTGTCACTCTATCATTTCGTAAATTATGTGTCATTGATCATTTAAAAGAGATCCTTAGCACTCCAGTTTTCAAACTAGTTATGATAAAAATACAACATGAACAGGAAGTCGCCAATGAGCAAAACGAAAAGGCAAAGGCAGAGATTGTAAAGGTACATCAAAAGCAAATTATGTAAAAACATTAAAAGAGAACTAAATATAGCACAGTAGAAAGAATGACAAAAAAAAAACCAACTGGGTCAAATACAAAAATAAAGATGTGTTATTTCAAAGAGATTTAAATGCAGAAAGAGTCTCTGATGTTGGAAGTGAGTTTTTTTAGGCACAAGTTAAAAAGCCAGATTTCTAAACTTCAAAGTTTACTGTAGGACTACCAAAGACCAATTTCAGTTCCCTGGAGGTAAGTTGAGGAAGGTGGAAGGCAAGACAGTTGAGACAGCCTTGAGGAACTCCATATGTGTGTTAATTAAGCTGCCCTGGCATGCCAAAGCAGTTATGAACCAATCTATACCAATCAACACACATCCCAACAACTTTCCTGGTTCATTAACCGATATGTTATGATCAGCTTTGTGGAGCACAGGGTTGAGAATAAAATAAAACAGAGAAATGAGAGAAAGTTATGTTAAGAAGGATGTTTTTGTTTTTTAAACCTTGTCATCAAAACATTATATATATGTATAATTATAATATTCCAAAATTTGACTGGGGCTGAACCTAAGAAAAGATTATTTTGATATGCTTTTCTTTAACCTTAAATAAATAGTAATCACTATATGATTTTACGAATATGTGTGTTACAAAAAAGTAAGAACAGAGAAATTCGAATATATATATATAAGTCTATATGTATATATATATACACGTCTATATGTATGTACATAGTTCTAGTAGTAAGTAAATATATAAATCAAGCCATAAATAAATAATCAGCCACTATGCCTATCTGTTAAAAAATGGGAGTAGTATTGCTCTTAAAAAATCTTTTAATTTACTTTATTCTGCAAGTGCACTGCAAAAATTGAAACACTAGTAAGTCAGTTGTTGTTAAAATTGGTGTATTTACCCTTGATTTGAGCTGGTATGTAATAGAACTTCCCAATAGAATTACATGATTTATTTTCTAAATAAAAAACTCCATTATCTCATTTCAAGCACATCTAATCATCTTATTCCAGGGCAATAATACTCATTCCAAAGGCAGATCTTAATAGGAGAAAATGCCCCTTTTTTTAAAGGAATCCATATTTATTTTTAGATCATTTTTACAGTGTAGGTTCAATTTCAATAAAGGCATAGCCAGAAAGATTTTCTGTATATTTATTCAATAACTTCATAATTTGACCGGGGCTGCAAAAACATTTGAACCTCAAAAAAAGATAGTTTTGGTATGCTTTTCTTTAACCTTAAATAAATAGTCATCATTATTTGATTTATTTGATTTGAGAAAATCTTAAAGGAACTGATAGTTTTTTTTTCTTGTGCTGTTTTCCTTCTGACTAACTAAACATAAAAATAGATAAATGAATCAGTTAAAATGGCCCTATCTCTTAAAAAAGAACAATCAAAGCTCTCAATCAAAAAGATACCCCTGCAAAGCAAAGCTGTTTGTCATACTTCTTACAACTCGACTGTCTCATAGTACCCTTTTTCTAAGTTCTTTATTTAAATCTTGACCTTTAAAGCAAAAGGACTGCTACAGTTAGTCTCATGCTTAATAAATGAACCGCTGCTCCCTTTTTATAAGATCTTGCATCAATTGACAACCGTGGTGTAATTACAATGATGCAAAGCTGCAATCTCCTTTGATTTGAAACATAAAAGTTAAGGCCAGCAGTGAAACTCCAACATTTCCTTTCGGCTTGTTAATCTGCTTTTCAAAGGGAATTATAAATAGGCCAACTTATACCCAACACTGTAGAGCAGCTCCTTCTTCCAGCAGCATTACATAAAATATAATGAATTCAGCATCTAGCAGAGAGCCTGAGAGCATATGAGCAGATGGGGGGGAAGAAAGAGATGAGGGGTGCTTGTTTCCCAAGGTGCTGTGGCATAGATGCAAAAACCACCAGCTTCATGATGATTAGGGTGGCGTATCAATAGAAACACATGATTAAAATTTGAATCAATACATTTAACTGATTTATTTATTTTTTATTTTTACATAAGGATAATTTTAGGGCATAATAGGCTTCTGGACTGAAGAACAAAGCCGCCATCTAGTGGCAGGTTCTGATGTGGTTTGCTCATTAAAAGAGAAGTTGTGCCCATATTTTGATGCAGAGATTTCCTATCATAGCTTAGACTTCTACCAACCGTTCATTTATAGGTGCTCCTCTTTACCAAATCCCTTATCAGCTTGGATGGAGAAGATTTTTAAACATCAATTTTGAGATATGTCAACAGATTTGGGTTTAGAATGTAACCATTTTACAAACTAAATATGCTTTGATTTAAACACTCTTGCTCTAACACTAACTGAATGCTTGGTTTCCTGAACCTTAGCGTCATTTCTAAGATTTTCCCAGCCATATGCAGTTTTTTTTTTTTTGTCATGCATTATACTTTTTGTTAGCTCCATCAGTCAAACCAACCCAGCCTTCCTGTCCATGAAAAAGAAAAATAGTCCCCAGAGCATCGTCTTCCTCATGTTTCCTATCTAAACGTTACTACTTCTGTCATTCTTCCAATGCAGAGGTTTTTCTTCCCCCTGTTTAATAAAACCCTTCAAACAGTTCTATTTATATATTTAACCCTGTAATGCCAAATGTATCATATTTTTTACATACGGTTTCTGAAATGTTTTGCGTCTGACACCTTTTGCATAATTTAATGGTAAAAACTTTGCTCAAAATCCTATTGCACACAATCAGATATACCTGATAACAGAGGGCAGAAGACTACACAAAATATAATCTTGACTTATCGCACAGTAATAAATTATTAATATCAAAAATGTGTTTCTGTTTTTTTCTTTTTACATATTTTGTTAAAAGGCCAAATAAGGACTTCAAACCAAAAAAAAGTAATTT
Source organism: Cyprinodon tularosa (assembly GCF_016077235.1). NCBI lineage: Eukaryota > Metazoa > Chordata > Actinopteri > Cyprinodontiformes > Cyprinodontidae > Cyprinodon > Cyprinodon tularosa. The sequence goes on from NW_024039462.1 coordinate 74,698, forward strand.
TCTGTTTTGTTTTATTCTTGGATCGGGCTTTAAAGGGTTAAAACAAAATCACACAGCTGGACACCACAGCTTTCAGATTTAAATGTTTAATCTTTGAATAACACGTACGATTTTACTCCTTTTATGTAATTATGTACAAATTAGCACTGATATCATATCAAAGCCATTTCAAATATGAGTCCAAAAGTCAAGACGACGTTTTCAAGACCCTCTTTCTAAAATATTACTCATTATCTGCCCACATTTTTCAGATCCACTGTATTGGATTAATTTTTTTAGCATCATGGATACCACTGATTAATTTTAATTAAAACTGCTTTTGTTCAGACTTTCCATCATCCGTCTGGCTGTTCATTAACTCTGAGTGAGTCTGATGTTCCTGTACCATGAGCATGATGCGCTGGGAAACTCTTTTGACATCACTATGCGTGTCGGGATGCGTGTCCAAGGCTTTCAGAAGGTCTGTCAGGCCCTCCTCCTCCAGCATACTGCTGTAATGTGAAGCTGGAGAATATATAAATGTATCAGAAAGAAAGAGAAGAATGAGGCCCAGATATCCAAATTAACCAGATTGATAGTATCCAAGGTTTAGCTGTCAAATAGACATAACATAAAACTTCCTTTAGGTGTCCAATGAAGTGTGTTTTATTCTGTTTTCTTACTGTTTTGACTGCAGACGAGATGTATGGCCCAAACTGCCCACAGCTGGACTCCTGAGGGCTGGCAAGGTTGAAGCAGAGGACAAAATGGATGGAAGGACCTGAAAACAATTTTAAAAAGCTTTAAAATGACACTTTCTTTTTTGTACCATTAAAATCCGTTTGCATGGACTCTATAATGTATTCAGTAATGCTTTATGGTGTTGATTTAATAGTCCTCGGCAGAAAAATCCCACATCACACATGCATTATTGTTTCAGGAGAGATTTGTGATTCGCAGCATTAAGTGAAAAATGTTTCATAAGAGCCTGTGGAGTCCGCAGGATGTGAAACCGATCTAAGAGCTTTCTATAAAGGAATATGCAGCATGGGGAGTGCTTTACAAAAGTATTAATAACCTCTGACCTCTTTCACATTTTGTCATATAACACCCACTATGTAAGTATTTTAATGGGGTTTTATGTAACAAAGAAAGAAAAGTAGCACCGAATGTTAACTGAACAGGAAATCATACATGGGTTTCACTATTTTACCAAAAAAAATGAATAAAAAACTTTCTGGCAAGAGCTTGTATCCATGCTCTTTAATTTTGATACCCCTAAATACAGCTGCACAGCTCAAACAGTATCATCTGTGGATTGCCTGATGACTACACTGCAAATTAATTGGTTCTTACAAGATTAAAAAAAAAAATTGAAATATTAGATAACTTATCTTATTTATAATTCTAAGTGTTCAAAATGCTTATTTCTAGATTTAAATTCCTTAAATTAAGAAAACCTGTTAATAATATGATCTAATTGCATGAGTGATAATTTGAGTAGCTTTTCTCTGGGATTTAGTTTTTCTTTTCCTGAATTTAGACGCTCCCCTTTTTGCAATGCAGACCATCATTCTAACATTGAGCTTCTGTGGAGTAGTGAAAAAAGGAAAGCAAGACTCAAGTTGAAAACAAAGTGTAAAACATTTAAAATGTAGGAAAATTACCCCTCACCCTGAAAACACAGGTGAAAACCAAAAACTTACGGATACATACAGAGCTGGGTAAAGATGGAAGAAACCTGCACTGCAAAAATGATCTAAAAATGAGTAAAAAAGTCTAAAAGTAAGCGTATTTACCCTTAATTTGAGTAGGTAAATAAGATGATTTGCCAATGGAATGAGTATTTTAACTCTTATAATGAGATAAATAGATATTATACACTTGAAATAAGACAAAGCAATAGGTTTTTTCTTATTTTAAATGTAAATTGTCTTGTTCCATTTGCAAAGTGTCTCACTTACCTCCTTAATTCAAGAAAAAATGCACTTAATTTAAGAAAAAATGACTTATTGAGATCTACATTTTTAGCAGTGTGTTAGAAGAATTTAGGCTGGGATGGAGATTCACCAACAATATTCCTGAACGTAAAACACTGAACCCATTAAAAAAAAAAAAAATGGAAACTGAAGCTCAAAGAAGCTTTTCATCCAATCAGACTGCATTTAAGCTATTATATGAAGAATGAAGAGCGAAACATATGTCTGTAGATGTTTAAGCAGAGGAGACGTACCACAAAGAACTTTGGTAACGATACAAAGTATGAACAATTGGAAAACATTTTTATTTCACGACTAATGCTTTTGCAAAGCAGTTGCATTTGTCACACAGAGGAGCATAAACCTCACCTGTAAGACACCATCTCCCGCTCCAGATGGGGCCATGTTATTATGGATTCATGCTGCAGAGGAAGAGGAAACACTGAAAGTAGCAGTCATAAAAAATAGACAGTCTTTTGTGTCTCAGAGCATCAATAACACACCAGCTCCTCCAATATGGCGCTACGGAGCTCATCATCCAGAGTCCAGGCTTCTGCCCTGGAGCCCAGCTGTGCCAGAATCCCCCCTGCAAAGTAACGCACTCCCACCTCCAACTGGGAGTCCTTCAGGAGACTGAGGATGTGCTCCAACAGGTCCTCATCCATCAGGTCAGACTGGAGCTCCTCCACCTCTGCTATATTGTTCTGAACAGAACCAAAGAAATGGATTCCTTACTTTTACAAAATCAACACAAAACTAATACAGAATAAACCAGGTATGAGATGCATAATTCACCATAGACATGTTATACAGTTCTCTTGCACTTAAAGCTGCGTCTACAAGCTGTCTGGTTACAACTGTTCATCAGCTGTTTATTAAACCAATCAGATTTTTTCCTCCAACTTATTTTTGCTTTTTTGCAGTTTCCACACCGCATAAATTCAAAGCTTCTGCAGTCATTTAAAAACACAACAGTCTTTATTGTTTATTTAAATAGCTTGTACAGCACACAAAACCACAACTGTGCAAAAGGTGTAAATATTGATTTAAAATCTTGCAAGCCAAAGTGAAAAGGTGGCCTTTAAAATGATTAGTTCATCTGAATCCATCAGTTTAAGAATTATATAGACTTGCCTCAAACTTACAAAATATATGTTTGTTTTTTTAAAGTCTGATTTTCATTTATGTACAGTTTTCTCGTAAGATTTAGAGATAATAACACAGAAGATGTTTTAATTTTGTTTTGTTTTTCATTTTAAATTAATGCAGTCTCTTTAAATTTGGGCTAATAAAGCAAGCTGATGACGCATTGATCCATATGTTGTTCTTCTTGTAGTTGATAATCCTCTAAAACAATTTCTAGCGCAAAATAAAATAAAAACAACCAACAAGTCAAAGTATGTTGCTTGCTTTTCTTTTTAATTAACCTTTTTTTTATCAGAATATTAAAAATAAACCTATTAGCATCTCTTCATGAGAAACACTAACAGGTTTCTCATAACAGTTTTATCCTTTCTAATATACATTCTTGTTGAATTTGAGTGCTTTAAACTTTGTACTCAGTGAGCTGAATAATTGGTTTTCCTGCAAACATTTTCTTTCATTCACACACATCCTCTTGCATTAAGCTTTGCTTCACCAGCAGTGACTCAGTTAAAGTTCAGTCATAAGACTGACAACTGATTTGTAAATGTTTGCTGATCTGTAGGAGTCTCTTCCGAACAGCTGAGTTGGTTGTTGAGAGTGAGATTTAGTGTTGAATTTGAATAACTTAATGCAAAACATTATTACATTTGAACAATGTTTTTCATCACCTCAGTCATACATTCTGTACCCACCAGCAGGCCAAGAACTTTCTGTTGGATAGAAGGTTCATTGTAGTAGGACTGTGATGCCAAAATAAAGAGAGATAGACACAAAGAGAAAAATATAAAATCAGTGTGTTTTTATATGCATGTGTCTATCTGTAAATTAACTTGTGCTCTCTGACCTCCAGAACCTCCTCATAGAGCTCCAAGCCCTGACACTCGATGAAGTTGCGTGCGGCCGTGGGCGTCTCATCGGTCAGGTTCCACAGAGCACTCAGGGCGAACTTCAAAGTGGAGTCTATGACTCCCAGCATGGCTTTCTGCTGCACGACAGCCAGTAGCTGCTGATGGAAGCAAACAACAGGGAGAAAGCATGAATCAGACTGAGGTTTTACTCAAGATCAGGTGAAACAAAAATAGAATAATTTTATCAAAAGCCATGGAATAAAAATGCATACTATTATAGGATAGAGTTATATCAGATTTTTCTTTTGTTATTAATGTGAAGGTGAAAAGAAAACCACATTGATAGTAAAATACCTTCATAAATGAGACATCCTTACTGAGCTGTGCAGTCTCCTCTGGGGAAAGCTGCATGTGAAAACAAAGGTAGAAATTATCATTTGTTTTAAGGCTTTTCACACAATTTCTAAATGTCCAACTAGATTAAAAAGACTCTTATTTGGTCGGAAAACTATGAACATTTGACCGAAGTAAACTGGAGCTCCAACAGCAGTTGGTTAAAATTGAAATGACCAGAGATTACATTAGGTCTCAACAGGCAGTATAACAATGCAAAATGAACTATAAGTAACTATCTTTTTCTTAAAATTTGTGTTTTTTTTTATTTTCATTTTATTAGAGCAGGTAGGTAATTCATTTTGCCAATGAAATAAGGTGATCTATATTTAAAATAAGAAAAAAAATAACTCTATTATCTTATTCCAAGTACATAATATCATGATTTATTATGATAAAATTCCATTGGCAGATCATCTTACTTATCTGTTCAAATTAAGTTCAGATACACTTATTTTAAGAAACGATTGCTTATTTTTAGATCAGCTTTTGCAGTTTTATAATACAAGTAATTTGATCTTGAAATAGCTGTATTTTCCCTTGATTTCAGCAGATAAGTAGAACAATTTGCCAATGCAATGAAATTATTTATGTTTAAAATAACCCTATAAGGCTTCTTGTTTCAAGTAAATAATATCTAATTATCTTATTCTAAGGGCAACATTACTCATTGCATTTGCAGACCATCTAATTTACCTGCTTAAATGAATGGGCAATAAACGTATTATAGTAAATGTTGAATTATTTTTAGACCAGTGTTTTTATCAGGTGCTACACTGTTCTTCTTTAGCAGGATAACAACCTTTCCCACCAGAATGGAGATGACGGCCACCGCCATCCTCTGCAGGGCCGGCTCCTCATGGTTGCTCAGCCACTTAATCATCAGCATGGAAGCTAAATACCTGCATCAGGATTTAAACACAAATGGGGGACTCAATACTTACAAAATGCAAAGAAGTTTCACAGACAGTGTGTTTCAGAAAACTAGAGTTTAGAGTTTAGTTTTAGATTCAACAGCACGTACGTTTTTGTTTTCTTTTTTACTTTTTGGTAAAAGTAAAGTAAAGTGTTGAGAAAACATCTTTATCCTGTTCATCTATTTTATCACCAAACCAATTTTTTTTAATAAAGAAACTGAATTGATACAAAAAGCAGTTCTCAAAATATGATTTCATTTATCATAGAAAGAAAATTTAACAAAACCAACTTGCCCCTGTGTCAAAAAGCAAAGTTTTGCAGTAACAAGGCAATTTGTTTTTACACTCCTGTGGCAAATTTCTGCCCATTTTTCAGTTACATGTCTTATGAACGATAAGCCACACCTCAGAATCACAGCTGAGTTTAAGTCTAACCTTTTTTTATGTCGGCGCTCAAAAGAACCTGCAGTGTTAACCTTTTATTATTAAATCATTCAGGACTGGACTTCCTTGTATGCTTTAGATTACATTCTCCATTGTCTCTGTAGACTTACATCATAAGCTGATGGTTGGACATTTTCTTGCAGAATTCATGGCTCTGTGAAATAAACTTGTCTGCATTCTAAAGCAGGATCAGGATCAGTTGATTCTAATATGGGTTGCTGTTCCAAAATATGTTAGCATTACAGTTGTAACAGGACCAGCAATTTCCAAAATGGTCACTTTTGTCTCTATATATTTTCTCCCATGTCTTTGGTACATTGTCAGACAGGTTCTATTTAAGATATTTCTAGATTCCACAGGGCAGACATTCATCAGGTCTGGCTTTTGGTAGTTTAATCAAAAAAAAAATAATAAACTGGTTCATCCTCTCATTTTACCCATAGCTCAACATGGAGGGCAAATATTTATATTTCCTTATAAAATGTCAGAATGCTTTGGAACGTTTTACTTTGCCATTGATAAATGATAATAGCTTTTTTTTTGTTCCGCTCAAATTATATTTGCCTGATTTCAACCCTTTAAAGCCATTTTTTGAGCCACCTGCATCATCAGTGACAGCATCTCCCTGACTTACACAATCAGACATCTGTGGCGAACAGAAAACGTATACATATGTATACATAAATATACATTATACAGAAAAGTATAATGTATCAAAATTGATGCAAATAAATTATTTAATTTAACTTATACACAATTAATTTTTTAAATATTTTATTTGTCAGAAAATTCAATGACAAAAACATTTGCCGTCTGTCAATTTTTCATGGTCAGGCTTTAAATGGTTAAAGGGAAAAAGCCTTTACTTTTGGTCTGTATTCAGTACCTGGTCTGGTTAGTCATACTACTATTAAGGAAACAAACTAACTTGTCGAATGGAAGATCCTGCAGGATGTATTCACTGCATAGCGCCATCAGACAGTTCTTCTGCACCTAAAACCCATGGGAGAATGAAATTAAACAATGAAAGAAAATTGAAAACTGGGTGATTAACCAATCAGATATGAGCAAACCACTGAGCTAAATTTGGAGATGATGCAGTCATTGTGTAACCATGATGCTGTGTTAAATCTAACAACAGCAGAGTGGGTGTTTCACCTCACCTGCTGCTGGTTGGGGAAGGTCTTCATGGCGTGGAGCAGCTGGGTGACCGTAGAGCTCATCAGGCGGACAGGCATGTCCTCTGCCATGTCCTGCTTAGTCAGGTTGAACACACACGCAGTGGCCACCAGGTGAACATGCAGTGACTCAGGGTGGCTCTGCATTGCCTCCAGCACTAACTGCAGGAAACCAGATGTCCAGGAACCCCTCAGTGTTCCAGTTTGATAGAATGGAAACTGTCAAGGACAGCTCAAAGCTATGAATTAGCATGTAACCTTCTTGATGCAAAAAGCTGCTCACCAAGCCAGCTGTGCAGCTGGACTGTACTACTTATCTCAGCACCTCCTCTCTGCAATCACTGCTAAGCACTGCAATTAGAACATCGGGTCCCTTGACACTAAACGAGCCTGTAGCAGATGTTCAGACTGAGAGGGTTTCCAGAACTTCAAATTCATCTGCTTTTCTTCTATAGGTTTAAACTTTTGCTTACTAAATATTGTGTTTTCCCACATAACTACTGTAAAAACATGTCTAAGGAGCTGCTTCTTCATTATAAATGAAAAGTTCAAATGTGGGCCGTTCTTGCATGAATGGTGCCTTGGATGGGTCCTTTATTTTACCGGCCCCAAATAATTCCAAATTAAGATAATCCTCTGAGATTCTGGCATACCATAAAATGCTGTGCAGTGTCCCACATTGCACAAAAAATTGTCTTTCTCATTTTTGATAACAAGCAGTGGGCTCTAACACCCCATTGTCTGCACATTAACCTTTTATCACGGCAGATGTCTTCGCATTTCAATTCATTTTTATATTTTTATATCTTGCTTTTGCGGTTATTTATTTATGGACGATATGGATTTTTCTTGTGTCTGCAATAAAGAATTGAATTTAATTACATCTTGTTACAGCAGATAAAATAAGTATTGAACACGCCACAATTTTTCTCAGTAAATATATTTCTAAAGGTGCCGTTGATATGAGATTTTCACCAGATGTCTAACAATCCACGCAATTCACACATACAAAAAAAATAAACCCATAGATGTCCAGAAATTAATTTATATGTAATATATGGAATGGCACAGGGAAAAAGTATTGAACATGTGAAGAAAGGGAGGTGCACTGCTGAAGAAAAAGCATGTTTAAAGTTTGCTGCACAATATTTAGACAAGCCTGTGAAATACTGGGAGAATATAGTATGGTCAGATGACAGAAAAGTTGAACTCTATGGATGCCATAATACACATCTTGTTTGGAGGTCAAATGGCATTGCAAATCACCCCAAAAACACTGTACCAACAATGGAGTTTGGAGATGGGAACATCATAGCATGGAGCTGTTTTTCAGCATATCATTCTGGCAAACTTCAAATAATTGAATGAAAGATGAATGGAAAAATTTACAGATATATAAATCTGCTGCTGATGATGATGAAGATAAAATGTGGGTGGACATTTCAGCAAGACAATGGTCCCTTAATACACATCCAAGAGAACTCTCAGTTGGTTTCAGAGAAATAAAATAAAGCTGCTAGAAATGCCCAGCCAATCACCTGAATCGATTCCAATAGAAAATCAAGAGAAGGAACTGAAGATCAGAGTTCATAGAAGAGACCCACGAAAACTTCAAGATTCTAAGCTTGTGTGTGTGGAATGGTCCAATATCGCCAGTCCATCGCAGGGCAACACAGAGACAAACAGGATAAACAACCATTCACGCACACTCACACCTAAGGAGAATTTACAGAAGCCAATTGTTAAATAAGGAAGTTATGTCCCCTAAAAAAAGCCGTTGCGCCCCAGGGGCTTCCTCACGGTTCTTTTCCTGGGAGCAAGTTATTCACTACTCTTAACTCCAACTAGGTAATAACATGTAAAAAGGACTATAAAACAGGAGTAAAAAAGTAACAGAGTTTATTCCAGATCAGGTCGTTACAGGACAGAAAAAAAAAAGGCCTGGAGCTTGCACTGCTGTGGGCTCAAAAATCACGTCCGCGAGCGTCCGGCAAAGATTGAGCCCCGAACAAGGTCACCTCCTGCTTCTTATAGCTCATGAGTCTATGTGTTGCATCATGTTGATGTTTAGCTGTCCGTATCAGAAACTGACACGCCATCCATGTCTTGAACTTCATGCAGCTTGCCTCTATGCCTCAGGGCTACAGATAGCTCTCCTCTATCAGACCGGCTCCAAGATGTGCCCATATCCTGTGTATTTTTAAAGACATGAAGGCTGTCCTGATTAGATGACTTCCGTACATACAGTGACATCCACAATGTGAATGAAGGCCATCTACTCTCTCTAATCTGGCTAACAAAGTAACAGTGCAAAGGATGTATAAAACATAAACCTAACTCAATTAACCTAACAGTCATGTTTTTAGACTGTGGGAGGAAGCCGGAGAACCCGTAGAGAACCCACGCATGCTCAGGGAGAACATGCAAACTCCATGCAGAAAGATCCCGAGCCGGGAATCGAACCCGCAACCTTCTTGCGCAGTGGCTAGCAGCAGTGATGACCCTGGCCACCCCTCCACGCCTCACTCAGAGTCAATCAGAAAACACCACCGATCACGGAACATCCTCCACACTCTGTGGCAATCATCATCAGGACGTTCAGAGAGGAGAACAGGTAATTCACACACTGAATACACTACTGTAGGTGTACCTGCAAGTTCATCACACTGCTATTTTTGCTGACCGTATATATTTGGAAGACAAATTCCCCCTATTGTAGAACTGTAACCTGTGGATTCTCCTACTGCATTCAAACTTTGGGCCACATAATGGAAAAAACATCTCCTGACCTTTCTGGGTGGTCTACAGGATGTTATGATTAGACGACGATCAGCAAGCAGTGCATCCAGTGTATGTCACAGTTTGGGACAATGTGAGTTTTCATCTCTCTACCCTAAAACACAAGTGGTTTACCAACAACCAGAGCTTCCTAAAGGTTTTCCTTCCACCCCGCAGCTCCTTCCTGAATTCAATAGAGGGTTTTTTCTCTGCATGATGGTTGGAAGGTCTATGACAGCCCTATACTAGGAAAAAAAATTCCCTGCATGCAATGGAACAGGCCTGTGATGATATAACTGTTAATTCTTGTCAAGGCTGCGTTCAGCACCCAGAGGGTTCTTTCCTTGTTGTTTGCCAAGGAAAAATATAGCCTGCGATGTGGATAAGTTCCTCCAGCCAGACCGCGCACAAAGAGAAAACGTTGGTGAAAGAATCTCAGTAAGCAAAGTGCTCTTCTGTCTCTCTTATTTTCTTCTTTTGTAAAAAATAAAAATAAAATGTATACTTAGTTTAAAAGGTATTTCATTTTAAATTTAACAATGAGCATTTTCTGTTAGTTCCATACTCCAGTTGCTCGGTCTTGAATTATTTTCTTTGGTGTCTAATAAATGTTCCGAGGTGGATGTGTTTTACTTGCTGTATGTAAAAACTGAACACATTGTTTGGTTTTGACCACATAAGAACTAGTTTTGAACTAAAATTCTGGTTTTTATGGAGAGTACTCTGGTTTTCTAAATTAAGCTTTTGCAAAAAAAGGTTTAGAAAAAGTGGGAGGAAGTTTCAAGAAATGTGTTTCAGCCATTGTGGAAAAACTGAAAGCTGAAAAAATAAAATGCTAGATTTAAGTAGCTGCGGAACTAAAAGACATTAAGCAGAGAAACGAGAGCCCCACACCTTCAGCGTGTCCGGCTGTGGCTTGTCAGTGTCAGTAGTTAGACTGTAGAGATGGACGAGGGCCTCCCGAATGAAACACTCCCTCTCTCTGTACCTTCTGAGAGCCTCCCAGAGCTGGTTCTCATTAGCTTCTCCGGTTACCTGAGCACACACAGCAGATCAGCAGAGAGACAGGAAGTACAATGCTCATATTCAGAGGGTATACAAACAGTGCCTCACGTCAAAAATAAACCAGACGTTTATACTTGGGTTAAATTTCTTCTAATGGGACTTTCTGATTTTTCTGATATTCCTCAAACCAAATGATTGATGCCAGAAATAGTTGCTTACTTTTAGGTTTTTCTGTGATGAAAGAACAGGACAGGAGCTGAGTCCAGTGGCAAGCAGGCCGAGAAAGATGAGCCCTTTTCTGGACTCTACAAAGGCTCTGAGTGCAGAGTCACTGATTGTCTTCCTCCCTGAAATGTCTAAGGAAACAAGAGAAGGCAGAACCTGAGGACTCCCGTCTAGAAGCTGCCTAACTGCCTCATCTCTGTCTCTTCTTTCACCATCATCACCGCTAAGGTGGTCATCTGAGAAGTCCAAATGTCGCAGAGCTTGAAGTTGCTCAAATATATAGAGCAGTCTGACAGGAGGCATGTTCAGCCGATGTAGCCTGTGGGCAACTAAGGACCTAATTGTGTTTTTGCTTTTAAGGAGTGCATCAAGTTTAGACACAGTGCTGCAGGAGATATCTAGGGATTCCAGCTGTGGGAGAGAACAGATATCCTCAAGATTGTCATCAGTCAGATCTGTGTTTACAAGTTGAATTGTCCTAAGGCCCTGCAGGGAGCTAAAGCCGACACACAGACTGCCACCTTCCTTCACAGAACCCCAATCCAGGCTCAGGCCATCAAGAGCCAACTTCTGCAGACTAGCCCTGCACTCTGGGTTAGAGGCCAGGCCTGAGATGACAGCAGCACCCGTTAGACCCCCTGAAACCCAGGAGGCGTCTAATTCCAGCAGCCGGTGAGAGCAGAAAGCCAGGCGGAAAGCATCAGCCGACACCTTACAGCATCGGATGGAGGCTCTACGCAGGCGGAGCGTCTTGCTGTTTCGGAAAATCCCAACAGTTGTGTCATTCAGCATACCTAGAGGAGAGGGGAGCACAGGGAGACATTGTAGAAAATAGAAGCCTCAGTTTTGCCTCTCTAACGTTTGTGGGATCAACATTTCCTAGAATTTCAGCCTGGAAATCTTTCACCTCCCAGTGTGCGGAAAAACGCCACAATCTTCTGATTATGACTTCAACAAATGAGTAATCCTGTTACATAAATTATATGGCTTTTCTTTGCAGTACAAAAGCACAATTAACCTCTATTAAATTCCTGAAAGCGTTTTTTCTTTAATATCTTAAAAAAAAAAAAAACTTCCCTCTCCTGGCAGCTGTTTTTCCCATTTCCTGAACTGAAGGGGTTAGATTGGGGGAGGGAGGTTTAAAGCCCTTCATACCTTTAGCTGCCATCTTTTGCAGCAGTTGGTCAGCCAGTTCCTGTGGGAACACTGGGGCCCAGATGAGGCTCATTGAACCGTCTGCTCGCTTCCTGCACAAAGCATCTAATCTATAGCACACCTGAGCCAAGCAGAGGTCACACAGCGTCTGGGGGCCCTCGGCATCCTGCAGCACACATCACAGACTAATCAGATAAGCTAGTCCTATGTTATAGATTTCCAAAAGGTAAAATAAGCTAAATAGGTGCTTCTGTCATTACAGTATATCTTTCTATAAATGTTGCTGTTGTGTGAAAGAAATTTTAAGTATTTGCCATTCTCCCAAAATATTTCTTGAAATATGTCTATTTGCCCATTTAAGGGTGTTAGTAAAATGTTCTGGAATGAGTATTTTGGCTCCTAAAATAGGATAATTAGATATAGTCCATTTGAAACAAGACATTAGAGATGTTATTTTTATTCTAAGTGAATAAAAATATTCCACTGGCTGTGCAAAAAGTGCAAAAAACACTTATAAAAACAGAAAAGACATACTTTTAGTTCAGTTTTTGCAGTGTTAAGAATAGAAATAGAATGAAGCACTCATGATCATTACATAACAACTATCTTGTATTATGCTCTTATATAATTATGTCCCACCTTCTTTCTCTTATTGTTGATTCATGCACACTGGACATAATTAGGGCAAGGGAGTCCTGTACACTGCAAAGCTGGTCTAAAAAATAATTTCACATTATAAATGTAAATGATTTTACTCCTTTGGTAATTTGTCTTATTTACCTACTTAAAAATAGGGAAAATAAACAAAAAAGAAAAAAGTAGTGCTTTAGATGTGTTTTTTCTTCTTTTTTTTACCTCCTAGATGAATCACAGATACCTCCTTGGAGGAAATATGGTAGGTCAGGAATGTTCATCACTGTCCCACCTTTTCTACATTTGCATATAATTCCCATCACAACTGTTCACTGGATTCCCAAAGCTTCAGACATTACTTGACAGAATAGTAGATCTAAGTGACTTCAGGGAGGTTGAGGGATTTCTTGATTCCAAATGCTTGCTGGTAAAGTTTGGCAAGTGAAATCAAATTTACACTAAATTAACATTTCTTTTTTTGAGACCCCCATATATTCTTAGTGTGATTTATTTTCTTGAAAAACCTGATACATGCAATCAGACACATATAATAAATGAACTAGATGTTCTATAACTGATACAAATGAAATGAATAAATCTAATTAAAACCCAGGGGAGGATTTACCATGAGGCAATACTAGGCAGTTGACTAGGGCCCCAAGTTCCTGGGGGCCCCATAAAACTCTGTTTACGTGTATGATGAATACAACAATTTCTTATTTGTGCACATTAATTATGTTTTTGATAAACATCCTTCTGCTAAAATGCCATCAGAAAGTTATAATATTGTGTCTCAGCTCCCCCCTTTCAGTGTCCACCATATTGGATCAGTCCATTTGCCGCACATGTTCAGAAAGTTCCAAACAGACAGCAGCAAACCATTTGAAAACAAACGATGTGAAGAGCAGTGTTGAGAAACTTAGTGCTTTTCTTGCTATATTCAGTGACTTTTCAGACCCCTCTAGAGTCTTTATTTTTATTCAGTCCAATTAAAACATTGCTAGCGCCAAATCTAGCAACTTTTTCCTGCTACTGGAGACTTTGGCGACAAGCAGCAAACTCTGCTCTCCAGAGCCAGTAGATTGGTAACCCCGCCTCCTGCTCTCCTCTATCTTGTCTGCTGTCATGATTCATGCAGCTATTATTTCATCCAAATGAAAAATGGAGAACAGAGAAGCAGATCATGGCTTGTCTACAGTGATAAGGACTCATATTGCCATTTCCTTTTTGGAAACAGGAAGGAGCAACCAGCTAAGTGTGCTTAGTGCTTGAGACAGCATGAAAAGTCAGCGAAGTACAAAACATAAAGAGGAAAACAACAAGAAGAGAGGGACAAAACGTAGAAAAAATAATGTATGTCTATTAAAATTCTTATATCTGTATAATGGTTTCTTTTATGTGTTGTCTTCCCAGTTCAGAGGGCCCCCTGCCATTCTTTGCCTAGGGCCCCAAATTTCCTAAATCCACCCCTGTTAAAACCGATAAGTGCAAATGTATATTTGTTTTAATTATTCACCTTAATGGAGACTCCTGTTTTAAAAAAAACTCAAAACAATGACATGGTTTAGGCTTTACAGGGTTAATTGAACTGACTTCATCATTATCTAGAGTTGGGCAGGGGTTCATATCTGTAATCCAAAACAAGTATAAAACAGCCTACTAACCAACCATGACAGTGTCCCTATCGGTGTCCTGCTTAGGGCTCAGTGACAGAGGATCTCTAACGCTGCAGGAGGCTAATTATATCCACAGCAGATGAGGCAAAGCCTGTCTGAACCAACTAATCTCTGTGGGGCAAAGTGGACCAAAGCAAATGGTTCTGCTTCACAATACATATCAGGAATGCTTGCTTCCCAAAGAACACACAAAAACCATCAGCAACATCTTCTAACAAACTAAGTCAGCAAACTCACCATTCTTGAAAAGTGGACAAATAAAGTTGACTGGACAACATTTACATACAAACAACTAACCCTTTTGAGAAAAACACATTATTGATTCACTAACTTGTTGGATCTAAGTCTGAAGTCTATATATAAATAAAAGTTAAATCCTCCCTCTGTTTTGTTTCGAGTCGCCGCTGCTGTTTACAGAGTGTCTGCTTTCACTTAATGCATCCCATTGGTCAACCTGATAAACGTCACCAGCTGCATGTTTGAAGACACCGCTTTATGACGAAGCCTTACCACAAGCCATAGTAGCCTGACCCCTTTTAAAGGCACAGATAGATGGATAGCCAGACAGACAGACTTTTTTTTCTAAATAAATGTTTTCAAATGTTCATTATCTTAAAATGTAACTATATGAATGTATATGATTAAATATTTGACCTACAGAGTATTCATTTGTCAGCTGTCTTCTGGTGTTATTCAATCCCCACCTAGAAGGAAGGCAGTATCAGACAACATAATTCACAAAGATTACTCAAACATTCACAAATCAAGCAAAATGGGCCATGATTTTGACGGAGGGGCATTATTACATCGTTAAAAGCTGAAGAAACTCAACAAAAGCCTTCTAATTATCCATACATTGTGCTCTAAACACATCTCAGTAAAATGGCCCTAATTCCAAGACGTTGTGAAACTAATTTATGTATTTATTATATTTATTTGAATTAGAACAGGGCTGCCCAGTGGATAGCACTGCTGTCTTGCAGCAAGAAAGTTCGATTTCCAGCCCGGGGTCTTTCTGCAGGAGTTAGCTTGTTCTCTGTGTGCATGTGTGGGTTTTCTCCGGGTACTCCTTCTTCCTCCCACAGTTGAAAAACATGCCTAATAGGTTATTTGTCCACACTAAATTCTCCTTAGGTGTGAGTGCGTGCGTGAATGGTTGTTTTTCCTGTTAGTCCCTGTGTTGCCCTGCGATAAACTGGCAACCTGTCTAGGCTGTGGCCTGCCCCTGACCAATTGACAGCTGGAGATAGGCACCAGCCTCACTTGCAACCCCAGAAGGGATAAGCATGATGGAAAAGGAATGGATGGATAGAAATTAGGACAATGCACATTTATTAACATGTCAGCTTAAAGCCTCAATGTAAATATGCCGGAATTAGCACAACAGCTAATTTGCTCCCACTGTTCTAAGGCCGGTAAGAACAGTGAATATTAAAATAGGACGCTACAGGAAAAAACAGGGTAGACACAAACACGTAAAACACCAAAAACATAAAATCACAATAAGATTAGGTGAACAGACCCATGAAAATGGATACATTTACTTGTGAACATGTGTGGTTATATTTCAACCGTTGTTTCAAGGAGGTTTTAAAACATAGGCTTCACAGCTCCGAACATCAGCTGGAATTTATTCCATAACTCTGTTCCTCTGATGGACGCAACCATTTGCCAAATATGGTCCTAATCTGCTCAACATTACAGTCTCCTCTGGTGCTTATGGGTGTGTATGTTTATAAGTTGAAGAAAGGCTTGAAAAAAATACTACATTTAAAAGAAGATTGGAGCTGTGAATAATCTTTTTTTTTTAGTTTATGTATTTTAGTTCTTAAATGAGAGACGATCCACACGCCTAATTCATCTAGACAGTGAAAAAACAACTCTGACAGTTCTTATTGATTCAGACCCGGTCTGGATTTATGTACAAAAAATATTGTTGGGCATAAGATAACAACCGACAGATGATTTTATTTAGTTTTCTTTTTTTTCCATGTGTTTGAAGACACCCCATGCATGCCACCCTGGTCCGAGAGCCATGTCACTCATTTCTAAAGACACATCTTCCTCTAACGGGCCATGGGATTTGTAATACTAAATGGCTGAAGGCAAGGCAAGGCAAGGCAAGGCAAGGCAAGGCAAGTTTATTTGTATAGCACATTTCATGTACAGAACAATTCAAAGTGCTTTACATAAAACATTATAAGCAAAAGGGAAAGAAAACAATTAAAAACAATTAAAAGCGTGATTCAAAATTAAAAACATTTAAAATTAAAAATAGAGAATACAGAGACGGGCGAATTTTAACTTTTGAATAAAATCTACGTAAATGCAGCTGAGAACAGGTGAGTCTTCAGCCTGGATTTAAATAAACTAAGTGTTTCAGCTGATCTGAGACTTTCTGGGAGTTTGTTCCAGACATGTGGAGCATAGAAGCTAAATGCAGCCTCTCCATGTCTGGTTCTGACTCTGTGAACTGATAAAAGGCCGGATCCGGATGACCTGAGGGGTCTAGTAGGTTCATACTGGGTCAGGAGGTCACTGATGTATTTTGGGCCTAAACCATGCAGAGCTTTATAGACCAGCAACAGAACTTTAAAGTCTATTCTCTGATGGACCGGCAGCCAGTGTAAAGACCTGAGAACTGGACTAATGTGGTCCACTTTTCTGAATGCATATGCATGGATCTATGTTCCAGTTCCTTTTGTCAAACCCTTTAGAAATCATTGTTTTTATCATCATATTTATTTTTATTTACGTAGGCAGCCCAAAAAGTAAAAAAAAAAAAAAGAAGTATAAAAAAGTGATATAAAATTTACTAGTTTAGCATTTACTAGTCAGCAGGAACTACAGTTTTCTGAAAATGTTTACTCTATTATGAAGGTTTTAGATTTCAGTGTTTATTTTGTCTAAAAGCTATCATCTGATTTTAGGTAGTGATGTGTTTGAACCACAAGGAGGAGCCCATGGAGAGAAAACACAATCTTTATCAGCTTAACAGTTAAATTGTTCTTATTGTGAAAATCTATTTCACCAATAAACCTTAATTTCCAACGCCATTCTTGTAGAAATAACATCCGATGTTACTATTAGTAGCAT
Source organism: Cyprinodon tularosa (assembly GCF_016077235.1). Classification (NCBI taxonomy): domain Eukaryota; kingdom Metazoa; phylum Chordata; class Actinopteri; order Cyprinodontiformes; family Cyprinodontidae; genus Cyprinodon; species Cyprinodon tularosa. Next base: position 92,150 of record NW_024039462.1, read on the forward strand.
ACACTGATCTGGTGTTAGTGGACTAGTCCATTCACTGTAACACAAAACTAGGAGGATTTGATTTACAATCCACTACTTAGGAAGGATAAGAAACGAGTGCAGTCCTTTCTGCATTATGAATGTGCTGTCACAATGCTGATCAGAACCACCATCGTCCTACATGCTGAATAACGTCCCCCCCACGCAGAGAAATCCCCCAGCAAATTCAAAGCCTGTGCCTCCCTCCTCCATCTGCAACATTTAGCTGAGGGCTGATCTTTTTGTTCCGATAAGCACTGTGCACATTGTCTCCATAACCAAACAAACACAGCAGCCAACAGCTCTTGGACTGCTGTGAGAAACTGACATCCCTCATAATCAGTCAACGCAAGAGAAAAGTTCCCATTCTAAATACACCCCCCCCTTCCAAAAGCACATCGAAGCTACTGGATCACAGGAATAAAGCTGGAATTAGATTAGAGCTGATAGGAAGCAGATTTGTGGAGAGGAGGGAGACGACTGTGTGAAAGAGTCAGATGAGTGAAGCTGACAGATCAGTTTGTTTATAAAAGACAGGAGAAAAAAAAGAATTTATCTCCATAGATGTCAGAGTGTCTTGCAAAAACTTTTATCTTGAAATGTTTAATGTTTTATTACATAGCAACATAAATTTCAATGGGATAGTTTGGGTGGTTGTAAAGGAAAATTCAACATGTTTTTAAAGTGTTATTGATTTTCTCATAAATAAAAATATGAAAACTGTCAGGAACTGCTACTTATCCTTTTTCTTTCTCCACTTATCCTAAGACTGACGTTATTGTCCTGTCTTTTCTACATAATCTTTAATATTAAATTTGATTTTAAGTGACACCTTAGAAACCCAAAAGGATTTCGGTCTGTATTCGAAGAGCTTCGCCACAGTCTGAGGTCTTTTACTACAATGGCTGGCAGGTGTAAATGTGCAATAAATGATGAAACAGGCTGCAAATCTCTGTGTGATGCAAACTCAAAATCCCACAAGCCCGGAAAACAAATGCCAAAGAATAATGCCACCAACAAAAATAGAAACAAACACCTACAATAAACAAAACAAGTGCAAACAAAAATGCTAAAACCACAAAAATAAAGCTACAAGCAAAAATAAAATGCTGAAAGCACATAAAAAAAGTGATGCAAAAACAGCAGAAAACTCGCTCCACAAAAAGAAAGTACTCCAAACCACTAGATGGAGTCGAACAAAAACAAACTGTATTGAACCAGTCGCGCTGTACAAACAAAAAGTCAGTTAAAAAAGAAGAAAGTTGAAGAAACAAAGGAGGGTTCATTTTCTCTCATTGCATTTCAAATACAAAGTCTGACTGCATTAAAGATTAACAGCATGATTTGGTTTGTTTTTTTGTTTAACCCCCTCTAGTGGTCAACTGCGAATGTGATTTTACTGCTGTTTTGCATTATTTGTTTTCTGAGATTCCAGCATTTTGTGTTTGCATTTGTTAAGGTTCCTTTTTAAGCAACTGCTTAAAACATTTTTTGTTTGCAGGCGTTTTTCTAATGCATGAACAAATGCATAAGAAAAACAGTTGCTTAAAAAAGAAGCAACAACCTAAATGTATTTTGTACTTTGCAGAATACTTGTGTTTGCAGCTCGTTCGTTTCTCAGTTCGCTGCGCATTTGCACCTGTTTGCAGTTCATTTTGTTTTTACGTTAGCAGCATTTTCTTGAGTTGCATTTGTTTTTTGTGCTTGCTTGTTTTGGAGTTTGCATCACTCATGTTTATGTTGCTCATTTTATCGTTTACTGCAGGTTTGCACCTGTTGGCCACCATATTTTAAAGCCCCCCAGAAGATTTTTCTCCAGGATTTCCATTTTTTTGTGTCATTGATTTCTGTGTCATTTCTGATCACATTCTCTGCCCCTGTTGAATGGAAGTAGCCCCACAGCATGATGCAGCCAACAACATGCTCAAGGGAAAAGAGGCTTTGTTCATGGGGGATATTCAGCACTATGCTTACAGACCAAAATGTTTCGATTTGATCTGATTAGAGTCACACTACTTAACAAGTGGGTTTTTCTTTCAAAAAAGGATTTCTTCCTTTTTGTTTTTCAATATATAATTAATGCTCCTTAATGCTCTCTAACAGGCTCTCACAAAACAGTTGAATTTAATGTGGTTTAATACACAGGTTGACTCTTTTAAGTTAGTTAAGAACAGTAATATCTTCTAAAATCACTGTTTAGTTGAAGTGGAATTTATGTAGTGGTTTCAGAGAAAAGGGGTCTGAGTACAAACAAGGAATCAGGCACTAACTTGGACTCATTCCACTTTCATTTGCTGTGAAAACATCCATCCCATCATCCCCTCCTAAACTTTACATGACATCATTGGAGAAGGGGAGGGCCAAGACTACTGGTTCAGTTCAAGCAACAAGGAAAATCACTCCATCATCCTCCTTCTGTACATGGACCACCCTCCACCTCTCCGCTCCAGTGCTGGTGCTGCTGGTGTCGTAAGTCAGCACAGGCCCTCAGTCTCAGTGGGAGAAGAAGGGAAACGGAGCACTGAGGGCGAGGAGACACAGAATGAATCTGAGGGAGGTGCACAACTAAGACAGCATTGACTGAACTCATTGACACAGGTGGGATTTTGCTTTGTTTTTTCATATTTTTTTCATAAAATGCCTTTTTTGCCACTTTCTTCCTGTTCTTTGCAGCTCAGGTGTGTTTTACTTGTGCTTTAAATCACTACAGTACTCTGAGTGGCAGAGAATCAACTTTAATAAGGAACATTTTCAATCTGATACCTCATCTAGCTCCAGTTTATATCAGCACAGCTAAAATTAGCAGAGTGTTTATTCAGCTTGAAGCTATTTGGAAATTTAAGTTCTGGTTAAAAACCGTTCATACTGAGGTTAAGCAAGCTCCTATTTATCACTATTTTACTTCTCTTACTCATTTAAAACCCACAGGTTATTATTCATACTTTTATAGTTTTATAACACTTTATTAATAAAGGTAAATGATAATGTTACATTCTTGATTTTATCAGTTTTTATTCACTTTCTGGTAAATTATTCAGAAATTGCCCAAATCCAAGACTGTGGATATTTTGGAATCTTCCTCTAGAGTTTGGGTTCAGGTTTTTACTAATGTTGATCTTATATGAAGCTTGTAATCACATTGACCTCGTAGAAAGCTTCTGTATCATGTTGCCTTCTTAGCAGACGGGTCTAATCAGTGGCACCATTGCTTGCGGGCTGTTTGGCACGGTGCTATGAAATCCACAGGCCACAGGCAAAGCTAGTCTGGAAAAAAGCTGATTTTTAATTAACAATATGTTTGTGTTATGTGTGGTTTCCAACAGAAGGTGGTACCATCTAGGGTCTTGATTGACTCGGAAAGGTCACAAAAAAGCAAGATTGCTCTGAATTAAGTACCTTGCAAATGTATTCCCACCCCTTGGACCTTGTGGTTGTGATTTTGTCAAATCACAGCCACGAATTTCAATGCAGTTTTGCGGAATTTGATGTGATAAATAAACACAATGTAGCACAGAATCATAAAGAAATGGTGAGTGTTTATAATACTTTTACTAATTAAAATCTGAAAAGTGCGGTGAATTTGTATACAGCTGCCTTGAGTCGAGCCTTTAGCAATTAGCTTAAGGATTTTGTGGTTATCTCTCTGAAAAATTTCCACATCTGTCACAAATTCATTTTTGGTATGGTGAAACTCTGCCCCAGCCTTATGTAAAGTATGCTTTGTCCAATTAACTCTGAGCTACCATGTCCCCTACTGGCAGCTTTACATTAAGAGTGTTTCTCACTCATCACAAAGAGTCTTGTTGTAGTGCCCCTTAAATTGATTGTTGCAAACTTTAGTCTAGACTTATTATAGCCATTTGTACCGTTGATATCTTCATCTACATCTACTTGAGAGATACAAAGGGTCTCTTAGCTGCTCCTAATTAATGCTTGCCTTACTAGTACTTTCAGTTAGCAAACAGCCATCACTAGGTAATGTTTTAGTTGTGCCTTTTTAAGAAGAATGACAGAACAAATATTTCTAGTTTTCTAACCTAACCTAACTTAACCCTACCTAAACTAATCTAAACTAACATAACCTTGCCCAACCTTACAAGTGGTAGTCGATAGGTGGTGTCACTCTAAGGCACAGATGCAGACTCGCTATTTAAGTGCTGACTGGTCCACTTGCCCTACCCACTATGTGGTTTGGGACGGTCCTTAACCCTTTATAGGGTAAGTTAGCATTTTGATCACTTGCATAACCCTTACAAATGGAGTCCCCCCCGTCCCTCAGTGAGGTCTAGAAACCTGAAAGAGTCCTTTTATAAACACACTCTTAACCAACCTTACAAAGCCCGGTTGAACGGCTGCTATATTCTGAAAAATGAACAAAGTCTAAACAACCCATAATGTCACTAAAAAGTAAGGAACTCACATGGTCGCCTCCATCCCTGTATCGATCTGCATCACATGTCTCCCAGGCTCTCTACAGAGAAGCAGTAGCGCATTGCAATACTAGAGTACCTTAATGAGACACTACACAATCATGACTCTTACACTACCCTGGATAGTTTTCTTACTGTTGGCTATGCGAAAGGTGAAGGGATAGTAGCCAGGAACAGGAGGTAGGAAATATAATTTGAGGTATATGACTCGGGCCATAGTCTATGTGGGATGGTGTCAAGGAGCATTGAGGGGTCTTACAGCCCAATTTTGGAGTGCAGAGTCCAACACCATGTACATTGTCCCGCACATGCTCAGTTTGATGGAAATGTTGTAGTTAATGACAAGATTCAAGCAAATATCCCCTGTTGCCATATACTCATCCAGGAGGAACATCTCCTGCAAGTCAATTACTCATTGCAATCACTTGGTGTTCTCTGTTACACTCCGAAATTCCACATTCTTTAGTTTTCCTCCACTCTGCTTACGTACACTCCCGAATGAAAGACGGAGTTAACATAACATAACTTCGTAGTTATTTTAATCAATAAGAACATTCTACAATCTCTGTGAGTGATCCAAACACCCCCATTCATGGACACACTCTCTGTCCTTCACTGTCAAAATATGAAGCAACTCCAATTTCTGTCTGCCCCTGTCCTCTTGGCTCCGCCAAGACCTCTTTGGGAATCAAAGAACTTGTACTGGAGTCCGACGCTGCTACCTTTTTCCATGACACATGGAGGAGTTCTGCAATTTACCTGACATGAACAGGAGTGGAGGATGTGGAATTATACAGGGCGTATGATGTCTGATGATCTGATCGACTTGTCTCTGTATCTCGAGTACCTTGAGAATTTGTGTTGTGAATTAGTGCAATTTAAATAGACTAAATTGAACTGAAGATAACAGCTAGCATCTCAGAGACTGTGCTACACTTATTTGATGATGATACAATGCAATTCCTTAAATTTATTTCTGTGCTTATGTACTGTACTACTGCTTAGTGTGAGGGATTGCATTAAAATCAATAAGTTGGTGCAATCAACTGGTTTTCCTTAGATAGAAAACTTTGAATCAATTGATGGTATGATCTTGTGAACTGTAAAGTGCCTTAAGATGACACGTGTTGTGAATTGGCGCTATATAAATAAACTGAATTGAAATTGAATTGAATTGTTTAAATTGGCTAAGAATAATCAGCATATTAGGAAAACAACACTTCTGGTATGGATTGGATAGACGGCAAGATCTTGTGACTGCAGATGTATTTCTATTAAATAACTTGAAGTTTGCTATTGTAATGCTGATGAAGGTTCTCAGTCATCCAGGTCATAGTCTTTGCTATTGTAATATGGCAAAATAAAATTTTTAGGAAACTCAAAGTGACTGCCAGTGATTCCCTACTTTAAGTCCAGTGAAAGAAAAGGATAAAACAGGAAATTAACCTTTTAATAAGCTATCTAAGACTGTCTGCTTTGTTGAAAACATGATGAAGTCTTGCACATTGTGAATGAGGGAAACCTGGGGGTAATAACCACAGATGAGTTTTACAGCCTTGGCTGAGGAGCCTCTATGTAAACACTGTCACTGCTGTCAGACTAAGGCCTGTGAGATTCATACTGAGCGGCTGGAGTTTTGCAGGCATCTCAGACTGTTGCTTTGAGTCTTTAAGGAATATGACATGTGGCTACAGAAAAACTAAGAAAAGAAAAGACTTTAAATAATAACTTTCGGACAGCACCATGGTGTTGCAGAGCTTGCACATATGGCTCGATCGTTTTCATTCAGGCACATTTTGTTTGTGCTTATTTCATTTATGATTCATGATATATTCAAACTTTAGCTTGTTCCACATGGAAATAGCTAAACTATGGCTTCGGAGAAGAACAGTGCTGTTATTAAAAACTTATGTTGGCTCAGAGGCTTGAGATCTGTGAAAATTTTAACTTCAGAAAACTCAAAAATAGAATTCTTTTGAATCAAGCATGTCATTGTGTGACAAATGACACCAAAAAAAATATTAATAAACAAAAACAGAAGTGTAAGATAGGCTAATATGCCAGGATATGCTTTGTGGGACTTTTGACGGGACTCTCTGCAACCAAAATCAAAATAGGACCATGGAAACAATTTAAAACCCCTACTCAGTCTGTCTTGAAATGATTTATTTCAAGTTCCTTTATAGCTGTGGTTTTACTGAAAAGTACAATCTAAGTCATTTTTTACCTATTGCCATGCAAAATAGTCTCTTCTACCAGTGAGACTTTTTGCCAAAAGTACAGAATGACAATATTTGTTGTGTAATGTCACAAAAATTGTATTAAGTCTACTTATGACATCCAATGACATCTTTAAATTCATTCATAAATGTCCTGAAAAGACTGAATCTAAATTAAGTTGGAGGATTTGAGACAAATGGAAACTCAAACACCTTGAGGTTGTGACATGATTACTTTAAATTTAATTTAATGCTGGATTTTGTGCATGGATTTTACATGTTTTCCCACTGCAGGCTTCAATTCTCTGTTGCTCAGGTTTTCTCCCATTGTCCAAAAACATGATTGTTAGGAAAGTTAGTCTCTCTGAATTGGCATTAGTTTTAGTGAGTGCTTGCATGATTGTTCTGTGGTTCCTTGTGATGAATTGCTAGCTCTTCCCCAACCCCACAAAGATAGACACTGGCTCTACAGAAATATCATATTTTACTTGGAAAAAAAACTGACAGCAGGATTTTCTAGGGTGATATTCATTAAGATATATTTTACATCTATCTATAGACACATATAGGCTCAGTCTTCTGTGGAACATATTAATCTAAGTAAAATCTAATTTCTAGACTGTCGAAGGATTATTTTCCACGATGCTCCAATTAAGCCAAAGCAAGTATGCTCAATGTTATGGAATTTTGTGGAAGGTCTTTGCGGTGAGATCTACAGAAATATTAAAAACAGACATCAACACTTACACAGACTGGGACACCTGATATAGAAGTGGTTGGGGCCATTATGGAACAGGAGCCATCGGGGAGCATATTGAAAATATAAAATAGGATAACACATTGGTGAGAGTTGGATGGAGCAACTAAAAGCTGTACGTAATGTTTGAGAGTCTGCCTCTCTTCACATTTTTTATGTCAGTGCTCTTTTTCTTCATTAAAAAATAGAACAAGGCTTCTCTGCCAGCTCTTTTCCTTCATTTTCTGCTCTGCAGATGGATTACGGTAAAATGGTCCACCCCTCCCCCATAAAAAATAAAAAAGATTTTTAAAAATGTCAAGTAATTTATTGAAAGAGTAACAAGGTTTATGTCTATTGTCAAGTCCACAGACCTTTTTTCCTCATCAAACAAACCTTTAACTAAGACATTTTCCTGATTTTCCTAGAGGAAGGATCTTTACTCAGACATGCAGTGAAATCTGTCATGGCTCAGAACGGGAGGACCCAGACAGATAATTAAAAAGCATTTATTTTAAAAGTGGATCTGCAATAGCAGCAGCTAGAGCGTCTATTGTAGGAACCTCTGCAGAAAGGAAACACAGGTTAGTGACCACATAAATCTGACAGAGGAAGATTATGAACGTGGTTTACTAGTTCAGTCCGTGCCCAGAGAACGAGGTAGTATCCAGCTGGTGGGATGACAACAAGACGTTGTGGGCGCCGTCCATAGCTAGTGTTTAGGACATGCTCAGGATTCAGAACCAGGAGATCAGAAGTTCAAAGAGGTACCAGAGGTGAAATCAAGGTCGGTGACAGGAAAGTTCATTAAACAGGCAGAATCCACCGGGAGTCCAAAAACAGTTCAGGCAAACAGATCAGACAGAAGCAGGCAGGCACAGTGGTTGAGAGGCAGAACAGGTCAGATCAGGTAATCAGAAACACTAAGGACCGACTGACCATCCATCCATCCATCCATCCATCCATCCATCCATCCATCCATCCATCCATCCATCCATCCATCCATCCATCCATCCATCCATCCATCCATCCATCCATCCATCCATCCCTTTCCTTCCGCTTATCCAGGGCCCGGATGCCCAGACTTTCTGATCCACACACTTCCTCCAGCTGCTCTGGTGGGACCCCAAGGTGACACTAGGCCAGCTCAGAGACATAGTCCCTTTAGCGTGTCCTGAGCCTCCTTCCAATGGGACATGCCTTGAACACCTCCCCAGGGAGGCGACCAGAAGGCATCGGAAACAGCTGCCCGAGCCACCTCAGCTGGGTCCTTTCGACGTGGAGGAGCAACGACTCTACTAATAGCTCCTCAGGGGTAACTGAGCTCCTCACCCAATCTCGAAGGGTGCGCCCAGCCACCCTGCAAAGGCAACTCATTTCAGCCGCTTGTATCCGTGATCTTGTCCTTTTGGTCATTACCCAGATGTCATGACCATATGTGAGGGTGGGAACGTAGATTGATCGGTAAATTGAGGGCTTTGCCCCCTGCGCCCACTTCCCCACAACAGTCCTACACAGCGATCGTATTACTGCCGACACTGCACCGATCCGTCTATTGTTCTCACGCTCAATCCATCCCCCCTAATGAACAAGACCGCGAGATACTTGAACTCCTCCACTTGAGAAAAGGACTCTCCACCGACCTGAAGAGGGAAGTCCACCTTTCTCTGGTAGAGAACCATGGCCAAGGTATTGGATCTTGAAAATAAAACTGTATCTCCCTAAAGTTTGTCAGCTGAAGAAAGCTTGAAGTGATCTAAGGTTTTGCTGGTAGATAGCTGCACTGACTATGGACTTTATAAAGCAACGTAGACTGGATCAACACCAAAATACATGGCATCATAAGCACCAATAATTTGAGAGATCCCTCTGGACTTCAGGTAGCATGGATTTTGTGTCACTTCACTTTTCAAGCAGACTCTGGAATCTCAATTTCCAAATGAAAAGCAAAGTTATTCTAGTCTGACTTGAGGGTTTTAACCACTACGCTTCTGTCAATGTGTTTCTATCGGACTGATGTCAAGTAATCCTTCCTTTCCATACAGAAAACTTAATATAGAAATGCTTCTTTAATGCTCTTGCATAAAATAAAGCATTTCTAACAAATAAGATATCACAGCAGTAATTTGAATGTGAATAAACTCCAAACGAGGGTGGAAAGAGAAAGGGGGAAAAAAAGGCCTAAGAGTTTACTATGAACTCAGTTATTGGTCAAATTATAGCATCAAGGTCATACTGATGAAGTTGGAAATGAGTGTCCATCGACAAGATCCTCCATAGTTTAACAATGATAGAAAATCATCCTCCTGCTGTTTCCATGAAAGGAGTTGGCCTCCAGATCCAAATGCTGCTTTGCATATTTGTTGCCCTAATTTTATTCCCAATGGCTTTTTTTCTTCCTACCTCCAGTTCCTACTCTAAAATGAACTATGTTGTACCAATAAACTAGTGTCTATTTCCTATGTATTTAAGTATTTACTTTTTGAAAGCTTTTTTTCTTTTCCTACGACTTAGTTTAATCTTCATTTAAGGCAGTTGAAATTTGAAATATGCTAGTGATTATACCAGAAATAATTAAAAGGGACTCCCTCCTGGTTAATAATATGAACTGGAGTCATTAAACCACATTTTATTACAGCAAACTATGTCAACAGTCCTTAGTGATGGCAAGAAACCAACCTTTGACTGGCAACAGTTGGCAAAATAGCAACTGTAATTAACAACTGCATTCAGAAAGTAAACAAAAAAAAGGAAAGTTAGCCAAAAAACAAGAAAAACTTCAAAGGAATGTGATGCAATGGCTGGGAAAAAAGAGATGTAAACTCATATGAAGAAAAATATACCTCAGTAATCTGGGACTAATTTGATAGGCCCAAATGATGTTGTAAAGTTAGCCTCCTACAGCATAACAAATGTTCAAGTATGTGCCAACTGCAGTATTAATTAGAAGTCCACTGTTTTTTTTCCTCTTCTTTTTTCCTCTTTTTTTTATATATGATGTTTCATATTTAAATATGCTGATGAAGATTCTCAGTCATCCAGGTCATAGTAATTCCGTAAAAGTTCAAAAAAATCCACAGAACTTGGTTTCCAAAGTTTGAAGAGGTTTCGCCACCTCTCCAGGAAGCTTTCTCAATTCAAATGTCTGGATCCCCAGTGAGTTTGAGTCTTTATATAGACGAGGCCTTGTATTGCTTGGAAACATGCAAATAGAAACCGACGAATGGGTTGTTTGGTTCCATTGTTAGCCTGTAATACCTGAAACCTGTCTATTATTCAATCATAGGCCTTGTCTATATAAAGACTCAAACTCACTGCGGATCCAGACATTTGAATTAAGAAAGCTTCCTGGAGAGGTGGCGAAACATCTTCAAACTTTGGAAACCAAGTCCAGTGGATTTTTTTTCTTTTTTTTTTTTTTACTTTTACGGAATATTTTAATATGTTAGTAAAGAAAAAAAAAAAAACTCTATATCAATGATCAATAACCCATGCAAACAAAAAATTTTATTTTGTTTGTAATATCACTATTATTTGTATAGTTGTATGTTTTTAGTCATAAATGTTTTCTATCAGTCATTTTAAAGTTGACAATATTTTGATTTTAATGGTGATATTATTGAGGAATGAGTGCAATAAAGACAAAATAACAGATGCACAGGATTCAGATGTATGTGGTACATGGTTGATAAATAAAGCAGTAACTTTATTTCTGTTTGTATTAAAACAGATAGCTGAAAGATTTGTAGTATTAAAGTATTAAAAATGACTTGAATAGTGGTTTAGTACCATTGCTAAAGTGAGTTTGTTTTTTTTGGATTTTTAGGGAACTGAAGCCAAATACAGTATAAATAAAATAAATACATATTAATCTAGCATTAAATATGGATGCCCTTAATGTCCACAAAAGGTACCCAGTTTTCTTTAGGTACCCTTATTTTTCTCTTTGAATAATAATAATAATAAAATAATAATAATAATAATTAAATTGAAGAAACATTCAGCTCTGGACACAAATTAACCAACAGCCCAACATGGAAGGAATTTGACTGGAAAGTCAAGATGTGTTACTTTAGCTCTCCACTTATTACATCTAAATATGGCGGGACATCTTGGCTATGCTGGAGAAACTGTGGAAAGGTGGGGGATTTTACTCATATATTTTGGGATTTTCCAAAGGTGGTTGAGTTTTGGAAAAATGTGCAAACAGATATAAAAAATATTTTAGGCATTTATTTAGATCTGGATATATCAGTCAATATTTTAGGAATAATTCCCATGGACATGATCAATAAAGACAATAAATACTGGATTAGAGTCATGCTGATCACGAAGAAGTGTATAACATAACATAACGTAATCATTGTGACTTATAAATCCATGGATGTTGTTAATGAATATGGGTTTCTCTTAATTTGGCTAATGTCTACCTGAAGAAAATGCATCTTTATTTGTCGTTTTTGGAGGTTCTTTTTGTTATTTTTTTCATCAATAGCCCCTGAATAACTGTTAACGGAGCTGGAATAGACAGTCTGTATGCCTGATGTAAGTGAAAGGTCTAAAATGATCTATAAAAATCAGATATTAAAATGTGAATTGTGAGATGTGACAATGGTGGACATACTGTATGTATGTGTTGATATAAAAATTGTTATTGACAATAAAAAGTAAAAAAAAAAATGAAAAATTTTAATTGAGACACCCTTAGTTGTCCTTACTGTAGGTATTAGTGAATGTATTTTTAGTAACCTTTGCTCTGTGTCTCTCTACAATCATGTAATAATCATCAAGTCTGTCCAGCATGTATCCTATCGCCTTACTTTTGACCTGTGGAAATAGGCACAAGGTTAACCGCGGAATCTAGCAAAGACCAAGGGAAAACATAAAATACATCTGCAGATGTATAGTTTTTATTCAAAACAATGGAGAATATGGCAGTATTCAAGCACAGAGGTCCTTGTTCTTGGTTTAAAATCTGTCCAGGCTTAGCTCTATCTGTGTGGAGACTGGATGCAATCTTAGGTAATCTGGTCCTCGAAAGATAATTCAACAAATATAGTTGAGTTTGTGCTATAGATTCAAGAACGATCAGTGTCGGCAGAAGTTGCAATAATGAACTGTTCCCATGGAGTTTGTATGATCTTCCTCTTTAAGAAAAATATTTGTCTCAGTTTCCTGTTTTTTCTCTTGATTCAACACTGTATTAGAACAGCTGGAGTTATTAAACTGGCCTTAGGCATGAGTAAGTGCATAAAGGATTGTTTATCTTGAATGTAGCTGTGTTGGACAAATGGATTAGGTGTCTGTGTTGCAAAAAAATGAAAAGTACAAGAAAGCCACAGATCTTATCCTTTTATCCGCTTTTTTTTTTTTTTTTTTTTGCAGATTATTTGGCTGTTTGGTGGAAGCAAGAGGAGCAGTCATGGGATTCGATGTGTGGAGCCTTTTCCTCCTGTTGGCTTTGTCCCTCTGGAGCAACAGTCATGCCTTGAAAATGAACCCCATCCTGTCCAGGATTCGAAGAGCTCCACAAGCTGCTGAAGAAAACAAGAAATGCTCCTACACCTTTTTGGTCCCAGAGCAAAAGATCACAGGTCCTATTTGTGCTGCCCGTGGGTACTCCACTGATAAAGACCGGGTGACTCGTCTGGACGTAGCTTCGGTGCGAGACCTACTGTCCAAACAGCGTCAGGAGATGGAAACTTTGAAGCTTGTGGTGGATGTGGATGGTAACCTGGTGAACGAGATGAAGCTATTAAGGAAGGAGAGTAGAAACATGAACTCTAGAGTGACCCAGCTTTACATGCAGCTGTTGCATGAGATCATAAGGAAAAGGGACAACTCACTGGAGCTGGCCCAGCTGGAGACACGCATCCTTAATGCCACAGCTGAGTCACTAAGGCTGACCTCCCGGTACAAAGAGCTGGAGGCCAAATATGCAGCACTGTCTGCAATCGTGAACAATCAATCAGTTCTGATTGGACAGTTGGAGGAACACTGCATGCAGATGTATAGTCGCAGACATGAACAGCCACCCATAGGACCTCCGTTGGTACAGGTGGTGCCTGAAAACATTCCAGTCAGTGTGCCACGGTTCACCAACGAGATCCAGAGTCGCAACGCCAGAGGGTTTGGCCCAGAAAGGGGCTCTCGGTCTGGGTCAACTCCCACGAGCAGTACGCCTGAGATCCAGAAATCAGAGAGAAACTTCAGCACGGAGGGTAAGTGAGAGATCATCCGTGTCTATTTATTCCTGTCTATTATCCAAGACGGCCTTGTCATGGTAAAGTGTAGGATAGCCATAACTTTGGAGGGCCAACAATAACAGGATCACACTCCCAGGCTGTGGCAGTAGATGGGCCAGAGGCCGTATTTTAAAGGTTAAAAATGTGCAAGATCAGCTGGAACTCTGCTTCATGCTGAATAGAAGACACACAGAGCAGAATGGAAACACAAATGCTGTACAATTTGAGCCAATGCAGGAAAACCTTTACCAAGGTAAAGACAGGCTTGAACGGCTTGATCTTGCTCATCAACAGAAACTGTCTGACACGCTTTCCTTACCGCTGCCCAAGAAAAATAGAGTGTGAAGGATTTCAGGACAGCTATGTTGGCAAATAATCCTTTTGAAAGAGTGTTCCATTGCGTGAGGCTTAGACAAAATTCAGACAGGCATTACGGGAGCCTTACTCAACACAAACCAGAGGAGTGTTTGACATATCTAAAGAGGCTTATAGTGAACAAAGGGAATTTTTGGTCTGTAGATATTTCCTGTTTTTAAATTTACTGCAAATTGGCATGTAACTAAGTGCCTTTATTTCAAATGATGTGTTACTAAGAATTAATTAGAATTTAATTCATCCTACCAAGTAGTATTAACCAAACATTTTTAATATGTTCCCAACTTAACACATGCAACAGTGCTGCAACTAACGATTGTCATTTATATTTTTGATTAATCGATTAATAATTGGATAGCTTTCTTAAAGAACATTTTTTGCAAAAATATATCAGTTGAAACTAAAACTTTTTCACATGAGGGGATCTAGATAGAGCTATATTGACAGAAGAAAAGTTTTTTATCTTAAAGTATTGTGGAGGATTTTCGCAAATTTTTTAAAAGACCCGCCTTCTCCACATGCACAACCCTGTACCCGCACCCGAGAGGAAACGCCTATTAAACGCTTGCGAGAGCATGCACAAGCCCATTTCTCCTTTTGCACGTTCTAGGGATAGAACGGTTTATGAAAACCGTCCGAACCGTGCGGTTCGACTGTCTCGGTTCGGTTCGCGTGTGTTTCGTTCGGTTCATACGCTGCTCCTTTTTCTCATAGGCGAAGCGTGTACACTCCAGAGCAGAAGGTGGCGGTACTGCGACCAAACAGTGTTGCCAACTCAGCGACTTTGTCGCTATATTTAGCGACTTTTCAGACCCCTCCAGCGACTCTTTTTAAAAAAAGCTACTGCCGTGGGGCGCCTCCTCCCGTCCCAACCCCGTTTTCCCGCTTCCGCAGATGTCCCTCTCAGCGCTACAGTCAGAGACACAGATGTGTTCCCTCAGCGTCCAGACAGCAAAAGAACCGCGCGCATGCGCCGGGTTTGACGGCACAGGTTGATCACTCTGGAGTCAGCTCCCTCAGTTGCTGAGCCTGCCATAGAGAGCCTTGACCAACATGACCATGATCCACTCTTTCTGTGAGCAGGCAAGCACAGCCTGTGTGTGTGCAGGGAATTCTTATTAGTAAAAAAAAAAAAAAAACAATAATTAAAAAAAAAATGTTATGGTTCAAAATGTTCATGTTTTAGCATGATTTTTAAGGTCCTTAGTGGACCACAAGGGAAAAAAGAAAAAGTTAAATAAAAAAAAAAGTTGAAAAAAAATATATATATTATGCTAATTAGGCAATGACGTCATTCAGCGACTTATAGCACAGCCAATAGCTACTTTCCTTTCTGAGGAGTATGGCAACACTGCGACCAAAGCCAACCACCAGTAGTAAACAAGAAGAAGAAGCGAAGCAGCTTAGCCGGGTGTAGCAGAAAAAAATCAGTTGTTGTGGAGAACTGTGTGGGTATGGCGAGTGGGAAAGAACAGGAGTTGGAAGACGCGCCAGCAGCACTTTATAGGTCTGCTGTATGGGACCACTTTGCATTTAGAGTGACCTACGATGACGGCGGAAAGAAAGTTGTGAATGAAAGTGCAACAGTGTGCAAGCAATGTGCAACACGTTTTGTTTATGCTAACAGCAACACGACCAACATGTTATGCTAACCCCGAAATCCCACATACTCCGTCAGCGCTCCGCTGTGCTCCAGACCGCCTGCGCAAGGCAAAGCATACAGCCTCCACTGTGGCTCCCATCCGCTCCGCTCTGAGTTCCTTGGAGATCGTAGAGGGCATGCGCAAGATGAGTAAATTCAAAGCAGCAAAACATGCGGAAATGATCCAGGGTTTCCGCGGATCATAAAAAATAATTACAATTCATTAATTTTTCTGATATTTTCATTAATTTTTATGTGTAACAATAAACATATACCGAACCGAACCGAAAACCGTGACCACGAAACCGTGAACCGAACTGAACCATGGATTTTGTGAACCGTTCTACCCCTAACACGTTCTGTTTAAGTCTTCTCTATGTAGACACTTTTTCTCTTACGACCCTCTGCAAGAAAGGTGAGCTTCAATGAATGTGTGGAACCGTAGCTTACCACACATACACGCCTGAAAGTGCGCACGCGCAGAAAAAGGTAGCTAACCCGAGGAGCAAGTAGGAGGGCCCTTCTGTAAACATATCACTTGAATGATTGACAATTAGGAGGACCACTTATTTAGATGATCCACCCGGAAATAAAAGATTGCCCTCTATACCTTTAAATGCAAAATGTTTATATAGTTTTTTACAATCTTGGCATAATTACTGCTTTAAGTGGATTGCTCTGACAGCTAAAGGCATGTTTTAAAGTTTCAATACTTCAGGTAATGATTAATCGATTACTAATTTAGTTGATGAGTATTTCAAATATTCACGATTAATCAGATTAATTGTTTCAGTCCTCGCCGGTAATATGCACTTGGATATTAGGAGTAGTGTTGGGGATTTTCTTCCTTGTCTGACCCTGTTTAGGTCAGAAATAGAAAATATAGATTTCTTGTTGGCTGCACGGTGGCACTGTTTGTAGCTCTGCTGCCTTGCAGCAATGGGGTTCTGGGTTTGATCTCAAGTTAAGGGTGTTTCTGCATGGAGTTTGCATGTTCTCTCCATGCATATGTGGGTATTTTCTGGGTTCTCTGGCTTCCTCCCACAGTCCAAAAACATGACTGTTAGTTAAATTGGCTTCACCTTATGCAAAATGTACTAGCAAAACAAAAGTACATCCTTTTTTGATAAGAGAAATTGAGTTTCTTTGTTCAATCAACTCTTCTTAGAAAGTTAAATCAAGCTCAGATTTTATTGAGTTAAATGTACAAATAAATTCTATATGAAAAATTGTACCTAGCTTTTTCTAAGTAAATGGTACTCCAATTTTTTTCAGTCTACTATAGCTTTACGGTAATACCAGTCAATAATTACAGAGGAGCTTCTTACCCCCTAAAGAAACTCTGTACGCACAGCTATATGAATCCATCTATTTGTAGTCTTTTGACCTAAAGTGGGGGAAAAGTCAAGTCCTGCTTTGTAGATCTGCAGCAGGCACATGTAAATGGTAAATGGAGGTCTTTGACTGTAGATGTAAATAGCTTTACAGTACAATCCAGAGTGGCTCATTCACACATACAGTCAGACACTGAGATACTCCAGAGGGTCCAGTTTTACCCTTACTCCTTATGTGAGGCTGAGGTTAGTAAGTGTCACATTTTATTACTTTTTTATCATTAAAAAATAAGTGACATGATGTTGTTTTTAAATGAATTATCACAAAAACTACTGAAAGATATGTGCCTTTATTTTTTTAATTTTTCAAGACTAAAGTATTTGTCAACTTGCCCAACTTTATTTGCTTTCCAACAGTAAAGGTAATCTTTGGGTTGCCTTAAAATAAAGGATGACCTTTGACCATTGTTTGCAAAATACTTTACTGCCATACATTTGGACAACATCTTGAGTTAATTTAGAGCATCTTGACTGAAGTTGAGTTTACAGAGTAGACTTAAGGCAGCACCAAATGTTCAACGTATCTGCACAGTAATCAGGACCTTATACAGCAATGACCAATAAAAAACATTGGTCATTTCAAGTTCATGCATTTCCCCATACAGTACTTGAAGTAAAATTTGCAGCTTAGATAAAATGTTTACTCCTACACAATGTAAGAGAATGCCATCACCTTTAATATGTGATGTCAAAGCAGACTAAATATTTACTGTTTTATGTACATTTTTAAGGTTTACATTATATTGAAAAGGGAAATGTCAGAATAATCAAAAAAGGTCCTTGTTCTTTGCTTCCATCTAAGTCGTAACTTTAGATGCAGTGAAATAATTGTGCCCTAAACCAGCTTACAGTTAACATGGCATAAGCCAGATTGATACATTTACTTCAACTTTCATTCAACACAGTATTATGTGTAGAATTCAATTCAAAATGTTCTCTTGCACTTTTTGCAAAAAGAAAGGAATACATGTGAAATGTAAGAATCCACAGAAGAAAAGCAAAAGTCATTAAGAAGCTGTTTGCTGAAGCTGGTAAGAGAATCATCATCAAGACTTAGACAAGTTCTATACCTATCTGGGCTAAAAGGCAGCCTACAGAAGAAAAAAATTTATGTTTTAAAGAGTAGCATAAAAACTGAATAAATAACATTTTATTTGTTCATCTATTAAAAACCTTACTACATTTCTAAGGAAACTTCCAGTCTGTCTTTCAGCAAGAATATCCTGGATTTGATTCCCAGCCTGGAGCCTTTCTGCATGGAATTTGCATGTTCTCTCAGTGCATTCATAAATTCTCTCCAGCTTCCCCCCTCAGTTCAAAAACATGAATAGGTGTAAATGTGTTTGTGCATGTGGTTGTATATATTGGTTTCTCTCCAATGGACTGCGAGACATAGGCACCAGCACCCCTAACCATTACAGACAAGCAGTACAAGATGGATGAAGGACACCTGGAAGCCTGAGAACATCCAACTATGTCCAGGGGTGGCATCATCATATTTTAAAGGGGATTTTTCAGCAGGATGGATTGATGCACTTCACAGAATTCATGCTACAGCGAGGAAAGAAAGTTCTGTAAAAACATGAAAGTAAAATATTAAGACATCTGTAAGGAAGGCAGTGTAAAGCTCAGCCATTTGGGTCCACCAAATAGACAATGGCATTCATTATAATGCTGTATTAATTACAGAGCGGTTTAAGAAAAAACAAAGACTGCAAAGTCTCCATCAAAAAACAAAGATTTTAGATAAATATAAAATGTTAGAGTAGCGCTGTAAACATCTCTGACATAGATACAACATTTCTGCGCAGACGAATGGGCCAAAATTCCAGCTATCTAGTCATAGAAAATTTATCAAAGGATACCTAAAACATTTGAGCCATTTCATTCAGTTTAAGATGAACTTCTACTACTAAAAGAAAACCCAAGCAAACTTCTGACACTAGAAATCTGTCAGTATTCTAGCATTTAGAAAATGGAAGTCAGCTCCATCCAGAGCCGGCCCGAGCCTCTTGGGGGCCCTAAGCAGAATTTGATTTGGGGGCCCCCCCTCCTACCATGCAGAATCACCTATACTAAAAGATTACTGACACAAATGTCACACTATAATGTTATAGGGAATATTAAAAATGAATAGACTATGGTAATGTATTAATACAAAATAAATAAACAATACTTACAATACTTTGTTTTATTAAACCTTTTGAATACAAACATTAAATTATTTGCAAATGTGCATTAAATGTGCAATATTTTAAATAAAACCAATATAGACAAACATTAATATCAAAAATAATTTGCAACAGAAGCAGTAAACATCATCACTTTTCTTTGAATAAATTAGCCAGCTTCGCTTGATTTTTTTCCCCATTAACTAATTGTCTGTATGTATAGTGGTAGTGAAAGCTTCATCCATCTGATCTCTTGGGGAATGTAGAGGTGTCACTGATTGGCGCTGGCCCTCTTCTTACCAGATCAGTCCTTTCTGAATCTGAGAGGAATGCTGACCATTCAACTGGGTCAGTTGGAGGAGCTGTTGATCCATCTTGATAGCTGGAGCTTGTTGAGGCAGTGGATGGGAAATCTATAGCAGTGGGTGCAGATGTAGAAGGACCTGTAGGGACAATAGATTAAATACAAAAGAATGAAATACCATAGCAGAAAATTTTATTGTAAAGCCAACACAATACAAAAACTTAGATTAACAGACCTGTCATGCCGGCTGAGTTTGAAACCAGTGGATCAGTAAATGTAGGTGCTTGTAACTGCTCCTCGCTTTCAGTCACATGTAAGTGCTCCTCCCTTGTTGTCGCTTGTGCAGTGGATGAACCTGCAATGATAAAACAAACAAAGAAAAAATAAAGAAATAAATAAAAAGCTAAATGTTTCATGTCATATTAACAGGCTATGTAACCATTTGCCATCAAGAAAACCCTCACCTGCTGCATCATCAGCTGTGGAGGCACTGACATTCGAAACAGTAGGGGCAGGTTTGGTTGTTCTCCAAAGTACTTCAACAGTGTTCCTGGGAAAAATAGCATTGCATAATGCATAGTTTTTATTTATTTATTTATTTATTTATTTCGAACAGACAGTAAAAACAATCAAGAAAGAAAAAATTTGAATGAAACAAACTTAAGAATAAAAATATAAAACAAATTATTTTGCCCATGTGACATGCAAATTTTATATTTTCTGTTCGAAAAGGAGCAGGTAGAAGATACATCTTATAATGTCCCGCCCCTTTCCTACTTGTCAATTTATCATCAATTAACTGTCAAAACATCAAAAAAACACTTGTTTCCATTCCACATGATGTTTAGCCATGTACAATTATTTTAAGTACTATTTATGTCATCAATTACATTATAGACTATTAAACAGTAATCTTATATAGCGTATTTTGAAATGAGCTTGGTTTTAATCAGTTTTTTAAATTGGTTTGCATTTATAATTTTTTTAAACTCGTCATTCAATCCATTCCAGATATTTACTCCACACACAGATAAACAAAAAATCTTCCTGGTTGTTCTAAAGTGTTGTTTTTTAAAGTATCATTCACCTCTTAGATCATAACCCCCCTCTCTGTCACCAAACATTTTCTGTATATTGTGTGGAAGTTTTTGATTTCTGACCTTAAACATGAATTGTGAAGTTCTAAATATGACCAGGTCCCAGAATTTCAGTATATTTGATTTGATAAATAACTGGTTTGTGTGTTCCCAGTATCCCACTTTATGTAATATTCAGATTTTTTTTTTTTGTAAAACGTATAATGGCTGTAAATTTGTTTTGTATGTATTCCCCCAAACTTCCACACAATATGTTAAATGTGGTACAATGAGTGTGTTGTACAAAATAAACAAAGATTTGTAGTCCAGGACCAAACTAATTCTTATAACAGCAACACTTTTGGTTATTTTACATTTTACTAGGCTGATCTGATGTTTCCTGCTAAACTTATCGTCTAATATGACACCCAAGAATTTTATTTCATGTACTTGTTCTAAATCAACACTTTCAATTGATATTTTAATTGGATTATTTTCCTGTTTTTTATTTTTTCCGAATATCATGAATTTGGTTTTATCTAAATTTCCTGATAATTTATTGTAGAATGAGTTTATTTTCCCATCTTGCACCACAAGAAACTCCACACCTCACCTAACAATTCATATTCTATTGGCAAATGAGGCATAATTGCCATATGGTAAAAACTTAACATTGTGATCTACTGCAGCCTAAATATGAGGAAAGCACCATGTTAATAAAACTGCAGTCTATTTTCATTTTTGGTATATTTTTTAATAAAGATAAAATACCATCTCTCACCAAAGATCTTAGAGCAGAGAGCGCATGTGCTTTGTCTATTAAGTTAGTAGATTCATTTTAACACAAACAACAATGCTAGCTAAGCTGGCTGCTGGCATCTGTGTTTTCTCCAACTTAAACCGATATCTATCCATCCAACCATTATCTTCCGCCTATATGGGGGTTGGGTCGCGGGAGTAGCAGCTTCAATAGCGAGGCCCAGACGTCCCTCCCCTCCGGGGGAATCCCAAGCAGGCGTTCCCAGGCCAGGCCAGCCGAGAAACATAGTCCTTCCAGCATGTGCTGGGTCTCCTACGCCGATATGTATCAACACATAAAATACACACCTACCTAAATAAATGTATATTAATGATGGGTAATATTTCACTGTTAATGGTGATGGATGGCTGATAAATATCACGACATGAGTTATGATGACGAGCTAGCTGTGCTGCTGCTGCACAAAATATAGCGGTCAGTAAATAATCATGCAAACATACCTTTATCTTGCTCTTTTTTCTCTTCCTCTTTCCTTTTCTTTTTTCGGCATCAGAGGGATAAATCCTTTTTTGTGACATGGCTTAGACTTTCTTATTAACAGGTGCGCGCCAGCGTGAATTGTCAATGCAGGCGCGCGCCGCGTACCATGAGCTGTCTGCGGCTGCCGTCGCGAAGTGAATGCACGAGCAGTTGTTGACAAATCAGAAATTATTTTGTCTTGAATTTTTCATTTATTAATTGGTATTTATCATTTATATCACTTGTTTAAGTTATTTAAATGTAAAAAAAAAAAAAAAAAAAAAAAAAAAAAAAAAATTGACCAGGGCCTGTTCAATCATTTTTGCTTGGGGCCCCCTGGCCACCAGGGGGCCCTAAGCGGCCGCTTAGTTCGCTTATGCCTCGGGCCGGATGGAGCCTCCATCCGAACCGACTTAAAAAGTAAAGCTTACTCTGATTTAATCTTTAGACAGTAAGGACTCACTTTGTTTATGATGACCAATTTTAAACAGTGCGTAGGAAGAAAAAAGGTTTTGGTTTGCATGCTGGCAGGGTGAGAAATGGAGAAAAAGAATGATTCTCACTCCATTTGATATCTTTACAATCCAAAACATGGATTGCTTGAGGTTATAAGGAGAGGTAGTGCTTGAGAAAAAAATACTTACAATTAAACTGCATCAGGGGCCAGAGTTTAGCCAAGTTAGGCTAGTAGGAAAATGATAGGAAGATAACATTAATTTATTGAGAATGTTTTGGGTTTTTTATATAATAGAATCTCCAAGCCTCCCTTTCGATGTAATTTTGTCAAAGCATAAAGGAAACCATGCTAATTCCACTAGAACAATCCCATTTTATGCTAAATTCGAATTAATATGTATACCTGTAGCAGTAATCCTCAAGCTTGAATGCTTCCCTCTCCACTTTGTCCTTTCTCTTTGCCTTTATGTAAACATTTACAAAGTTACCACATAAGACTGATGACTTTGCAGTTCACAAAGTCAGATTGTTTGTCCTGTTGCCCATTTTCCAGCTGGACCGTGTCCTTCACACCCTGTTCCCCTCTGTCTTATCTTCAGGCCCGTTCAGAGACTGCCAGGAGGCCCAGGAAGCTGGCCACAGCACCAGCGGCATGTATCTCATCAAACCAGATGAATCAGAGAGGACGGTGCAAGCCTGGTGTGAACAGGATATCGACAACGGAGGGTGGACGGTTATCCAGCGCCGGAAAGATGGATCAGTTAACTTCTTCAGGAACTGGGATAACTACAAGGTGATGACAGCCGCACTTCTTCCACCTTGCTTCACTGTTTTTCTGCCCTTTCTTACTTTAGAGGCTCAGCTTCTACAGGAATGACAGTAATGCCGTTATGTGACCTCTCTCTAAGGGAAGCCATCTGGTGCCTTTGATATAATTATCTAAAGGTCTAAAGACTTGTTCCTTCTGATACTGTAAAATATTATGCTTGAAGATTCCTATCGTGAAACAGCAGTTGCACCATGTGAAAGGTATGTTCCACAGCTCAGTCTGCAGGCGTTTCTTTCCAAACCCACTTCTACTATAGAGTCTTCCTAGATGGATGTCTGCTTGGCCCAATACAGCGCGCCATATAGTTCTCTCCCTCATGAAACCCAGCTAGATCACACCGCTGCTGACAGCTGCAACAATCCAGCGCTCCATTCAGTCTGGCCAGCATCATGCTTTGGTAACTGGCAGCTAAATTGCTTCCCTCAACTCTGAATTGTCTCTGTTCTCTACCACAAGGCCAGAACCATCACGCAAACACACAGTAGACCATACTGAAATCCTATTTTAATTCATCATCCTCTGGCTCACAATTTATCCACTTTCATAAACTCTTCTTTCAAGCCAAGTGTTTTTGAGATCTATGCCCAGAAATAGACATTATTTTGAACTTATAACAAGAATGCCGACAATAAACGACAAATTTAAATGAAAATGACATGCGATAGACATAAAAAATCAACCTAACTACAGAAATTAGTATATGATTAATAAGTGAAAATAAAGTTAAGTACTTGATGCGATCAGACGGCCTTCTTTCATTAGAAAACTTTTAACCAGTCTGACTGTATGAGTTAAACCAATTGTCTCTATAAGGTGTCTTAAGGTGAGGTGTTGTGAATTGACACTACCGGTATATTAATAAAAATAGAATAAAAACAGAAAAGGATGCACTGGTTTTCCACAATTTCTTAAAAGTAAAATCTACTGTTTCAAGTTTAACAGCCAATTAGTTCAAAACCAGTTAGGCAAACTGTAGCACCTCTATTAAATAAAGAATGTAATCTTGCCCCAGACTCTTAATTTCATTAGCTCCAGGTTTTGACTGGGCCAAATTTAACACATAAATAAACTTTGGTCTAAATAGCTAAGGTATGGTAACCTGACTCCGTTGAAGTAATTTTGGGAAGGGGCGAAAATACTGGTTAGCTGATTGGCCTATGTTGGTGATAGACGGGCCAAATAAACCAATCAGATCAACGAAGCATATGACGTACTAACAGAGCGACGACGAAGAGGAGCCAATTGATAGATCAAACTCTTGCCGAAACCAGTCGGGAGAAGAGCAAAAACATATTTCCTCTGAGAAAAGCCTCCAGAGCAGTGTTTTGCTCTTCTTTCAGTGAAGAAATACTCTGTAATTCCGATAAAACTTGCTCGATGTCCACGCTAACGCTAGTTTCATCGGCTGAAGCCGCCATGTTCTTTAGACTGAACTGTCGCGCTTCTCGTTGCGTCACACCTCAACCGGCCTCATAGCCAACGCTGATTGGACGTTCGTTTGGTGAACGGCTCCAAATTTTCTTCAACGGAGAGTCTCCAGACTGATCTGCGAGTGAAACCTTGAAAGCTCGCGAGATCAGGATGGTCTCACGAGGCTAAAGGTATGGCCCCTATAATAAGATATAATACTTAAAAGGAAAAATAATAATAATAAAAAAAAAAACATTTTAATGATGATATGCACTGGAAAAGGCCTAGTGGCTGATATTTACCTTGAACCCATTTCATTTTATTAATTTAATTTTACAGTTCTGTTTCAATTATGATTAAGCAATTAAGGTAATAGCTTCAGTCACATTGAGATATAATCCCCAGTTTTTATCTTCCAAATATTATTTTGCACCACATAAAAAAAAACTTTTATTTGTTATAGCTGAATTTATCAGTTATACTTAAGTTCTAATCCTGAGTTATTTAAAACGTATTGTTTCTATTTGAAATAAATCAAAAAGTTTTAATATTCCTGAGTTATAAATGTACATTGAGCTAGAAGTCCAAAGAATTGTTTATTTTTTATGTGACAACTATTTAGCAAATAATGATTTTAGTTGCTTTTCTTTCTATGGTAGGGAATTTAATTTAAGAAATGAGGTGGACTTTTACTTCATTTATTCTTGGATGGCTACATTAAAATTTTCACTTAAGTAAAGGAATAAGAAGTGTTGCACCGATACCGATACCAGTATCGGACAGGGCTCCGATCCAGCACTAAAATGCTGGTATTGGTAGTTTATTGAGTACCAACAAATAGGGCAATGATACCTTTTTGAGAGCCACAAGTTAATTCAACTATTTTCAGATTCTACTAAAGTTCTACTGGATTAACTTTGTATTAGTCTTTGTCCTGCTTCAAAAAGATAGGCAGCAGGTTGACAAAGCCATTATGGCAATTATTTTACATCCAAGTAGTATGCAGTTCTTCATATATACACACACACACACACACACATACATTTCAAACAGATGGTATCGGTATCGGCCAATCCTGCACAGCCAGGTATAGGGGCCAAAAAATGGCGTCCGTGCAACACTAGAAATAAGTAAAGTAGTGGTACTCTTACTTATTCAATTCAATGCAATTCAATTTATTTATATAGCGCCAAATTCACATCACATGTCATCTCAAGGCACCTTACAGTTCAACCAGATCATACAGTCAAATTGATACACAGTTCTAAGTTCTAAGGAAAACCAGTTGATTGCATTGACTCAAATACAATCCCTCACACTAAGCATGCTTGTAGCGACAGTGGAGAGGAAAAACTCCCTTTTAACAGGAAGAAACCTCCAGCAGAACCAGGCTCAGAGTGAGCGGCCATCTGCTGTGGCTGACTGGGGTTCAAGGAGACAGAAGCAGAGACACAAAAATCAGCTGTCCAGGAAACACACAGCCAGGCAGACGAGCACCAAGCAAACTCCCATGCCAGAGGACGAAGAGAGCACATCCAGCTAGTCAGAGAAACAGGACTGTATAAGAAATTTGTGCTTAACCCACCTGTGCTGTAGGGCTGACTATATGTTTAGGTTGTTTTTATGCTTCTCTTGTCACAACTGGTTTGCAGCTTCCAAACGTTTTCTCCCAGGATTTCTCTGCTTTCAAATGCATTCAGCTTACCAACAGCTTAAAGCTGCGTCTGTAATAAAAGCAGCTGACAGTAGAATGCTGCCATCACTGTGTTTCTAAATAGATATAGTTGATTAAAAGGTCCACACATAGCTGTTCAACTGTTAATCAAAAACTAACTTCATTACATGGTTAAACATGGCTTCCATGGCTTCCATTAAGGCCAGATGTATGGAGGGTTACCAGATTCTCCCACCTGAGCTATGGACCCCTGCAGCTCTTCCAGAGCTACCATGATCCTACTGGCTGCTTGTTTGCGGTGTATGTTTGAATTTTGGCCATATGCAACCTTTGTTCAGATAATAGCTAAATTATGCTTTTTTAAACTTCACACTCTTGGAGTATTTTAGATAACCTATATCCTGAACTCCTTTACATCTTTAACTGTAGTCTGTCTGGTGGATTTCTTGGTGTTTATGATCCAGTAACCACATTTCGAAGATATTCAGGTGCTTATTTTGCAGTGTAAACTACAGCATGAGTTTCTAGATGATTTTAGGTGTAGAGTGGTAATCTTCGTCACACTGTTTTTGTTTTGTTCTTTGAAGTTCCCATGAATTATAGAAGCATAGCCAAAACACCATCAAACAGAAATGTCTAATTTGCACTGCTATCAACCCCACAAACCCTCTTAGGTTTTAGGTTCCCAGATAATCATCATGTTTCTAAACTCTTCAGGGATCCGCATGATACACAACATGCATTATTTCCTGTGATCTTATTGTAAGCTTCCCTGTAATTTTTCCTTTGATCCAGACTGGCTTTGGCAACATAGACGGGGAGTACTGGCTCGGCCTGGAAGCGATCTACAAGTTAGGGCGGCAGGGAGACTACAAGCTCATGGTAGAGATGGAGGACTGGATGGATAAAAAGGTCTACGCGCAGTACGACAGCTTCCACCTGGAGCCTGAGAGCGAGGGCTACCGCCTGAGGCTGGGTACCTACCAGGGCAACGCCGGGGATTCGCTCAGCAGCCACAACGGCAAACAGTTCACCACTCTGGACAGAGACAAGGACACCTTCTCAGGTGGCTCATCTTCAGCATTATTATTATCACTATTAAACCTTATCTAAATCATTGACACATGTTTTTATCTATGAGATAAGACTGTAAAAGGAAGAATCTTCCCTCTCAAAGGAATAATTTGAAACACTAGCTTCTATGTTTGAATAATCTTTCATAACTCTGAAAACTAGATTAAACCATGAAATGTTTTTTTTAAATACTTCACACTTTCAAAAACTTGACTTGAAAATCTTATAACCACAAAGGTGAGTTTAGTTAATTTTTTTAAATATTATTTTGTTTCATTCAATATCATTCTTATAAAAAGATAAAACTTTTTATTTAACTTTCTTAATTATAGAGCCTGTTTCGATGCACATGAAGTATAAACAGTGCAATGTTAAAATATTGCAATCAAATAAAGTTTTTTGTATATAATAAGACATTTTTATGACATAAACAGATATTTTCCTTTGCTTTATAAAGCTATTTAAGAACAGTTAGTTTCACGCATGTATTCAACCTGCACAGATCTTTGTAAATGACCCTTAGACTGCCTTCTAATACATAATGTACATTTTTGAAAATTTTTTCTTTTTCATAAAAAAAGATTTTTAACTGATCGCGAAATCTCTGTTTAGTATAAGAGGATTTTCTTCTCAGATTGTTTGATAGAAAAGGTGTCAACTTCTGCTAACATTAATGTTTAAGACTTCTGTGCACTTAAGTAGCTATTTCTTATGCAGAAAGATTCAGGAATCCAAAGATTATATAGAGAGACTATAACTTTCAGCTTTTTAGTTTCATTCCAAGCAAGTATCCTGAAAATCTGGGCTTATACTACAGACTAGTAGGGATTTTTGATAGTTTTTCCAAACTTTAAAGGTTAGATTTAATTTTAGTGACAAGTTGCACCTACTTTGGAATTTGGCAATTCATTACCATATTAACAACGTAGCCTTAGAGCATAAATTTAGCTTGATGCTCAAATTATCATGCAAATATGTTGACATGTGCAAAACCATACAGTAGATGTTGCTACTGTAGGAATAATGCAGAATGATCATAGCTCCATGTTTCGGATTTTGCAAATACATTTCAGACAAACATCTCTGACTTCCTAGCTAGCCAGCAACAAAAAATTGCTTATATATATATATATATATATATATATATATATATATATATATATATATATATATATATATATATATATATATATATATATATATATATATATATATTGTAAAATCTAAAAAGTCAGGAACATTTGTACTTTTTGGCTTCATATCATAACAAGATAATCAAACTTGATAAATATAGCAGTAAAACAGGTTTAGATAGGTGTAGTGTAATAGAAACTCCTAAATGGGATTACCAATTATTCCTAATGAGTCAAAATGCAATGACCTTGGCTACAGCAACATAAGATGGTAGGCAGAATTTCATTTTTGCATTGTAGACGGGTGTTTGTACTCAACTGAAGTCTTTATGGTAGTAAAAAGGAAAGAACCAGAATAGAAAATTGACTGCTGGCTTAAACCTCTTTAAAAAACTGCTGTAATAAATCTTTATTAGTCAGGTTAGTCATTTGATCTCTGCTGCACTTTTTGGAATGGAAATGTTAATTTCACTGCTTAAGCTGCTGCTAATTCACTGTCTGAAAGCTGTACAAAATGAAAAGGATAATAAAAGTTATTTAAGTCAAAGTCTAGCCAGGGAAAAGGTCAAGCAGCAATCCAAAGAGTGAGATTATTCAAAATAAAATGGAAATTGAGTTAACTTCTCTGTAAAAAGCTGTGTAAACAACAGCAGCACTTCTGTTTTTCTACAGAGGTCAAAATGAGTCAGAATTCTTTGGTAGTGAGCCAATTATATGGTGAAAATGACAAGAGCACTACAAACGTAAATGGCTGATTAAACTAAATCAATTACTAAACATGCTGATTAAAAAATCTGTGCAAATCACTTTATGTTATGTTGTAATTTGTATCTCAGCAACTGAACATGAAGGCAGGGATGTTTATCATGGACACTAGCTGAGAGGCATTGAAGTTCTGCTCATGATTTTTTTTCTGACAGACCCTGAATGTAACGTGGGTCAGCCCCTGCCTGCCTGGAATCCCAGGAAGCCTTAAGCAAAGCATTCACTTCCTTTAAAAAACAAACAATGATCTCTCACTCAGATCCATGACCTTTGCCGATTTTTCATTCTGCGCCGTAAGCATGCCAAAGCTCACCAAGGTGACAAGGAGATTATTTGTTGTTGCTGTAAAGTAAATAACCTCCTTATGACTTTTTTCCAAACTGTGTCCCTACCCCCTGGAAATCAATCATGCTTGACCTCAGTCAACACTGTCCTGATCCCTAGAAGCTCCGTAAACACAGACTACGTTAGTGAAGTAGCACATCCATTAGTTTTAGACCTCTCGTCAAGCTGATTTTTTTCTGTGCTGTCTCTATATAAGATACTCTTTCTATTAAAAACCCACCTTCCCATTAACTTTTCCATCCTCCTGTTTCCCATCACCAGGTAACTGTGCCCATTTCCATAAAGGAGGCTGGTGGTACAACGCTTGTGGCCAAGCTAACCTTAACGGTGTCTGGTACACCGGAGGAGTGTACCGCAGCAAATTCCAGGACGGGATCTTCTGGGCCGACTACGGCGGCGGTTTCTACTCCATGAAGTCCGTTCGCATGCTGATCCGGCCCATAGACTGAGGCTGCGAGAAGTACTGACCCAAAACAGGGTCGGCAAATGCAAGACTCATTCTTTTGTTGTTGCTTTAAACCGTACATCAGCAGCGAGAGGTTGACCCTAGATGGAAAAAAGTCAACAAGTGGAAAGAGGCCAAGCAGCTGTTTGCAGGAACAGACACAAACTCTGTAAATAAGGGATTTAGGGAACACAGATTTGTATTTCTATAAAGCATAACCTCAGTGCCTGCAAAAGCTATTCATAGTCCTTGAACTTTTAAACTTTGTGTTAAGTTACAAACATCAATTCTATGTAAAACACCAACACAAAAATTTGAAAATGCTTTTCAAATTATTTAAATTAAGAAACTTTGCAAGGATTTGTATTGAGCACCATTTAAACACCATGTGCAACAGAAAAGTAAAGCTGATCTTGTACAAACAAGCATAAATTGAGGAAGAACGCTGCTGCCATTCTCAGCAGAACCAATCGAGCTATTTTGCAAAGAACCTGATTACATTAAATGTAAAATTTTCTCAGGAGCAAAATGTGGAAAAAGTTCAAGGAGTTTGAATTATTTTCAAGGTCCTCAATGTAAAAAAAAAAACTTAACCGGTACTAACGTCACACCATCCGAATGCAGCTTCACCTACCTCACCGAGACAAACATCTGGTGCAAACACTCATATTTCTGGTATTGCTTTGCCTTATTTAGATGCTTGGAAATGGAAAACATACAATGTTAATACCTGCATAGATCAATGTAAACTAAATCCACTTTTCCAGATCCAAAGCATCACATTTAGTTGCACAGTGTTTTTTTTATTTAAATCCTTACCCTTAAAACAACCTTTATACTGCATGCTTAAATACTTTGTCTGAACGCAGATGACCAGAAAGTATAATTTATGCATATAATTAAGTTATCATAACATTGAAAAGGGCCAGGTGTCCTTTGAGAGATGGAAATGATCCTATAGAAAAACAGGAGCTGTTTCCTCCTGCTGTAAATAGGAAAATCATTCTTAAAGTGTGCACGCTCATATGGAAATTGTTCATGTGTGTTTTTCTCATTTGGACTTTGATTAAAGTTCAGCACGACTCTGGGAAACGCAGGCATTGTTGAGAGGAAAAGAAGGTGGAATTAAGCCCTGCTTTGCGTGGTTTTGGAGAGTGAAAAATATGCCTACCAGGCACATTGAGAGCTTTAAGTGCTGGGACAGACAACGAGAAACACATTTCTGAAAACCCAGACAGGATAGAGAAAGAAAGAGTGAGGGGAGAGAGGAGGAAGGGGTGGGGGGAGATGGATGGGGATGGAATCAGTCCAAATTTCCATGTTTGTTTTTTTTCACATTAGCCTATACCCCCAATCATGCCTTCAAATACAGGGATATCCACATTCTTTCCACTCCTTGTCTTATCGTGAAAGACGTATGGATTGAGTCAAGTCCCTACTCCATAGTAGATGAGAAATTTTTAAGAGGAAGCTTGTCAGCAGACACACTGTAGAACAGCAGCGCTGCTTCAAACACATTAAAGAGGAAAAATTAAGCCGATCTGAAAACAGAATTCCAATCTGACCACAAAGGATCTCACACCCAGCTTTTTAAAAACATAATATGACCACCGGTCAAAGTTACTTGGTCACCCAAACATCTTTATGTTCATGGAAAAAAAATAAACATAAGCTCTAATACAAGCTGTATAATTTCTCCCTAAAACTGAAGCACTATAAAAGCTGTAAGCTGTGAGTCACCGCGGCTTGAAAACAACTCTTATACAAGAAGCAGACACGAAACATTATTACGCCCGACTGACCTCTGCTCCTAGCACATGATGTGTTTTCAGTTTACTTGTGCACAACACTGGTCTGGTTTACTCTGCATGGCTGTGACTCATTAAGGCAGAACTACTGCTTAGTCCTAATTTAAACTAAATAAGCATATTTTCCAAACACTTTAAGATGTTATCAAAATGCTTCTTTTTTTTGACTGTCTGCATATGTTTAAGGAAAAAGATGGATGCGGTACAGCTGGTAGGACAGGGGACCTACATTTGGCTCCAGCTATAGTCACAGCATTGCATCGCTGATTTTAGGGATTGATTGGTGATGATATATGTTTTGTTCAACCAACACCATTTAAAAGCGTTAAAAAAAATCTCAGACGTCATCTTTGATGTAAAGAGCAAAAAAGTGGGCAAAACAAGTGGAAGGGGAGGGATGAGTCCAAACAAAAATAGGAGCTCATCCATCAGTTTCAAAAAGAACGATGTAGGGACACATAACAACCAAACATTTTTTTAAATATAACCCAATTTTATGCTTAATCCTGACATCAATACTACATGACGCTTCCTGTCGTCTTATAATCTTTGTTTTTCTTAAACCTGTGTAGGTTTTCTTACCAATTTGCTTCTTATCTGTAAAACCTTTAGTCATAGTTGTCTTTTTGTACAAAAGAATTTGCATTAACATTTCAAAATAGCCATTTTTTATGTTTGTTTTTTATTCAAGTTGACTTCATTTGATCTCGCCCTTACAGCTGTAGATAGCACCAGTACCCTTTGTGACCCCAGCAGGTATAAGGGTGATGGAAAATGGATGGATGGATGGATGGATGGATGGATGGATGGATTAATTTATTAGGAACTCATTTGAAAATGAAACAAGTTCAGCAACATTTGAAAAACCACCAGTTGACATCAAAACTCAAAGTGTTGCTAGACACTTCATGGGCTCAGCATGGGTATGAATCAATTAGAGGCTTTTATTGAATCAAAAAAATTATTTTCAATAAATTAGAACCTTATTAGTCTTAGTAAATCAGTTCATTGACGAAACAAGCTATATATACGGAAGAGGATTAGGGCCAATGAAAAAAAAAAAGTAAACTGATTTTTAAATTTTATTTCAGTTTAACATGGGAAAAAAGTCAGAATTCTGAGATTAAAGTCAGAATTCAGACTTTTTTCTCAGAATTCTGAGATTAAAGTCAGAATTCGGACTTTTTTCTCAGAATTCTGAGATTAAAGTCAGAATTCGGACTTTTTTCTCAGAATTCTGACTTTTTTCTCAGAATTCTGAGATTAAAGTCAGAATTCGGACTTTTTTCTCAGAATTCTGACTTTTTTCTCAGAATTTTGACTTTAATTTCAGAATTCTGACAATAAAAAAAGTCAGTATTCTGAGAAAAAAAGTCAGAATTCTGAGAAAAAAGTCAGAATTCTGAGAAAAAAAGTCAGAATTCTGACTTTAATCTCAGAATTCTGAGAAAAAAGTCAGAATTCTGAGATTAAAGTCAGAATTCCCATACTGTACTGAAATAAAATAAAAAAAAATCAGTTAACTTTTTTTTTTTTTTTTTTTCCAGTGGCCCTAATCCTCTTCCGTATATATAGGTTTATTACACACTGACTAATATTTTAAATCCTTTATTTCAGCTAAATTTGATGATTTGCCCATAGATTAATGTCTATTGATGGAATTTTAGCTTAATGAAAACTGTTTTTATTTTCAATGGTGAAGAACAACCCAAGCTCTTCGAGGATAAATCCGGCCACAGACCAGAAACCACTGGAAAAATTATTGTTAATGTCCACACAAACAGAGATAACCAGGTGTCTATCAGAAAATAATCCTCTGCTATAAATTTGTTTAAGATAATTGTTAAGCTTTATTTTTTATTGATTTTAATATGAATGAAGGAGGGTAACATTTAGCCTCTGGATTGGCTCTGACCTAAACCCAATTGAAATTTCGGGGCTACACTCAAAAACAAATACGCTTCTGGACAACTAACTTTTTTTTCTTTATAGAAAAAGTGGTTAAATATCCAACCAGAATAATGCGTTGCTAAATGTTAAGGTCTGGGATTGTGTTTGATCTGCTCCAGAGTTTAACCAGACATCAGGTGCAGGTGGACATGAATCACTCTCCAACGTGAGTCACAGGTTTTTGGATAAAGCCTTATGAAGGGGGGCATCAAGACAGACTTCTATTGAGCAGGAAACACAATAATGGACAGCAAAAGTCGTGCCTCACTATTTCCTCTAATGAATTCTGATTCAAATTGTCTTAAATATTTTGGAAATAATTTTTCCATAGAAGAAGAGATGAGCCCAACCACAAGTCCTGGAGGGTGCCAGCAGCGAAGCATCTTGATGCAGCCCATGTGTGCTTACTAACAATTCAGGCCAACTCTCTTCTGAACAAAGAGTGGGATCAAACTGCCCTCCAAAAGCTTCCTAAGATGCATCTCCAACTGGACTGGAGTCCAGCTTTGGGGAATTTAGCTGAATGAACATGATTTGGAACAGCAAATATGACTTCAGAGTAAACCCTGCATGTGTAAAAAGCACAAATCTGGGAAAGGGTGCCAAAACTTTGGAGAGCTTAACACATCTAAAGAGCCCCTGCTGTTTCGGTCATTTGGAAATTGTAAAAGCTTACAACTGCCAGGACTACAAGCAATCAATGAAGAGGCCAGAGGCCATAAATCCACCTTAATATCCATAGAAAAACCAACAAATGGCTTTCTACTAAAACGGTTCATTCACTATGCCAAAGATTGAGAGCATCGGCTGAGAAAGTACCAGAAACTGCTGTGCCAGTCACACTAAAGATGACTACCAGCTGCTACTGCTGCCAAAAGTACTTCAGCAATGTACCAGGTTATGGGTGTGAATGACTCATTTGCAAATATCACTAAAAAACATGTTTGAAGCCGTCCATTTAAAGCTATTTAATTGTAATTTATTTTCAGGAACACTCTAACCAGTTTTAGTGGAACAAATGTGGAAAGAGTGAAGGGGAGTTAACGTTGGATGCTGACGCTGTGTGAGCTTTTCAGAATGATGAAGCAACGTGTCCTTAGGCCAAAACGAGAAGAATGAACTTTAAACAAATATCAGACCTTGAAATTTTGGATGCCTGGGCTAGGAAACTGACCGGATTGTAGCTCCATTAATAATATGTGGTCGGTTCCCCTAAAAGGCAGCTGTACAAACACAAGCCAACAAAAAGTGATCGACTTCAAGCTCTAATAAGACAGAAATGGGTCACCGTCAGTCAGGATCAGGACCAGGAGCTGTTACCAGCCTGTCAGAGGGACCTGATTAATGAGGAGGAAGTTTCTGAGCTGAAAATATAACATATTTTAATACATTTAATACAAAAGCAATGACAGAATTTGAAAAGCACAATTTTATGCAGTGTAAACCCACTTCTGGTCAAAAATAAAAAATGTCCACTGCTCCAAGGGTTTCAGTATTATCTACCCAAGATGTCACGTCTTTGTAAAATCATGTAAGGTTGGCGTTCTGCATACTTTGACTGAAATTGTATAGGCAGCTTCATCTCATAGTTCTGCTCCTAAGACTTTATAGTTCCATTAGAGGCGAGGCCCCTGTGGATTTCTCCATAACCACTGAGGCTGTCGGTTCATTTTTCCACTAACTTCACCCACCACAAAATGAAACTTTGCATTTTTCAGCAAGCTTACAGGGACATGGAAATACACAGCTATCCCACCAAAACCAAGCGCCTGTGCAGCCAGACCCTGGAACAGTGAAGGTGACATCCTTGGCTCCACTGACAGGACCACACTCAACACCTCGGATACCTGGCCGACAGACCAAGGATGACCAAGAGCGGCCGCTGTGTGGTCCTCTGAGAAACACTGCAGGTTTCAAAGCTGAAAGCCCTCCCTTGTCACCAAAAGGAGCTTCCTGTCTGCAGACTTCACCGCAAGGCTCGGAAGATGTTGGGACGGTTCTCTGCTAGAAAAGGATCCGCTGTTGTAGTGAATAAATGTCCGTGAGAGCAGCTCATTAGTCCTTTTAAGCACAGAGGAGAGTCAAACAGCAAATTAAACAGACAGGATGTGGAGATGTTTTCTTTAAAAATACGCCACATTAAAATCTCTACCCTGATGGACAAGGTAGAAAAAAAAATTAGAATTAGGTCTACCTAAGAGTTTAAAGAAACTAAAATAAACGTATGATAGAAGGTAGTCATGTGGATAATTCTGAAAAAAAAAAGCTTGGAATACAGAAGCAGTTTCCACTTTTAATAGTGAATGCAAAGGAGCTTTTTTATTTGACTTGGATTTTGACTTACATGCATAATATTCACAACCTTTTGAATGTTTTTTATTAACCTATTTCTCACATTTGAGCTCCTTCTTAGCCTGTAGACTTAAGGGGAAAACTACCACGTCTTGGCAGGTCTGCCGCTATACCAAACCTTTTTGTCTTAGATTTTTTTGATTTTATTTGGGATAATCTTCTAGGACATTACTATGCTGTAAACTTCTCCTGAACTTTATTCCCAGCTTGTTTGAGTTGTTTGCCAAACAGCAATATATTAAAACTAGGTCACTTATGAAGGTATTTGGTAACCTCCGCATATCCATCTGGAAACCTTCCGTTGAAGTAATTTTGGGAAGGGACGAAAATACTGGTTAGCTGATTGGCCTATGTTGGTGATAGACGGGCCAAATAAACCAATCAGATCAAGGAAGCATATGACGTACTAACAGAACAACAATGAAGAGGAGCCAATTGATAGATCAAACTCTTGCCAAAACCAGTCGGGAGAAGAGCAAAAACATCTTTTCCTCTGAGAAAAGCCTCCAGAGCAGTGGTTTGCTCTTCTTTCAGTGAAGAAATACTCTGTAATTCCGATAAAACTGGCTCGATAGCCACGCTAAAGCTAGTTTCATCGGCTGAAGCCGCCATGTTCTTTAGACTGAACTGTCGCGCTTCTCGTTGCGTCACACCTCAACCCGCCTCAAAGCCAACGCTGATTGGGCGTTCGTTTGGTGAACGGCTCCAAATTTTCTTTAACGGAGAGTCTCCAGACTGATCTGCGAATGAAACCTTGAAAGCTCGCGAGATCAGGATGGTCTCACGAGGCTACAAGAACATATGCACTAAAGCATTTTCTTTTTCAGAATATACAACCATGTTAATGTAGCTTTAAATTCCGTATTTTGTATTTATTGGGCTGTATAACCAAAAGTATTATTGAAAAAGCAATGTTATCCATCAATCTTTTAAGGAATTAAAATCTCTTCCACAAAGAATTTTGACCAATTTTTACAAAAAACGTGAAAAGTGAGTGTCCCTAGATATCTCTTGCCCCTGTTGTTGAATGACACGTATCAATTTTATTCATCTTCATAACTTTTTTTTGTTTTTTTCTAAATAAAATATCCATTACATTCACTAAACCATGTGGGCATAACGTGGCAAGGGGTGTGAGTAGTTTAGCAAGGCGCTGTGAGTTACATATGCAAGGGCTAAGTGTATCTTTTTGACAGTTATATTACTAATTTACGTTGTCAGGATAAGTTAACTCAATGTTTTGAGAGAGACATATTATTTCAGATTTGAGTGCACAGTGAGCATGCTCCCCGCTGCTCATTAACAGACATTTAGTGTTGAAATATATCCATTAATAAGTAAAAAAAATCAGGTTGTTCTCATCGTTAATGCGGTCAGAATGGCATGCATGTTTATTCTAGACTCAAAACTTGAAACCCTCTACATGATCAAACGGTTCCCCTCAGTCAAGACGTTTGACCTCAAAACACTGTGGAGTCAGCGCTAACCCACTGAAGTGAGAAACCCACAAACAATCCACAGTGAGACCATTAACTGTATGTGTTCTGGCGGTATGATCCCACTTATTGTGATGAATAGCGTGAGTCATGGCGCTCTGTTTAAGACTTCATGACCGCCTGGGGAGACAGAGCCAGAGAAGCCCTCACCCTGACTACTCAACTGTTTTTGTACCATAGTTAAAACAGAGAAAAACAAAGGGGCCTCCCAACTAGGCCTAAGCTGCCTGAGAGGGGTTTGAACCTGAGGTGCCACAGAAGGAACCACAGGAATACTTGACATCTACTATAAAGGAGCAATGAGATTCCGAATATAGCAATCGACCAGCTAGAAGGAAAAATAGCATTAAATCTCTTCTTTGGGAAGTATATTTTTATTGCTGCATTCCACATCAGC
Source organism: Cyprinodon tularosa (assembly GCF_016077235.1). Lineage (NCBI taxonomy): Eukaryota > Metazoa > Chordata > Actinopteri > Cyprinodontiformes > Cyprinodontidae > Cyprinodon > Cyprinodon tularosa. Next base: position 130,174 of record NW_024039462.1, read on the forward strand.
AGTAGGATATTGGGAGTGGTTAGAAAAGGGAATTGTTCTAATATTCCGACAGACAGCTATTCTAATTCATTAAAATTACAGACAGATGCTTGAATTGTTTTAATAAAAAAAAAGCCATGAAATTATAAAAAGTGCTACTCATGGGTCCGGAATGATCTTTTTTCCCCCCATTTGATTAAGGTAAGCAGCAGATAAGTTCTGGGAGCTAAAACATTTGGAAATTTTAACCTTTGAAGTCCTTGGACCGTTACTATATGGCTTAAACCAGATTATATTTGTTAATGAGCTTCAGTTTGACTGATCTGTAAAACTGGTAGTGTCTCTTCTTGAGAGAAAACTGTCTCTAAACATTATGATGTGTGCTCAGACTTCTACATCTTTTACATGACATAGATCTAGAGTGTGGGCCAATCATGAAGTTTTGTATTAGTTGGTAAAAAAATATCAAAACTCATTTGAAGGCAGTTAAAGAAACTAAATTCATATTTATTTCTGAAAGCTTTAATCATTCCCAACCACCTTGAATTATGACACTGCCTCATGCTCCAAATATCCTGTGTGTGGTTTTGGGCTTTCATTTGAAGTGGAACTTGTGGACTCACTATATTATACCAAGGCTCAGCAGTGTATGGGCCTCTTTGAAGAAAGCAGGCATTGTTTAGAGCCAATGATTCATTGCTTTTCATGTTTTACTCGGATTTAATTAAAAGCATTTTAACATGTTTTGATTATTATTGTGTAATATAGGTAGGAAAATCGCTCAGAGGAAGGCTTGAAAAAGTATATTGGGACAATGGTAATGTCATTGTATGGTGTGTTTAAGATGTCTGTTTCTGTAAATTCGTGGTTACACTGCAGCTTTTGTGAAACCAAAACATATTAATGTTTAATTTACATTAGAGTTTTGTTTTTGTCTCTGGTGGTTTACATGGATACTTAATGGACAACCAGTCAAGCAGTCCCTTGTTGACTTGTCCATTTTCTGTTGCTTTTACTTTGTTTTCTTGGCATGCTGGTCCCCTGAGGCTTTTCGGGGAATGGGTTGCACACTGCGGAACTAGTGCACCTGAGATACCTTTTACTTTATCTACTTCCTGTATTTGTAGAGTGAGATCTTTATTGCTGACATTACATCAAACTTCTTCCCAATGGGCTCTGGACTGTGCCAGGTCAGAACCTTGTCTGTGATCCTGGGTCTCAGGATTAGCTGCTGCAGTTGAGGTGTTCCAGACATCTAATTAGTACAAACCTGACCCTTTAGTGGTATTCCAGCCACATCCCACTGGGTGAACACCACATGGCACAGAGAACTTGCTGCTAGGAGACTGTATTTCTTTTGCCCTGGTAAAGCCTTGGATTCCATCAGAATAAGAATGTCAGAGTTTACTGAACCGGCTGCTCAACTCTCCAATTCCCCCCCCCCCTAAATAGTTATAGTGGAGTCACAGCATTAATTGGATTTTGGGCATTTAACTTCTCTCGAACGCCATGTCCATCCATAAGAAACCCCGCCATCTAGTGGTTGAACAATTTTACTACAAAAAGACAATTAGGTCTCTGCCCTGATGTAATTTTTTCAAAGATACAGAATTATTTTGTACGTCTTTTTTTTTCCCCCATCAATAATTTATCTGTTCTGTCAAAATGTCAACAGTCCAACTCCCAAAGGCCACAGCGTGACACTATTTTTTTTGTCAAGTTGGTCAACCCTTATGGTGATAAAACAGTGGAGTGGGAAATCCCTTGCGGAGTGGGAACCCATTGCACTGGATTTTGTAAAGGGGTTTTAGAGAAAAGGGTGTGAACACAAATGCAAACTTCATTTTTTTATGAGTTGTTTTTTATTTGAAAAGACAACTGAAGATATATTCGGTATCCCTTATTCTGCAAGGTTAAGCAAGTACAAACAGTAGGTGGTAGTGGAAAAAAGGAGAAAATTTATTGTTTATTTTAATTTACAGCTATGCACTAAAAAAAGGAAAAAATATAGTAAACTTAGACGTTAAATCGTGCCATAAAAATAGAATGAGTACCATAATCTGTTACAAGGTGGCGGTAGTGATAGAGTGATTCTTCACTTAAATTCGAGTTTAGAAACAATTATGATAAACAACACAACTCCCGTGAACTAATTTGCTATTCATAAATAAAATTGGGTAAAAAATTATATAAGTGATATGTGATTGAATTTTATTGCGAATATTTATAAATAGGAAAGCTGTGTCGCTTAATGATGACGCATATTTGTCGCCATGGCGGCTCACGCTAGCGAGCTGGATATTGCTAAGAAGAATTTAACGGACGCAATCGGCGATAATGTGAAGCAGTAAGATGAACCTGTTGTTAATTGGTTTCCTGAATGTGTGTGATTTTTAAATGATGTTGCAAACATGCAAGCTAATTGGAGGCTTCTCGGCTAAATGTGCATATTAGCACCTAGCTAGCACTTAGCTTGCTAATGTTTTTAGCCGTTATCCTCACACACAGATTTTTTAAAATTAAGATATAGTGCTGTCCGAGTGCTCTGTTCTTGCACTTTATTTTTTATTAAATGTTTTATTTCTTAAACGTTATTGTTATTATTCGGCTGGATTTCTTGCAAAGTAAGAGCTGTTCTTAAGCTAATTGAACGAAAAAAGATTTAAAAAGCACTAAACCTCTAAGCTTTTAATGTAGCTAGTTAAAGGTTACGCCATTCTCCTGTGCCTCCTGTATTTTCAGCTACTGGGCAAACTTAAAGCTTTGGTTCAAGCAGAAGATCAGTAAAGAAGAGTTTGATGTTGAGGCACGTCGACTTTTGCCTCAGGAAAATGGTTGGTGTTCTCCAGAAGATGTTTTCACTGCCACGTGTTTGTTGTTGCATTGTAGCTTATCTTAAATCTCCTTTTTCTATCTTAGTTCACTTCCACAACGACTTCCTCCTGGCCATTCTCACACGATGTCAGATCATTGTCTCCACACCAGGTGAGTTTGGTTTCTCATCTAAAACATTTCAAAGGTTTTATCAACATTTTTTCTTCTGCAAACTTCAATACAACATGATCATAGGCTTAACTTTCAAGTTATTTCCAGGTTGCGTTAGTTAAGGCATGGATCAGTTAACCTTTTTCACAAAATCAGACCTGCATCCTCCACAAACATAGTGCCTGCTGTCTACTTGTGTTCTGATATCGTGTGACCAATTAAAAAGAATAAATTAAATTAAATCGAGGGGTATTCTAATGTGCATGGCTGTTGAATTTGTATTGTAAGCCTTGTTAATGTAGCAAATCTGGGTTTTTATGAACAATCAAAGGTATTTAAATCATTTCAAAACAAGTTTACTGCAAAAGAGATTTGAGATCTTACAAGTATTAGCAACTGGCTGCAGCTTCTCACATGTCTGCATCCTCCGATCAGCAATCCGCTGCAAACTTGGGTAAACGATAGTAAAAAATATTAACAAGTGTCAATTCAACGTCTTCAAATGTACCATCCTGCATTTAACTGAAATATGTATTGTTAGGATAATTATCACTGATATGTGTGAGTTTATTACACTTTGGTATCGGCTGCTTGCTGTGTGTCAGAAGTGATGTTTTAATCTAATTAAGACAGTTCCTCTGTCTGGATATACAGTTATTAAATTCGTTCTGTACGTGGCAAAGATTTGGACATGGAATGAGAGTGGTGTCGTTCAGCTAAGAACGAAGTGTAATATTTTGATAAAGCTGGAGCCATGGATGCCTAATCATCTGCTAACGTGTATGATGTAAAATAAGATGATGTGACAGACTGGAGATATACAGCTGCCCTTTGTAAACTCTAAGCAATATATCTGATCTGAGTAACTTTACAATTTCTATCAGAATCTGTTGTCCTGTCTCCTGGTTATTTAATACATATAAGTTATGAAGTGTTATTTAAAGAGTTTGTCCAGAGCGATCTCTTTTCAGGGAAAGGAATCGGAAAGATAGAGCTTCAGGATGCATACACAGAGCCTATCTTTAACAATATCAATACATGGGGTGTATGAAGACTTACAGAACCTACAAAGATAAGAACAACTATTTTAGCACAGCATACCACAACTATAAATCCTATTAAAACATTTTGAATAACTTGACTTCCAATCATAAATAAGTAATTTTGATAGGAAGCAGGTTGACCGTAAAATGGCAAAAAGTAAATTGGTTAGAGCTGAGAGAAAAGCGGATAAACGATTCCTAAAATGTTTTGTACAAATTCACTGGAATAACAAATGCACCGAACTTGGCTCCAGCACAGAGAAAGTGGCCATGTTCTATCAACTGATCGTCCCCTTTAGTTCATCAGTACAAAAAAAAAGGCTTTAGTAAACTCATTCAACCTACTTGTTTTCTGTTTGATGGAAACACTCTGCTTCTGCTTAAAGTTTGGTTAATAATAATAATTCCGTTAAAGTTTCCACTGGACCTGGTTTCCAAGATTTGAAATTTGAAAATTTCAAATCTTGGAAAGTTTTTTGGAAAATCTTTCCAAGATTTGAAAATTTAAAATCTTGGAAACAAAGTCCAGTGGATATTTTTTGAACTTTTATGGAATGACTATGACCTGGATGACTGAGAATCTTCATCAGCATATTGCACTCCATTTTGGGAAAGACTCCCTCGGAATAACGCGTAAGTATGAGAAATTGCTTAGCAAACTTGCAGATTATAGGAACCATCTACGTTTCAATTTAACATGTAGACACAAGGTCTCATTCCCAACAGTTTAAGACTGAAGTCTACTATCAAAGGACATAGGGCAGAAGAGATTCTTAGGAATGCGCACAAAAAGCTGCTTAGTGAGAGGATTAGACAGACTCACTTCACAATTGAAGCTCTCTCGCACAAAATAGATCAGACAAGGCAGAAGCTATCCAAACTTCTCCCCAAAACCTTGTTTGAAGAAGTTTCCATGTTTGTCAATAAGGTCTTCAAATCTTGGAAACCAAGTCCAGTGGATATTTTTTGAACTTTTACGGAATGACTATGACCTGGATGACTGAGAATCTTCATCAGCTTAATAATAATTGACTTTAATGATCTCACATTGGAGAAATTTACCTTTGCATTTAACCCATCCTCTTGAGGAGCAGTGGGCTGTCATCATGGAGCTCACGGGGAGCAGTGTGTGGTTTAGGGTCTTGCTCAGAGAGCCAGAGTGGCAGTCAGTGGGAGTGGGGCTCGAACTCAGAACCTCAGGATTCCAAGTTTTATGCCCTAACCACTAGGTCGCCACTTCCCATGATAAAAAATGGGCCAGTGGTTCCTTCTACTGTTCCATTGTTGTTGACTTATCTTCTCTGTTTGCTTTATAACACTTGATCAAGCCTTCTGCTATCATTCACACTAAAGAAATAAGATAAAAGTATGCATGATTCATGCTGATATCGGATCAGTATCAATGTCAGTAAATGATCAAAGCTGCACTGTACATTTAAAGTAAACCGTGACCTGTATCGTATCAGAAATGGGAAAGTTTTATTAGGACACTTCTCATCAGAGTGCTGTTGCATACAAAGTCGTTTTTGCTTTAATATTTAAACAAGGTTCAGGAGTTTCTGTTCTGTTTACTAAGTAGGAATTGTTCTGTACTTTATTTTGTTCAAAATAAATAAAATCTAATTACAATTCTGTCGGAAGAATCATGGCTTGTGTGATGCCACTACAAGGTGATTTCCGTGATTTAATTGTATGTTTTCATGTTCATGAGTCACAACCTGTTTAGCTTTGTTTCCCACTTCTTATCCTCTCTGTGTTTCCTTTTCCATCCTCCAGACGGCGCCGTTCCTTCACAAAGGCAGGGAAGCTGTGCTGCAAAGCCTGGCAAGCCAAAAGGAAAGAAGAAATGTTCATCCAGACAGAAATTTGATGTAAATCTTTAATCCCTTTGTTTTTCCTCGCACTGCAGAGGAAGTTAATGCCAACGTTTCAGATAAGCTAACCTGTAATATCATGGGTTGTTCCTTCTTTTTCTTTGAAATCGTTGACTCACTGTCTGCTTCTGATGATGCTTTTTGCCCCCGTAGCATCGCTTCCAGCCACAGAACCCTCTTTGCGGTGCACAGCCATTTAGCCCACGTGAGGCGGGGAGCGAGGAGGAGGAGCTGCGCCTGAGCGGCCACACGCTGCTGCTGCCGACGCGGGGCCAGCTGGAGGCCCGCATGATGGTCACCGCCTTCGAAATGGGACTGGATAACGTCACAGAAGAGGCCATCAGCACCATGATCTATGCTGTGGAGGTGGGCTGTCCATCCATACGCCTGCTTAATTATTGATTACATTTTTTTAATGCCCTTTCTCAAGATGCTTAGCACAAACCAATGAATGAGAGCCATGTTTTATGTGTGTTTAGAAATAAAACGAGCTGAACTCTTATTTCAGCACCACTTGAAGGACGTCCTGACTGCCGTAATCACACGGAGGAAAGCGTATCGGTTGCGTGACGGGCACTTCCCTTACGCCTTTGGTACCGATGTCACACCTCGGCCTTATCTCAAGAACAGCCTTTCTGCTTACCACGGCATCAGCGAATGGTAGAGGAAAGAAGGCAACCCGCTCATAAATGCTTCTATTAAACTTTCATTTAATCCGTTTTTTTATTTTCCAGTCCGCCTCCAAGTGCCTCTCTACCCGCATGCCCACCCCCTCAGGTGTCGCCTGATGACGCCGAGCAGAAAGCTGTTCACTTATTGGCCTGCTCCTCTGACACTCTACCTGCGCCACTGCCTCCAATCAGCCTGTTTGACCTCCTGGAAGCTTTAAAGGTAGAAAAAAAAAAAAAAAAATCAAATTTTCTACCTTAATTTATTTAATTTTTTTATATATGCAAGGTTCATACAGATGTTTGAAATCCTTGAAAATGTTTGTGTTTTTAAGGTTTAAAAAAGGCTTGAAATTTGAGTCTAGTACTTGTAAATACTTGTTATTCTAATCAACAAATAGAAGTCTCATCTAATATACTGCTTATTAGAGAGAAATAAAGTAGTGAAATGATAAAATAATAACCACGTTGTCTGGTCTGGTGCGCCTCATGCGAGCTGTTGTGTTAAGGCCAATCTATACTTCTGACGCATAGAATCTGCAACTGTTCTGCTGTACATCTCAGTAACAGGATGTTGATTATCATAGATTTCTTCTACTTGCACAGTTAAGTTTAGCAAAGGACTGTTGGAGAAGACAAACCACTTGTCTCTAAAACCCTTACAGTGTAAAACTGATTATTCAGTATAGGACACTTGTTAATTGTAAGGCTATATATATATATATATATATATATATATATATATATATATATATATATATATAATTTTTTTTTTTTTTTTGCAACGCTCCAAACTTCTCCCACACTGTTCTTATTTGATGATCGCTGCTGCACTTTGTGAAATGTAGTACTCTTTTCGTCTTGTAATGACTACACTTTTCCAGTGTAGTCGTTTCTCTGACTGTGACTGGCTGGATGTGCTCTCTTCATTCTCTGGCATGGGAGCTGGCTCGGAGCTCGTCAGCATGGCTGTGTGTTTCCTGGACGGGGCCGCCTTTAACAGATGCCTTTTGTATCTCTGCTTCTGTCTCCTTGAACCCCAGTCAGCCTCAGCAGATGGCCGCTCACACTGAGCCTGGTTCTGCTGGAGGTTTCTTCCTGTTAAAAGGGAGTTTTTCCTCTCCATTGTCGCTACAAGCATGCTTAGTGTGAGGGATTGCATTTGAGTCAATGAGTCGATGCAATCAACTGGTTTTCCTTAGATAGAAAACTTTGAATCAATTTGACTGTATGATCTGGTTGAACTGTAAAGTGCCTTGAGATGACTTGTGTTGTGAATTGACGCTATATAAATAAACTGAATTGAATTGAAAATGGTCCTTTTGACTGCTAAGCTGCTGCCTTTTCACTGTTTAAAAAATTAAATTTCACTTTGTTTACACTCTGTATACAAAATGCCAGTAAAGTTGTCCAAGTCATATTAAATGTGTAGGTACTTCTTTAGTTTTGTTTTTTCATCAATTAATTTGAAATATGCAGTAGTTTTTTTTATTTTATTTTTTTTTTATAATATAAATACTTTTTAAAATACTAATTTCCTAAAAGAATGTCTTTTTGAAAGACAATGCATTAATCGATTACTCAAATAATCCATTGGATGCAGCCCTGAAGTAATCTGCAGGGTAAAATATCGCATAATTTTTCATTGTTTTCTAACAAATGCTTTTATAGAAAAAAAACTTGTAGGTTTATTGCCTTAATTCTTCCTGTATCATCTGTGATGTAGGTTCATCGCGCCGTGATGCCCTCCCACACGATGTACGCTCTCAACATGGAGCGCATCCTGGCTCAGCTCTGGCACCCCAGCCACGAAGAACTGGAGCAGGATCACATACACAGACAGAGGCTGGCTGGTAAGGAGGGCATGCTGGTCAGCTGAGAGGCTCTCACCCCCAGCCTGTAGGACTGAGGTAACCCTTGGAGATCAGTAGTTCTCTGGGACACCCACATGGAAATGGATCAAGGGAAAAACTGTGTTCAACAAGTGAAAGATGTGGATCATACCTGTGGTTTACAGATGGAGCAAGAGGAGCCATAATGCTGGGAAACTGCTGCATGAGTCATTCCCCCAGACACAAGACCATCGCTGTCCAACTTTTAATTCCTTGTTTACCACACAATAAAAGATAATCTGGTTGTTATGCAGTCTGTTTAAACTTCAGGAATGAATTAATGTGCAAATGAGAACAAGATTCCAATTTTGAAAGAAGATGGTTAAGCTAGCTCATGTTGTCTAAGAATTTATCAAAATATTGTTTGGAGGATTTACTGAAGGGATTTCTCCTGCAAATCAAACCTGCTTAAAGAGATGAGTCACTCCTAGATGAATTATCTACATCAACTTTACAAAATTAATCATTTAAAAAGTTTAAATAATAAAAACATTTAATGCAGGTTCAGTTTACTTTAGATTTGGTCAAATTCTTGAATACATACTGACAAATGCCCATTTATTTCTTTTTTTTCCGTCCAATTGTATTTGTTAAGGCTGTTTTTCCTGCCTATTGTTTTAATTTGAAGGTTCAGTTTCATTTTAAAACCTCAAACTATAAATGGCATTTGTAGGATTATATGCTTAAGTAAACATTTAAATTTGATATGGAAATATGTTTCATTAAAAAAAATAAAAATAACCCCCAGAAAAAACATAAGATTTTTAGTTGTAGCACGACAAAATGGAGGAAGGTTTAAGCTCAAATAATCTGAATTTGATGATGTTTGGAGTGTATGTTGGAGTCCAGCATAGCAGGGATCTGGAGAAGAAGCTCAAGTTTAAACACCTGCATGCCTGCTCCTTGAACACCTCTTTAAAAAGGATATCCAGATCATCTCATATTTACAGGGTTCTAGTTACAATGTTTGAAGTCCTCAGCTTTTCTACAGCCTTCATATCGCTCTGTATACATTTAAACATCTTTGTTAGTCTTCTTTTAATATATATATATACACATGTCACGTGTTCATAAATAAAATGTTTTAATATCTACAATGTGTTTTTACTACACACTTCTCCGTTGTGTAAACAAATCTGCATTTGCGTGGGGGGTGGGGGTTACTTGTAGGAGTCACCAGCAGTAGGGGGGAGGACAGTGATTCAGCCATGCACGCCCTTCCCAGTCATCTTCCCATATTTGGCTCCCTGCAGCTTACATCCGGAAGCCCCGGCTGTCCAATCAGCGCTTGCGCCTCAAACACCACAGAATGACTCATTGTTGTCCCGTCTGCAATAACAAAACCCGTCCTGTTGCAGAATCCTATATATCAGACAAAGATGCTCGCAGGCGTATCCAACTTTAGTTAGTCTTTTTTTATTATTATTTATTTAGCCTTATTTACAGTTTAAGTGCTCAAAATGCTGCGTACAAATTTTACAAAGTGTTATTTTCAGGGGCTAACAAGTTACACACTATAAAGTAGTAAGAAGTGTCTTTGAAAGTAAGGCAGCGGTCAGTAAACGCTACACACACCTTAAAAAAAAAAAAGTCTGGATGGTGTGAAGGATCTGTACATCTGGTGCATGAGCTACAGCACCTAACTGCTGTTTGGACATGTACATGTGCAGCTGGATCAGTCTTTTGATGAGGTGCACTTTTTCTTTTCCCACGCGTGATCTACAATTGCTTGCAGAAATAAAATGTAGTGACAGACAAAAGTGCCAGACTAAGGAGAAACGCACAATAAAAAAAAAAAAAGTTTCTCTCAGCTGTGCGAGTCTGAAACATTCATGCATGGCTTCATTTGCATGGACTGTTCGTGTCCAAACTGTCTGTAGTGGAAAAACAAAAGTAGATGAAAGGTCTGAAGCCGCCATCTGAAGTTGCATTTGGTCCCTCATTGGCTCCTTTGGGTTTTTATTAGTTTTGCAGTCTAGAAGGCTTGGAGCTGCTGCGTCAGGATGAGCTGACAGCCGCTGTTAACGTGGTCCATGACCTTCTGCTTGAGCAGAGCCAGCTCGTCTCGAAGGACGTTGGCGGAGGAAACCAGCTCCGTGTTCTGGGTCTTCAAATTCTTCACCCTGTCCTCCAGCCGGGAGATCCTCTCCAACTTCCTTTTCCGGCACTTGGACGCAGCCACTCTGTTCCTCATGCGCTTCCTCTCCGCCTTGATGCGCTCCTGAGTCTCCATGTCGATCGGGGACAGCGGAGGCGTCTCCCCGGAGAGATCTGGCACCGTTTGCGGCTCCTCCTTCAGCGCCTGGAGCCGCGGGTGTTGCTGCGCCGCCGTCAGCTGGTGGTCCGCGGGGTTGGGGGGCGCTCCTGGATAACTAGTGGGCGGGTGCCTCTCTGAGACAGGTGCGGACGCACATCCCACGGTTCGGTTAAAGGCGGCCAGGTTGGTGTATTCGGGTGGTTCCGTGCGCACCGTGCAGCTGTAGGGAATCCCGCCGGCCTCGCATGATGGAGCCGCTCCGCCGCTGGTTCCGGCGGGTATCTGCTGATAGTGGAGCTCAGCCAGGGCCCTTACGAACCCCTCGGCGAATCCCTCCTGCTCGTCGCTGACGTTCTTGGGGCAAACGAACTGGGTCGGGGTGGGGGTCGTCAAGCCGCTGCAGGACTGGATGATCAGCCTCTCCAGCTCCGGCGAGGCCAGCTTCAGTAACCCGACATCAGGCGAAGTCAGAATGTCCAGGGCCTTGGCCCCCAGCCCGGGTTTGAAGTGTTTCGGGTCGTTTAGGTTCAGGGTCATGGTTTGTTTCAGTGTTTTGGGGTTAAACCCGTAAACAGCCGCGCCGTCATGCTGGGAGTTGGAGGCGTTAACAGCTTCGTCGTAGAAGGTCGCTTCCATTTTACTGCTTTTTCTAGACATAAAACTTTTTTTTAAATTCTAATCACTCCAAGTATTCGTGTTTAAATAAAGAGTCCGACTGTTTCTGGGTACATATGGGTGTCAGTCTGTCCCGCGGCGGAGGCTGCTTATTGTTGGGAGTTCAACTCACTTGACAACTTTGCGTCCCGAGAAAAGTTTTCCTTTGTGAACCGTCCCCTCATCGACAAACCAAAACAAGAAAATAAACTTCTTTTGCCGCCGAGCTGCTTTGTTTTACCCCTCAAACCTCCGGGTTCGTATTATCCTCCCCTTCTAATAACTATAAAAAACAGACTCCGAAAACTGGTATACTTTAAATCACTTCCAACGTGGAGACGAACTTTATCCACCTCTAAGCTGCAGCCCCACTGAAAATAACAATGATGTCATTTCTACGCTCAACGATTGGCTGCAGACGAGAAAGTGGGCGGAGTCCATCTAATGACATGTGTGTTGCTCCGGCAACCAGCCATGTCCCCGCCTCTCCTCTCGATGGTTTCTGGGATTAGGTAATGCAAGGCACGGCAGCAAGGTACCCTGGGATTACGTAGTGTTTTTGAATATTTAGTTACCCGCTCAATTTCTGCTTCTCCGTCCCGATCACGACACTTTTATTTCAATTATTTCAAAGCTCAAAAGTCTTAGAAATAATACTTTTTTTTTTATTGTCTTTGGTCAAGAAACGCAAACTGAGGCAGTTCATGAAGAGAATGTAGATCAGCTGTTAAAGTGTGTTAAAAGATAGATTACAGAGGATGAGTTTGACCTAGATTATGTGTTTTTGTTCCACGGAAGAAGCTCTTAAAGTCACAGCTTTACAATGTAGGCCACTGATGGAGTGACTAACCTGCAAGTCAGAGACATTCAAGAATAAAATCCAAACACGATATATCTATATAAGTAACTGTTTAAATTTGGGTTTTACTTTAAAATTAATTGTAATATGCAAACACAAATAAGTATCTAATATAAAAAGAGTTGTCTCCATTTGCTGTAAAGCTGCTTTCCAGTACTGATTTTAATAGGGCCAACACACATGAGCTGCTTCCTGATGATTAAATTTAGTCCTGAGAATCCAGATCCCTGCAGACCAGATGGTTTTTAAACTAACAAGTGTTGAGTTATTTCCCCTTACAAAATGAACAGCGTTGAAATGTGGAGCTTTGAGGATTTTTAGGATATTTTAAGGGGTGTTAGCCCCTCATCCCCTTCCACATGATAACAAATTTTACGCAAATCTCAATTTAATGTAAAAAAAAACACATCTATTAACAAATCAAACGAAATATTATAGCACATGGAGTGGGGTGACATTGCATGAACTCAGCATGATCCCAAGGCATGACTGCTGAACGCACCTAGAAATCAGTCGACGCATGCATATATCAGCCAATACCTATACAAGAAAAGAAAAAAACCTAATATCAGCCGGTGTAGGTACCAGATCGGCTCAGGTGGTCAGATTTACTTATGTCAACATATGGCAACTCCACTCGGACAAACTGTATTGCACCTCTTTCTGAAGGAATGAATCTCTTTTGGAGTTTCAACATAATATTACCTATATTTGCTATTGTTTCACATATCCCCTGCGATCTAAATTAAAAGAAAGTACACTGCAAAAAATTGAAATCTACATAAGTCATTTTTTTCTTGCAATAGGTGCATTTTTTTCTTGAATTGAGGAGGAAATTGAGACACTTTGCCAATGGAACAAGACAATTTACATTTAAAATAAGAAAACAAAATTGCATTGTCTTATTTCAAGTGCATATTATCCAATTATCTTATTTTTAGACTAAAAATACTAATTCCATTGGCAAGTTATCCTATTTACTTACTCAAATTAATGGTAAATAAACTTAATTTAAGGAATTTTTTCCTCATTTTTAGATGGTTTTTGCAGTGTAGAAAACAATCATTGTCAGCTGTGAAGGAAAGTATTGCGTTCTAGGAGACTGAGCTCTGCCATTTAACAAGGTGACGCAAAAAGTCTCAGTTTATTTTTATTCCTTTTATGAAGATCTGAGGGCAGTGGAGGACAAATGGAACAATCCTAAAAAAATTACTTTCATAGAGACTTTAGACAAAACTCTTATTCTACTTGTAGAATGGTTGTTGTTGACACAAAGTTAAAAGTAGTGTAGCTTAATATGGCTAACTAAGCGTGCTAAAAGAGGCTAACCTGTTAACTACTAAACACAGCTTAGCCACAGCGCTACCCAGCTCTCCCCCTTTATATCACGGTCTTACAGTTACTTTGATCACCATCAGTTTTGTTATCGATCAGGTAAAACTTCGGTCATTAGACACGCTAACAGACGCTGCTGTTATGTTATTATTGTTGTCTGGGCAACTATGCACTATGTTTCACATAGTGCAACTTTGTGCATAAACAGAATCACCTAAGCTATTAAAAGTACAAAGCCGTCTAACAATAGTTGTACTAGTTTCACATAGTGCAACTATGCACTATGTTTTACATCATATGGTAACGTTCAGCCAATCATGTAGTGCAGGGGTCTTCAACGTTTTCAAAGCCAAGGACCCCCAAAATGATTGAAAGATGGAGCGGGGACCCCCTAATTATATATATCGTATGAAATTGTGTCAAACTGATCCTATGGTCACACTATTACAGATGGAGTAATGTAACGAAAGTAATTTCTCCCTGGGATCATTTAAGTAATTCTGAATCTGATTCCTGGTTGATGGGACAGGTGTTGTGAATGAAAGGGTGCCCGGGTTTGAAAGAGCTCCTGTGTGTCGCTAAATGTGTGCATTGATGACTGAAGGACATCTTCTGCTTCCATTTATATGTTTACTACAGTGTGTTGAATTCATGTTAATGTGTATTTAAAGACATTTTAATTGGTGCAAAAAAATTGCAGGAGGGAATATAAAAAAAAGTAATCAACCAAGACTTTCGCGACCCCAATGCAGTACCTTTTCGGACACCCTAGGGGTCGCGGACCCCCTGTTGAAGACCTCTGATGTAGTGTAAAGTCACAGGCATGCACAGGACCCAGCTTTTATTTTCACTACAATGTCACAAGTACAGAGCAACGAAATTTGCATTTAACCTATCCCCTTGTGGAGCAGTTGTCTGCCATCGTGCGACGCCCGGGGAGGAGTGTGGGTCTTTTGCTCAGGGACCCAGAGTGGCGGTCTCAACTCAGAACCTCTGGATTCCAACTGCAATGTCCCAAGCTCTAGGCCGCCACTCCCCACTATTTTACGTAATAGGTGTGATGTCTTTTGAAAGTCAAAATGCTGCATTGATGTAAACCGCCTTCTGTGTTTCACATACTTATGTGTTATGAATACACAAATCATTCTCCTTCTGTTAGACAGCTTTGCACTTTAATAGCTTAGGTGAAGAAGATTCTGTTTCTTTCGGTTAGCTTCAAAGCAACATTTATTTAATGGTGTTTTACAAGAAAAACAAGCCCAACTCATTCCAATCATTCAGCCTAGGAAACAGTTCTGAATGAGGTGTATACTCCTAATATGGGCAGCTCCCTTTATCTATGGTCACAATGAGTGGAGAACTGCAGAGCTCATCAGTACAACCTGAGTACCTCAACTAATTCAAAATGTGAGCCATCTCTGTTTTGTTAATCACACACATGCAGTCCCTCTGGGTAAAAATGAAGCTGCACTGGTCCCTGAAACCTCCTTTCTCAGCTGCTGTCCAGTCTGTCTGGTTTCACCCATTGTATTATTCAAGATGCTTTCCTCCAGCCAACTAAATAAATTATCAGCCTCAGTTAAACTGGGATAACCAGATCTGCCTCAGATTTAGACTCTATTGTGAAGAAAAGGAGATTGGCTGCGTTTTTTGAGAAAATTTTTAGGCTTGATATAGGTAGAATTTTTATCCCTCTTTATTTGTCTTTAAAAGTTTTCATTTTACTTCAGACAATCTTCATCATAAGGCTGTAAATTGGACACCGGTTCTCAGCGACCCTCTTATTCTCTGTGCACCTGTGTCAGACCCACAGAGTTGGATTTCCCCATCTAACCACCACTGTGGCCCAGACATGCTTCCTGTTTCTCTGCTGGCTTTTCCCTTCTGCTGGCCTGGGCAGGGAGGGATGGGGAAGGTTTACCCGGTTTGTTTCCACTGCATGCAGTTTTCCAGTCAGAAGCTGAAGCTATCAGCCTCCTCGGTGGTGTTGTTGTGCAGGGTCCAGGATCCACCAAAACTCCCTTATGCTTCCAGCCGAGCAAAACAAAGAGAGAGAGGTTAGAGTGCGTGTTTCTAATATATAAACAGAGCAAAGTTTTGCTTACCTTCACGTGTGGACTTGAGGGAGATCTGAACCGAGGCCCTGAGAGGGAGACGGATGAGATTTCAAACACTGTCTGTGCTGTGTTTGTTGAAGAGCAGCTGTTTCTTCCTGTCCTGCTGCTAAGGTTTTCCTCTGTGCCTCCGTCTCTGCTGACCATTAATGGCCCAAACACACAGCTCACAGCCCACACTACTTCCTTTACACAGCTGCTTCAAGTAGAGAACACAATAACAGAGCGAGGAGCAGACGTTGTTAGATGTTTTTTATTGGTGGACCATATAGTTTCTGTCCCTTTTCAATAATCTGCTTTGCATAATTTTTCCTCATGAACAAAAGCAGGAAGATCAGCTGACTGTTCTTTCTGTTTTTTTTCAGGAGTTATTCCTCAAATCTGCAGGACATTAACCCAATAGCACACAGTTCTGGTTCCAATAGTTCCTACACTGATCTTTGGCATTAATGTGGTTCATTTGGAGCTTTTATTCATTGATTTATACTCCAAATAGACTAGTATTACGACAACCGCAATGATTTTCAAGGGCGTAAATTTAGTAAAGACGCATTTTCTGTAACCAGTACAAAACGGAGTTTCAAAACAAAAGAATTCAGTCTTGTTCTATAAAAACCTGAGACTTGTGACCTATGATTTAAGTCTTAGTAACAATTTATATCTGGATTGTTTACTATTAAAAGAAGTACTTGATTATAAGCTGGTGATGTTGTTAGATTGTGGGATATTAATGGCCGATGATAACCTTCTGTGCATTCCTTCACAGTAAAAGCTACATCAACGTTTGTCCAACTGAACGCTGTATTAAATGACTTTGGATTGTTTGGGACAAATAAGTGTAATCTATGATGTTCTCTCACTGCTAAGGTCGCTGTAACCTTACAGAGATAATTTTAATCTGAAAATGTATAAACAACAAAACACTTCCTGTTTCATTAATTGAATATTTATGAATCAATTATATTTTGTCTCATTCATTATCTAGTCATCTATGCCTTTAATTTTATGATTTCTATTTAGAACTCAGAACAAAAGGTTTTTAAAATTGATTTAGACAATGTTTTTCCTCAGGGTAATATGAAGGATTGGACCATACACTGCAAAAACCATCTAAAAAGGAGAAAAAATGCCTTAAATTAAGTGTATTTACCATTAATTTGAGTAAGTAAATAGGATAATTTGCCAATGGAATTAGTATTTTTTGTCTTAAAATAAGATAATTAGATAATATGCACTTGAAATTAGACAACGCAATTGTGTTTTCTTATTTTAAATGTAAATTGTCTTGTTCCATTGGCAAAGTGTCTCAATTACCCCCTCAATTCAAGAAAAAATGCACTTATGTAGATTTCAGTCTGTTGCAGTGTATGAAGATAGATGAATAAATGTTAAGCAAGTCATTGAAAATGCTAAGTAACATTTATTTAAAATAAGATCAACATTTTATATTTTCATTATTGCTCTTGCATTTCAGTTTTGTATGTGGTCATTTTTGGACAAACAGGATTTGTCTAAAAATGACCTGCTTTGAAAGGGTTGGAGGTGATCTACTGTAGATGTAGAATTCTGAAGAAAGCATCATTCTGTGATGCAAGGGCAGCCTTAGACATAAAGCCTTAAATATAACATTGCAACCTGACCAATGTCTGATCAAACGTCTCTCTGGATGTTTTTCTCCCTGACCACTAGTGGTCAACCTTCGTTTGATCTAATTCTGTCCAGATTTTTGACTTCTCTCTTTGACAGAACTTTAACAGCCAATGTAAACTGCATAAACTTTTTGGTTTCCTTTCATTGACCTAAAGTGGTTTGGGTCTTTAGAAAACCGGCCCTTAAGCATAATTCTGACGGTTTACTTACTTCTTAAACGGCTTTGATATGTTTTGGGGGACAGTTGTAATTTTTGAACACCCAAACTTAAGTCCAAATCTCCCATTTAGATATTGATTTTAGTTGAAGTTGATCTTATATATTATTCCACTGGCTTAGGGTAATATATCAGCACCAACAGCAAATGTTGAAAACTGTCATTAGTAAATGTAAAAACACTAGTTCTCCATATTCTGGACTGACTTTTTCCTGTAATGTTCTTCCAGAGAACATTTAGCACAATGTAAACACCTTGACTAATATCCCATTCATCCAGAATTTGCTACCATTGACTTTTATTTTAAAATGTAGTCTTTAACATATTTCTTCAGATTCAGCTCACAAATACTTTATTTTCCCAAAGGGAAATGAAATGTTGCAGCAACTCATAGGTTATGGTTTAAACAGGTGTTGTACGTGTTGATAACTGTGGGCAGAAAGGATCTTCTGTATCGATCTTTCTTGCACTGGATCTAGAGAAGCCTGACTGAAGACACTCTGTTGTTGTTTGAAAACTTCTGAAGAGGATGCCTCCTGTTGTCCGAAATGTTATTTTAACTTTATGAAGAATTCCTCTTTGTGAATTATCTGCAGAGGTTGTAGAGAAGAGCTCCTAGAACAGAGCTGACCTTCTTCATTAGCTTGTTTAGCTTTTTTGAATCATTAGCTCTAATGCTGTTACCCTGGCAGTCCATAGCAGAAGAGATCAGACTCTCCACAACAGCCTTATAGAAGATAAGTAGCATCTTGCTGCAAATACCGAAGGACCTAAGCTTCCTTAGGAAGTATCTGCTCTGTCCCTTCTCTAAACAGCTTAACAATAGTGTCTACAGTCTAGTTTGTTGTCTATGTGAACACCAAGGCATTTGTATTCCTCAACCACCTCCATTTCTTCTCCCTTTATGTTATTAGGTGTCAACTTGTTCCTTTTTCTTCTGAAATCTACAATCATCTCCTTTGTTTTGTTCACGTCCACTCCATGCCAAAAAGGGTTTCACCAGCTCTCTGTACTCAGCTTCTACTTAATGGAAGATTGTCCTTTTTTATATTTGGGATAAACTGCTTCCTTAATATCCACTCCATTTCCTGTACCTGATCATGTGTACAGAGAATAGCTTAGCTTAGAAGCCATAGAATATGTCAGTTACCGCCATTTTATTTTATTTTTAGAGTCAATGAGTTGCTCACTCCTACCCTCGCCTACTTGTTGCTTCCCGTTGAGTAGAAGAAGGAGGTATTTTAGATTTTCTTGCAAAAAAATACAAATTTGGCTCTTTGGGAAAAATTTTAACTGTGAAAAACACAAATTGTCTTAGGGGGAAGAAGGAAGATGCAACGGCCACCATCCTTTTTAAGAAAACACACTGTTGCAAAACTCAAATTAGCAAACCCCAAGAGGCATGTTGAGCATGTCTGAATAGGGACCCCACCCAAGCTTGTTAGACTTCATAGTAAAAAAAAGGAAAAGTATTTAAAGGGCTTGAAATTCTGTTAAAAACAAACAAACATTAATAATAAAATAAGGGATTGGAAATGTATAATTTTGCTTTGGTGTTTTTTGTAATCTTTGCTTCAGCCAAAGTGTCAAAATCAAAACAATTAAGCAGTAGATAATATATTATTACCACTATATAAACAGAAAAGCATTATTTATTTATACGTTTCTTTTATTTTTAAAAATATATACAGAGATTCTTTACTATTTTTTACAGGTTTTTGTGATAAATATCACAGATTCAACAGAAAATAAGAGAAAGGCAGTTTTAAATTAAAGTAGGACTGGACAATACATTTTTATTGATTATTTCTAATTTTGTGTTTGCATGAACTTAATTTGAGTAAAATTTGGATTATTTTTGACCAGTGTACTCACTAGGCTTCCGTAGCTCAGCTTAATGTTACCCCGTCAATTTTTCCTCCTAAATGTATATATATAAAACACTAAAAAAGCTCATTAGCTATCTGTACTACCACTTGCTCAAAACGTTTTGTATATTACATTTTGTATTGCTTTACAGTTGCAGGGCTCATAAACCTGTTTTAACAAACAAGGCTCATAGTCTGAATTTTATTGTATGTTGAATTTAGGTCAAATTCCAGCAGGGATGATTATAGTAATTTCTCTCATTTGTTTGCTAAAAGTACTACTAGAAGGTTGAGCTCATATCTGAAGCATACTTTAAGGTATAAGGGGTTTTGTAAAACTTGCACAATACTATGTTGCTAAGCAGAAATTATTGCAAATCTTTCCCCACTTGGATTCCATTTTGAAGTTTAGTAGGTCATATACTTATTATTGGTATGCTGGAAGTCTGTGAGGCAGACACCTTATCTATTTTTAATGGTAGGCTTAAAACTTTCCTTTTTGATAAAGCTTGTAGAGCAGCTCAGGTTATCCTGAGCTATCTCTATAGTAATGCTGCTATAGGCTTAGACTGCTGGAGGACATAGGGACCCCTATTTCATCATTCTGCTTCATTCTAAATATATTCTCCTTCTCTGCAGAATCTGTTAGTTCAATCTCTAACGTTATGCTCTCTCTGCTTTTTCTCATAGTAGCTTTGCCTCGTCTGTTCGAGTTTGGCTGTGACTCCATCCTGGAGAGAAATATCAGCTGAGCTGCTGCCATCAATACCTTTGTTTATAGATGTTGGAGATCTGCCTGTTTTCAGGTGTAGTCCTGTTTCTCTGACTGTGACTGGCTGGATGTGCTCTCTTCATCCTTTGACATGAGGTTTGGCTCGGAGCTTGTCTGCCTGGCTGTGTGTTTCCAGGACGGGGCCGCCTTTAAAGCTGCTTTTTGTATGTCTGCTTCTGTCTTCTTGAACCCCAGTTGGTCTTGGCAGATGGCTGCTCACCCTGAGCCTGGTTCTGCTGGAGGTTTCTTCCTGTTAAAAGGGAGCTTTTCCATTCCACTGTCTCTACAAGCATGCTTAGTGTGAGGGATTGCATTCGAGTCAATGAGTCGATGCAATCAACTGGTTTTTCTTAGATAGAAAACTTTGAATCAATTTGACTGTATGATCTGTTGAACTCTAAAGTGCCTTGAGACAACATGTAATGTGAATTGGCTTTATATAAATAAACTGAATTGAATTAAAACATCAATAAATTACTTTTAGAGACTGGTGATGCATTTCAGAAACCTTCATCATGTCACAGAATATCATCATCCTCAGACACACATTTTTAATCTTATTTTCTGCCTGAATTTAGGTCAAAGGTGTCTGCTTCCAAAATGTAGATATAACTATATGATAAATATTCATTTTAGAGCTAAAGAGTTTAAAAGGTTAAATCAAGTCATGTTTGATCTCTTAAAGGTTCCCCATTAATAGTATATCAAGACTACTCCCCATTATAGCAGATGTTATCAATAGATAGATAGGTAAATCAACCGATCAATAAGTAAATAAACAATTTACAAAAATATATTTTCTATAAAACCCATATCAAAGCTAACAATTCCTCTGCACGTGAAAATAATTTATTTCCACCTGGCTTCGTTAGACTAAATGATTTCTGCGTTTTTTCCGCTTCAACGAAAGGTGACCAAAAAAAGCGACTCCCCCCTTTTTGGGCGCTTTCGCCTTCCGTCTTATCCACCGTTCTGTACATATCAAAGTTCATGGTAGGAACTTGTACAGTTTTGCTCGTTTTTTTTCCGCCTTAAACTGATAATTTGTCCTTAGGGGAAGGCTTCAAAGTATTGTCGTAGTGTGAGAGCAAAACGCCGTTATTTGTTTGTTATTCATGCGTGATTAAAGGATAATCTGCGCCTTTGATTGCTGAAAATCTGCAGCACTGTTATCTCTAAACCGAGGACAAGTGTCCGCAATGATAACAGTGCTGCAGAAAATATGTATTTAAATGATAGTTTTAGTCTTTATTTTTTCTCTCTAAATAATAAATAAGTCGTTAAATTAATGCTAATCGAAGAGTAGATAGAATGCATACATTTAATGGAATCTAGTGTGTGATGATTACATTTATTCTCTGCCTTTTGACATGGACAGTGCATCTTGGTTAATATTTGACTGGAGGATCCTCAGCTCCTCCTCATGGCAGAGGTGTTTTATGTTGGAGTGGATGTGGGCACTGCCAGTGTGAGAGCCGCACTGGTGACTAGAGATGGACTCCTGAGGACCACTGCAGAGGAACCCATCTCCATCTGGAGTCCCCAGCCTGATCACTATGTCCAGTCCTCCACAGAAATATGGCAGAAATGCTGCTCAGTGGTCAAGGTAGGAAGACATCACAGCGAGAAATGGTCCAAAAATAATTAGAGAAAAGTGTAATTAGTGTAAAGAAAAAAAAAAAATCTTCATCCATGACATGGATACAGAAGAGGATTAGGGCCACTGAAAAAAAAGTTAAATGATTTTTACATTTTATTTCAATTTATTATGGGAAAAAAGTCAGAATTCTTAGATTAAAGTTAGAACTCTGAGAAAAAAGTCAGAATTTTTATATTAAAGTCAGAATTCTGAGATTAAAGTTAGAAATCTGCAAAAAAGTCACAATTTAGAGAAAAAAAGTCTTCTGAGATTAAAGTTAGAATTCTGAGAAAAAAGACAGAATTCTGAGAAAAAAGGCAGAATTCTGAGATTAAAGTTAGAAATTTGAGATTAAAGTCATAGTTCTGAGATTAAAGTCAGAATTCTGAGAAAAAAGTCAGAATTCTGAGATTAAAGTCAGAATTCTGAGATTAAATTCAGAATTCTGAGATTAAAGTATGAACTCTGAGAAAAAAAATCTGAATTCTGAGATTAAAATTAGAATTCTGAGAAAAAAGTCAGAATTCTGAGATAAAAGTTATCAAAAAGATAAATTGTCTTAATAAAACAAATTATTTTGATTTTTTTTTATACCAATGGGCCATAACGAAAATGATACAAAATGAAATGAAAATGATGCCATGCTAACAGTTTCCCTTTATGTTGTTCCATTTTCCACTACTTATATTTTCCTTAGTATCCTATTTTATATTTTGCATTCTGTTGACTTAAGCTAACATTTACTTATTATTCTGGCTAGCTCCTATAGTTTCCTTAAACAGTTTATTAGTTTGCTTTAGCTAATGCTTTAATTGAGTATTTGTTATGTGAAATCACACCTGACATGTTCATTACTGATTAGCACGTTTTTTGTTGACATTTTGACATCGATTTAGCACCACATTATCCCAAAACACAATGATTGGGTGTTAATATGTTGTATTAGCCCATTATCAATTAGCTGCAAATTTGCTAGCATTAAAACACACCTGGTTGAGAGGGCATTATTTATCTCATGGTCCTTCAAAGTTGCAATTTTTAGGGGAAATATATTTTATTTTGTAATTTTTTCTGTATAATATGTATGACAAATGATGGGACAACACCTAATCTTGTATTTGATCCCCCCTACTCAGTTTACAGTAACTAGTTGTATTATTATGTGCAGTTTTCCAATTGTCACTATTTGATTGCAGAAAGTTACCAGTGGTGTGCAGAGCAGCCATGTTCGGGGCATTGGCTTTGATGCTACCTGCTCTCTTGTGGTGTTGGATAAAAGCTTTCAGCCTGTTCCAGTCACTCAGGAGGGTGAGTGTTTAGGTGTTAGTTTGCTACATTTCATTTCCAGTCCTTAGTCTGTGGGCTGTATTGAGTATAAAGATCTATGCTCAGTCCAACTGTCTGATATATCATATGAAACTGCATTGATGATTTAAAGGAGAAATCATTATTTTACACTGAGGCCAAGGTTCTCAGCTAGATGAAACAAGCAGCTTGTAATGGTGTTACACTGTAGTGACAGTAGTGATTAATGAGTAGATTCATGTCTTATCTATCCTAACTAAATGAAGGTATTGGTCTCTCCTGATTTTATTTTATTTTTTCAGGGGACCCACAGAAGAACGTGGTGATGTGGATGGACCATCGTGCTGCAGAGCAGGCAGTTCGGATAACAAACACCGGACACAGGGTCCTGAGCAAGGTCGGGGGGGTCATGTCCCAAGAACTGCAACCCCCAAAGCTTCTCTGGCTAAAAGAGGTGAGTAAGGTCAATGATCCATCCGCTGCACTCTGTTTGTTTTATTGTTGCTCTTTGAACTGTCTGGTAAAGTTCAGGAAAATAGATGAGGTACCATCTGCATGAGGACATTATTTTCCCAAATGCCTTGGTTTGCATCCATCACACAGAAAATGTAATGTTCTGCTAATACTGTACTGATATGTTTTCATCTCTTTTTAAATCAGTGGTTAGAAACTACAGATTATTTTTGTCTCTTTGTCAGAATCTAAAGGAAAGCTGTTGGGACAGAGCGGCTCATTTTTTCGATCTACCAGACTTCTTGTCCTGGAAAGCTACAGGTTCCTTAACAAGGTCTGCTCTGTTATTTATTTATGCAAATTCATAATGTTTCAACCTTTCATTGTATTTTAATCAGTTTTATTGTGATTTAATATGGAAAAAAAACAAAGAAATGCATAACTGTGAGTTTGAAAAAAAAAAAAAATCTTTTGGTGCCTCTAGCATAGAGATTCCCAAACATGTCTGCTTGTGACCCCAAAAATAACAACACAGCAGACAGGGAACCCCCTAAAAATACATACTATCTATCTGTCCGTCTTCTTCCACTTATTCTGTATAGCCAGTCTGTCGCCCTACATTCCATACATATTTTAGATAAATAAATGTCACATTCATCTACGGGTTTCTCACACAAATTCAAAAACTTTACAGAACTTTCCAGGACAAATTTTCTTTGCCAAACGGAAAACATGCAATTTTGAATAAACTTATATTTTTCAATGAAAGGTTTTTACACTTCATCGGGATTAGCAAAATTTTTATATTTTGCTAAATTGCGATGAAACCTTACTGAGTTGGAGGACGATGCCGCTGCATATTTGGATTTATAGGGGGACTATTTTTTACATTTAGTTTGTGAGGATGAGCACTAGAGCCGCGGCTGAAACATGGATATATCTCATGTATTTACATCCTCCGCTGTCATGTTCTTTTTGGGAGTTTTCGCATAAAACAAATGTATTCACATACAATCTTAACTGTATTTTTTGTTTAATGGAAATATTGCAACAGGGAAAAGATAGATTTTAGAAATTAGATGGAAACTGACATAGTTTTGCACATATTTGTAATGGAAAGGCCGTTAGTGGCTGAATTTATTTCCTGCTACTTCTGTTTTTTTAGGCTGTTTTAGGAAACTTTCCAGAATTTCAAGGACCGGTTTGAATCCTTACTTTTTTTCCCATTTATGTACTAGATTATATATTTTCTCCCACCATACGGCTCATGGATCATATAAAAAGAACTGTGAAATCCATCTTATGACCCCAGACTTTATGTCCAACAATCCCTCAGGTGGTCCTGACCTCCAGTTTGGGAACCTCTCCTCTTGCAGGTAGTTTTCCAGTATTGGACTCTCACTTTGGTGATCCTGCTGAAAAAAAGCACACCCACAGCATGATACTGCCAACACCATGCCCCTCTTTCTAAGTTCATAGCATTCTGCCTACAGGCCAAAAACCTCGGTTTATATCTGATCTCGACCGAGCGCTGTTTCTCTTAAATGTTGTTGCAAACATCATGTATGTTTATAGCTTTAAACTAAAATACACTGAAATCTCAAAAGGAACAAAAACTTCTGCTTGGTATGTTCTTTTAATGTGATTATATACTGTAGATCCCAAACTGTTCTTTCTATGGAAAATCTGTTTCCTGATATGGTTCTTTGTTTTAAGGATGCCGATCTCATTTCAAGGTTTTTTTCTTCTTCCAAAATTAGAGAAATGGGACTAATCAGACTGTTTTACTGTGATCCAAATGTTTTGATCCTGTCGCCTCTGCAGGAGATGATAAGTGCTGCTGAATACTTGATGATCTTTTTCTCATGCTGTTCCTCAGATCTTTATGTACTCTAGTTTGTAAATGGACCTACTGCCCTCCAGATGGATGGGATTCCAGCTTTTGGACTAGCATTGGCCTGGAGGATCTCCTGGAAAACAATTTCTCCAAAATAGGCAAGAACATCTATTTAACAAATAAACAAATCCTCTTCTCTCTCATTAATTTGTTTTATTCTCTTTGATCCTTATCTTCTCTCCCTTGTTAATAATTTCCCATCCAGGCAGCTTGACGTGTTCTCCAGGGAGTCCGCTGGCAGAAGGCCTGACTCCAGAGGCTGCAGCAGATTTGGGTTTGAACCCAGCAACAGCAGTTGGTGCTTCACTCATTGATGCTCATGCTGGAGGCTTAGGTAACACCCAGCACAGCACAGCAGCCTAAAAACATCATTCCCAAATGGAAGCCTCTTATTTTTACCAAATCTGCTCACTGAGAAACCTCAGAGGAGAATATTTTAGCACAATAATTTGTGTCTGGCAACCAAATCAGATCACTAAATGCTGCAAAAATGATCACTCAAAAAAAAAAAAACTCTGGAAAAATACTTCCAATTCTTGTTTCTGGTTGTAAACTTCCAGGACAGGTTCTGCAGCTGTAAGAGCATTGTGTTTATTTTCCTAACCCGCTTGGCTGAAGCTCTGCACATGCACAGACAAACACAGAGGACCTGTAGTACTGGAAAGTGGAAAACTACCTATACTGAGAAACATTTCTGCACAGAAAAAACACCTTCATGCAGTCAGAAATACAAGCTGTAATCATTTCCCTTTATTTAATACACAGAGAATGCCTCCCTTAAGGTAAAAGAGCCTAGTCATGGATTTCTAACTCTTAATATTGTCAAATTAACTCAAACTCTAAATCTCTTTGCATGCAGAAAAATGAGTTGGTTGCTATGAGTTTTTTTTTTACCTCGATTGAAATACTCCAGTGAGCCTTTTTATGTTTAAAATAGTTGAAGAAAAACAAAAGAAAACAAGCTAAAATTATTTTGCAACTGGTCTGGAAATTAGTATTTGGATGCTGTGTTTTTGGAGCGGTGTTAGCCGCCTTTAACAGCCCCCAAAGAGCTGAGTTCAAATGCAGGGCCTCATGATTACTAGGCCAGCAGCTCCGCCTCATGAGGCGCCTTTCTGTTCTGGATGGTTCCTACATAACTTTTTTCTGTTGTGATTGCTGCTAACTGTGTTTTTTTTTAAAAACAGATATTTATGACAAACTAACAAATCTATGTTCCTCGTCTGCATTACGGCTCTGGCTAAGCAGGGAAGCTCAGGGAGATGAGTCAAAATCCACAGGTGTCTGACCTTTGCGCCCATGATACCAGGAAAGCATCTTATTGTTAGCCTGACGTAGTCCGACTCAATTCTAGTCAGAATATGAGTCTGATACTGCTCCATAGAGCTGTGATTATGGGGCGTGTTTCGAACGAACCAGGAAAAAAAATGCCTCTGCACTCAATTGGATAGACCTACAACCAATAAGAGCAACGGAGTGCGTGACGTATGTTAAGCGAGGCATAGTTGTTGCCCACAAAAAACAAAGCGTGCAGTTGCACGCCTATAATAAGAAGATGAGACTTGATCGCGTTTCTCTGTTCCTCTTTTAAAATTAATTTGCTGTCGATATCTTCTAGAACAGACCTAATAGCAGAATCTACTCACCTAAACTCTCCAGCGGCAGCCATTATTGTTGTCACTCAAGCGCGCTTTGGTCACGTGGTTGATTACGTTACTGTTGGTCATCTGTCCATCATCGTATAAAGCCCACCCTGACAATTTGATTGGATCGCCTGACAGTGGGCTTTAATACTCGCGCTACTATAGAGCAGAGCCAGACCGAACTTCCCGACCTCAAACTTTGTGGGCGGGACTAAGTTCGGAATGGCACCCAGGCTATCTTATTGTCACTGAACAGCTCAAATGCTTAACAACAGTTTAGATAAAACTGCACATTTCCCTCTATCAGTATAGTTTAAGTATTTAATCATATTTACCACTTTTCTTTTAGTTTGATCAATTTATGACCATCTAAGGAAAAAAAGGGACAAATAGAATCAGAAGGCGCCATTTTTAAGTTCTTTTTTTCTCTTTCTGGAAACTTAATATAACAGCTTTTGCTTAAAGCTACATCTTCTCATGGACTAAACCCTCCATAAGTAAAAGGTATAAATATCAGCTTCTTATTGAAACGTTCTTTGAAATGTGAGAAAGAAAACAGCATTTATTTCAGCTGTATTTATTATACACATTTACGATAACAGTTCTATTATTTATTTATTTTATTCACACATCATTCACGGATTGCAACACGGTGCACGATGTGTACCACAAGTTTTCACAATCAGAATAGTAAAAAGGGTCCCGCCAAGCAGGCTATTTTAAGAGTTTGATAGGGGATGTCTGAATATTGGCCAGATATCCTTATAGCATGCTCTAAAATCAATAGCAATAAGATTAACAGACGGAGCAAAATACATATATTTATGGATTTATTATATATCAGTACATTAAAAATACATTGCTAGGAATTAAGTCTTTAGTTCGGCCTTAAAAAGGGAGATTTTTAGTTTTTCATTATGCTCATTTGAAATCTATGATCCCCTGGACACAATACTAAAGCTTGTGCATTTTAATTTAATTCCCCCCCCCCCATAAATATGGATCTTTATTCCTAGTGGTAAAGGTTTTCATTATGGAGGATAAAAGTGCCAAAATTAAATAAATAAATACAGCATTAAATAAATTATTAAATGTGTCAATAATTAATTAAATTTGGAATTAAATAAATAAATAAATGTGTCATTCATTAATTAAAACCTCGTCACTAATATAAAGTGCCACAATTAAATAAATAAATGCAGCGATAAACAATTAATTAAATGTGTAATTCATTAAATAAATAAGGAATTAAATATATAAATGTGTCATTAATTTAATAAAATACATCTTAATTTTATTAA
This sequence comes from Cyprinodon tularosa, assembly GCF_016077235.1. NCBI lineage: Eukaryota > Metazoa > Chordata > Actinopteri > Cyprinodontiformes > Cyprinodontidae > Cyprinodon > Cyprinodon tularosa. Next base: position 158,579 of record NW_024039462.1, read on the forward strand.
AAAATATATATATAATTATTTCAGTGTGCATTTAATTATTTCATGGTCCTGTGTCGCAGTGCATTAAAACCATTAAAAGAATCTGTCAAACTCACCCATCAAAGTTTGGGGGCGGTTATCTAACACCTGATTGGTCACCCTGCAGATTAAGGCAAAGCAAATCGATTACAGAGACTCGATTCGCGTTAACCCGCCCCCTAATTTTGATGGGCTTTCAGGCACATTAGATAAGCATCCTGAAAGTAGTTATATTCATTAAGCTTTAGAAGATTGTTATGGTTGAAACAATTTTGTGGGACTGTTATACCAAGACTATGTTAAGGCTGGTATGGCTTTTTTTCCCCCTCTAATTTTTCATATGTCTGGGCAAACACACAAGACCCCTGAGTTCACTGACGACCACTGTGAGTAACATTAGATGTGCTCAGTGAGACCACACACCAACATTAAATTTGTATCCAACCGGGGGTCATACAAAGTTGCATAGCTTATTAAAGGAATAAGAGATTACAGCAGCAATTTCTTTCCATTAGTTTACTTTTAATTTAAGTGATTTTGTCTACTTAGAATAAAAAAACAAAATGATAAAACTTAATGAGATGTGTTGTATGCTATATGTAAGAGTGCTGCTCTGGAAGAAATATACAGTTAGACGTTACACCTTTTAGAAACAACTTTTTGTTCAGGTTGAACATTTACATTTTGCACAATGAAACGGATGCTGAAGCCTGTAATACTGCATAAATCCCTGTAATTCTTTATCTGTAAAATTTTTAATTGCACAGTTGTTTAGCATTTCTACCAACATAAAATATATAATAGTATAAGTATTCTCTGATTAACATTCATGAAAAAAACAAAAAAAAAACAAATAAAGGTCACCAAAATATGAAAATATCTGACTTAAATTTGATCTATTTTTTTTACGTCTGTCTTTCTGACTTCTCCAGTGGTCATCCAAATAATCCACTTTAAGACACTTGCGCTGTTTTGATATGATTCATTAAACTAAATCTTCTTTTACAATATATATATATATATATGTGTGTGTATATATACATATATATATATATATATATATATATATATATATATATATACAAATGTGTATATTTATATATGTATATATATGTATTTATATGTGTATATATATATATATATGTGTGTGTGTATATATATGTGTATATAAACATATGTATATATATATATGTGTATATATTTATTTCTTTATATATATATATATATATATATATATATATATATATATATATATATATATATATATATATATATATATATATATATATAACATGTATGTATGTATATATAACCTTTGCAGTTCTGAATATGTCCTTTTTTTGAGCGGTTGCGAATCACTGCAATGTTTGAAACCAGAGCACCATCCCTCGCTATTGATTAGGTAGCAAACGTAGAAACTAAGATCCATGAACTTACTTTTTTGATCAACAGCAGCAGACTGTGGGACCCTGCAGAAAATAATTTGGGTTAGTGTTCAAAATAAAGCAGTGCCCTTGCAGTAAGGGCAAGTGGTGTGGGAACAATGTATGTTGAAGGTAAAAATCAAAACATTCCAGAATATTTTTTGTTTTTTTAAAAAACAAACTGATTTAAAAAAAGCAAAAGAAAAAGCCCTCATGGTTGCTAAAAGTAGAATATTTTTCCAGTTGGATGATATATCTGCATGTTTTCAGGCATTAGGCCTTGACAGGAGACAATTTGTTACCTCTGCGGTTTGAAGGAGGGAGGGGGAATAGTTTCTGTCTCTGCTTCCTTCTTTGCCTTCAGGGGCTGAGGGAAACGCTCCTGCAGCTCAGGGAATCCCAACCATCTGGTTTGGCTCTGTTGCTACACTCCCTGTGAACCCTACCCTCCGACCTGCGGTCGGGACCTCTGCCAGCTGCGTATTGTTGTCGGTCAGGGGTCGAATCGCTCTGAACCATTAGTTGTCGTTCCTGCCTCGCTCTGCATGTAGGCTAACCATCCTAAAACTCAAACCAGCTCTGCAAACATTACCCCCAGCAGTTAGTGTCTCTTTAAAAAGGATTTCATGTTGCCTTTCACTCATAATTGCTGACCTCCTTTCAGGTGTTATAGGTGCTGATGTGCAAGGCTTCGAATTACCCTGCAAGGGTCGGCCGATCACATCCCGCATGGCGATGATCTGTGGGACGTCCACTTGTCACATGGCGGTCAGTGGTTTGAAGGCTTCCTTTCTTTACTGCAAGTCTTCTTTTTTTCTTTATACATGTATGTCATTTATTACCAGATCAGCGAGAAGCCTGTGTTTGTGCCAGGAGTGTGGGGACCCTACCTGTCTGCCATGGTGCCAGGCCTGTGGCTCAGCGAGGGAGGACAGAGCGCCACAGGGAGGCTGGTCAGACCATTCGGACAAACTCTGTGAACAAATTAGGACCCGTTACCAAAGCCTGCGTCGCCTTTTAACACATGAGGGTGTTTAGATACCAAAAGTGTAACTAAATCAAACACATTTAGAATTAAGGAGATTAGGTGGGGATGTGGTCAGGACGATGGCATTGAATTTAATTTTATATAAATAAATGATCTAATAAGTAAAATACTATACTGAAAAAAGCTAGCGAACAATGACACAGTTTGGGCCTTCTTTTTTTTTTATTTTTATCAGGAACTCTGAATTCCAAGAGTGGTTGTAGCGGCCATATACAGGAAATGGTGAATAGAAACGTCCACGAGCAGGAAAATGGAACGCTACCAATTTAGAGTTCATGTCGACTTCCCAGTTCTGAGTCACTAAATTCAATTCAGTTTATTCATATAGTGCCAATTCACAACACATGTCAAATTGATTCAAAGTTTTCTAGCTAAGGAAAACCAGTTGATTGCTCTTTGACTCAAAGGCAATCCCTCACACTAATCTGTCTACTGTAACCAAATGGGGGGGTCAAGATAATTAAGAGGACAGTTCCACTGCAGTAGCCACATTTCAGCCATAGACGGTGACGGTTTAAGACCAAATATTGCGCAATAAAGTAAGTTTACATGAAAATATTAAGATTTACAGGGTACCAAAGATAGATCTATGTATATTTCATTTACAAAAAACATAGATTTGGGGTTTAGTTACTTAACTTTATATTTAAAGTTAATTCTGTAGCAAAAGGTTCATTTTTACTGTTTATCTGCAATTGAACTTGTATCTTGAATGATTAACAAAAAACAAATAAGTTAGTATTTCTTTCATGGTTAAATCAAATTAGCATGTCGAATTATTTCCTAATGTGTTTTAGTTCATTTATTACTCAGGTAGCCTTCCTGTTTTCCCCTGTGTCACCTGTTGTCCCTCTCCTCCCTCAGATTGACCACATCGTGGAGGGCCACGCCGCTTACACCCAGCTGCAAAACCAGGTTAACCAGAGGTCAGCTTATATCATTCATCTATTGTCGTCTTTCCCACAGATGCTTCCAAACAGCTGGAAGAGGCGTGTCATATTTATCACATTTTATTAAAAACAGAGGGCTGCTAAATGTAGTGTATGCTGTGCTAGTGGGCTGATAGGGTCACTGGCTGATGGCGATGAAGTGCGTGACGGATCCCTCAAAACAAACTGATGAGCTCATGCAGAGGACAATAACTGGGGATCAAAAAGCTGTTTTTCCTTAACTTTATGAACAATCAGGAAAACTTTTCTTTCCCCATAACAGTATGTTAGCTTTCTAAAGTTTCTGGAAAGTGTCGTTAGAACATTTTAATTTTTCTTCCCAGGGTTCCCTTCACAGGCACCAACATCTACACCTACCTGAACAGCCACTTGACCCTGATGGCCAGCTCCCATTCTGCTGTGGACCTGCTGGGATCCAGCCTTCATGTGTGGCCGGATTTCCATGGGAACAGATCACCGCTTGCTGATCCGGCTTTGAAGGGAATGGTGAGGGCTGGTCCGAGAGGAGGCCTCTGCATTTGCTTATTCACATCGTTTCCACTTAAAGCCCTTATTTTACAGAGGTGGCGAAAACTCCGGGAAACTGGATAGTTATCAGTCAGGAGAAAAACAATCTCCAGCAGACAGCAGTTAAGGGTAAAAATGGAGAACAGCAAATGATGCCGCCGGTCATGGAGGATGTGAAGGCTGACAGCTTCACTGGAGGAGCTGCAGGAGTTTCCAATCAATACACGTTGTCCTAAACAAGCAAACAATCTCTGTACTGATGAGTAGGGTTCAAAGGTCAAACAGAGGTCTATTCCTCTAGGCTTAGTTCTCACCCCTCAGTCATTGCAGAAATATGCATTTAAATCTGATGAAGCTAAACCTCTGAGCTGTAATCCAAACAGGCAATCAGACTTTCGCTCCGTTTTTCCTGAAAATGTTTTCACTCTGATCCAGAAGGCTTTGTCGATTCATAAAAACTGATCGAAAGCCTGTTTTCCTCTGATTTAAGCCTTTTTTTTTGGCTGCCATGACCCAGATGACTGAGAATTTGCAGGCATCTCTGGGCAGTAATTCCAAGAGGAAAGTTTACCACAAAAACCATAACCAGCCATCACTAAATGGGCTCTATTGAGCAGAGGTTCCAGAACGTCTCAGCTTGTGACCCCAAAAAAACAACACAGACTGGGGACCCTCTAAAACTATAGATATTCACTTAATTACTTCACTCCATATTTATTTATACATATAAGGTAAAGTAATTATTCTTAAAGAAATATATTTTGTAAGAACTTTTAATCATTTAAATGGGATATTTAATTATTTAGCTGTTCATTTTATAGTGTAGTATATATGTTTAACATATGTAATCTTTGAATCATGTTTCCTAAACCTTGGTTTACATCAAATTAGAAAACTTCCCAGAAGTCCTGGACCAAATCTCTGAAATTTAAGAACCGTTTGAGGCAGCATTTAACTCCTGCTACCAAAATCTGTAGTTTGGGAACCCTGTGTATAGAGCACGGTGGCGGTGGCACAATGCTCTGGGATTACTCTTCTTGATATGGATCTGACATATCTGATACCAGTTAGTTGTTAAATATTTAGAGTCTGATTTTCACAGTCAAAATAAGGATCATTAAAATGGATTAGGGAAAGAAGTGTTAACATAGAGCTACAATCCTAAAACAGCAAAATAGCGCTCTGTTTAAATAAGCTAGTGACACAACCTACAGGCTGCATAAAAGGGATTGTAAAAGAGAGATGAACTTCTGAGCCATGGAGATAGAGGAAATAATCAGATTGAATATTTAGAAAATAACCATAAAAATGAATATTATTCAAAGATCCCTTTGCATATATTTCTCAATAAACTACAGTGAATTTACAAAAAAAAAAAAAAAAATAAGATTAAAGCTTTGTTTTTTTTTTCTCTCGGGGTGATATCAATGGATCATTATCAGAATCCCTGAAAGAAATCAGCATCTTATTCAAATAATTTCTCACGTTTTTTCTCTAAATAAATATCTGTAGCACAGACATGTATAGAAAAACATCCTCCCACAGTCCAAAAACATAACTGTTAAGTTAATTGGTTTCTGTAAATTCTCCTTAGGTGTGAGTGTGCGTGTGAATGGTTGTTTTTCCTGTTTGTCTCTGTGTTGCCCTGCAATGGACTGGTGACCTGTCCAGGGTGAACCCCGCCTCTCGCCCATAGACAGCTAGAAATAGGCAGTGATGGGACTAACGGCGTTGAAAGTAACGGCGTTCCTAACGCCGTTACCTTGTTTTAGTAACGAGTAATCTAACTAATTACTTTGACTGTAACTATAATGCAGTTACCATTACAGACACCCCGTTACTGCGCGTTACTCAGGTCGCACAATGAACCTTTTTTCATGATAGGACTCATGCGCAGCTGCAAGAAGCTGACACCCCACCCACGTCAAAAAACTCTGCAAATAGACTGAATGGTTAGTGCAACGTTAGTGCAGATTTGTGCTACTTTTGTTTAAGAGATATTAAAGATTATTTTTTAGGTCATCCAGAGGTGCGCGCCTTGTCATGAGAGAGGGGAGGATGAGAATGGCTGATGTATAGTGAGATTCCGTCTGTCAGTTGGGTAGGTGGGTGTTTCTGCTGGTGGGTGTTAACGTACAGCACACACAGAGAGATGGAGAGTGAGGAGGACTCCAGCAGCAAAACAGCGTTTTCCTGATGGAAATACCGGTGTTACGTCGAGCTGTGTTTCCCCATCACATACGGTTTCCTCTGCATCTCCGCACAGCGCAGGCGGCACGAGTCACCGCACAAGCGACAGGAAACGTGCATGCTCGCTAAAGGCGCGCAACAGACGCCCTGTGCTCGCGCCACAGGAGAACTATGGAGAGCGTGAAGGAACAAATGAAAGGGAGAAATCTGGATGGATGGATGGATGGATGGATGGATGGATGGATGGATGGATGGATGGATGGATGGATGGATGGACGGATGGATGGATGGATGGATACTCTGCCTTTTCAACCTACTGTATTTTTTATTTTAAACATTTTTTGATGGCCTTTGTGGCAGGGATGGAGATCCATATTTTATGTCACACACAGTATACATCTAGATAGATAGATGGATAGATAGATAGATAGATAGATAGATAGATAGATAGATAGATAGATAGATAGATAGATAGATAGATAGATAGATAGATGTTGCAGTATCTATAACAACCCAAACACACAGGATTTCAGAATTAGACATCCCCAGTTATTAATTTCACCAGATCTGAATGCCCTGTTAAAAAACTTCACATGGCGTTCCCCCTGATGTCATTTACGTTGAGTTGCAATAAATGCAAAACTCTCTGCAGGTTCTTGTCTTTGTCGTCGGCTCTATTCAGCTGTCTTTGGAAACACACCGCGAGAAGGTGGGGGCTGGGTGGTGAGGGTTACGAGGGCGAGAAACGCAAAAGTAACGCAATAGTTACTTTTACTAGTAACTAGTTACTTTTATTGTGGAGTAACTCAGTTAGTAACTCAGTTACTTTTTGGGAGAAGTAACTAGTAACTATAACTAATTACTTTTTCAAATTAACGTGCACAACACTGGAAATAGGCACCAGCACCCCTTGCGACCCTGCTGGGGATAAGCATGACAGAAAATGGATGGATGGATGGATTGATCTGTAGCACAGTAGCCTTGTTTTACAGATGCCCCTCTTTTGTCTGTCTTTCCTGTGACTGTTTCCTGCAGGTGATTGGATTGTCTCTCTCCCAAACTTTGGATGACTTGGCCCTGCTGTATTTAGCTACCATTCAAGCTCTTGCTGTAAGCCTACTTTTTTAAAATAACCCTCCCTTACCTCTTGGCTGTTATGCGAGTAAGCTGTGCGATAACACTGTTCTTTATGTATCTGATTCCAGCTCGGTACGCGCCACATCCTGGACGCCATGAAAGAAGCAGGACATGACATCAGAACCCTCTTCCTGTGCGGCGGCTTGAGTAAAAACCCTCTGTTTGTACAGGTCCAGGCCAACGCTACAGGTACGCTGCATTACAGATTCTTTATTGTGAACATTTTGTGTTTTAGTCATAGACATCAGTAAAACAGTCTAAATTGTATGGCTTTTGCAGGTTAAGGTAGTTTCTAATTTCCCACATGAAACCTTAAATCCGAGGCTTCCCATGATAAAGTTTAAGTTAATGGTTTCCAGGATTGCTACAAAAAAACAAACAAACAAACTGATTAGATTGTCAAATGAAAGGTTCCAAACATAAAACAACTAAAAAAAGGAATAACCCTAAATTATAACCATCATAGCCAGGAACTGTAAAGTAAAAGCTTTGTCTATGAGATGCTTTCAGACTATTAGACCTTTTGATCTTCTAAAGTGAAGCCTGCACAGATCAATCAGGTCAGAGTTAAAGGGAGTTTATGAATAAACATTTAGTTCTGGTATACTTTTCCCCAATCCTCCATTTTAGAAACACTGCATATGACTTTCTGCTGATATTATAAAGAAAAGCATGAAGATCAATGAGGGAAACAAAGGAAATCCAAATATAAAACTTTTGTGCTGAAGGGATTATGCAGACCTGTGTGCATCTATAAATATTAAAGAGTTAAATTTGACCTGAAATATGAAAGGATACTGAGTGTATTCCTTCATTCTCAGGACTGCCTGTGGTGTTGCCCAATCAGAGCGAGGCCGTTTTAGTGGGAGCGGCGGTTCTGGGCGCGTGTGCATCCCAGGACTGCAGAACCATACAGGTACAGTTACAAACAGATCTGTTACACAACAACTCCAATATTAGCTTGAACCATGTTCAATAAATTTTCAGTATTTTTTTTTTTATTTTGTTTTCTTTTTAGACAATGGGTTTGATTACAATCATGATTTTTAAAGCTTTAGAATGAATTGAGCAAGTAATTGATTATCCTATATTTGTATCTCTAATTTTAACAGTGACCTCATAGTTTTATCAGAACACTGATATTGCAGAGCTGGGTTAGCTGGAATTTAAATGTTCAAACTACAGGTAGCAAACAAAGAGTAAAAGTTCTAATAAGAAGAGTATCTATAATGCTTGTGCTGGATGAATCGTTATTAATTAATATTTACTAGCTGCCTCTCTTCAAATTATGAAATGATCGAATAAAGGGTTGATTTTTTTTAAAACGTTTGATGCCTGAATTGTGCTCACGCTTTTGCCCCCATAACAGCTTTAACTCTACCACAAATCCTCAACAATATATAAAAAGGGGATATTCAGCAGCGTTTAGGTTGGTACTGACTTGAGCATTTCTAAGTTAATAACCAGCAGATTCATCCGACAGCAGTAAATGTTTGTTGGAGTGATGTAATATCTGGAAAAAAAATAAAATAAATTCCAGTTTTGTGGACCCTCGTATTCTGTATGGATTAGGCCACCATGCCAATGGCAAAAGCAATAAAGTATGTGGTCCTCTAAGCACAAGTAGTCCCTGAACGACTGACTTTATACAAACGGGTAAAGTAAGAAAGTTTAGCATGTGGCATCCATCTTGAATTCAGAAGTCGGGTAACATCCTGTTGCACCGACTTTCCGACCTGTAATTCCGACTTTTGGTCATTCCAGTTGAAATTTCCAACTTGGAAATTAGAAATTTCGACTTCCAAGTTCAAATGAAACGTACCATAGAACTGTTCAGATGGTATATCTTCTCTTTAACAAAAATATTGAACTCCAGCACCTATTTGTTGTTGTTTTTTTCCCTGAAAAAAAAAAATAAAAATCTAAGAAATCTTTACATTTTTTGTGATTCTAACACCCTACATGACCTTTTCTGAACAATTATTGTCTTAAATGTTTACATTGGAGTTTCCAGTGCAACAGAGTGCAATGAGAACTTTTATGACTAAAATATCATACCGGTAAGTGAAGCATAAAGTAATATTTGTGTTATGATGACAAGTTGAAGGGACTAACAATTAAACAATAACCGCATTTATAACTTGTTAGCACAGTTCAATCTGTAGATTAAGATTAAAGGAATTAAAGGCAATACCTTCAAAGCATGACTTCTACTGCAGTCTATAATCTTTACCCCTCATCATATTGGGGCCTTGGGACCTGCTGCAGCGAAGAGAAGCCCACATGTTGGCCATATTTATATGTATAGAAACAGCACCACTGCAGAAAAAAACAAATTTTAATTTTAGCTCCAGATAAAAAAATGGAAATACAGTTTTAACAAGATCCCTAAGGATCATGATTATTAGTATCCCAGTTATAAATACTCAGTTCAGCCCTCCTTTGGCTTTTACATTTAATATGACATGCAGTGATGCATGCTGGGGATTCTCATAAAAGATTTTATTGGGAGATACAGATCAGGAAAACATGTGGAGAACCCCTTTAAAAAGGTTTTTTTTTTTATCTGACTCAGTGTCTCCGCCTACTGGAGAAAAACAGAGCATAAATTATATATTCAGCTGGCTGGATAGGATTAAAATTTAAAGGTTTATATCTTTTTTTCACTTTGCTAGAACTCCCAATAACCTCTGAGCCATATAAAGTATAAATAAGATGTTATTATTTGGACTGGGCTGCAGCTGTCTGCTTGTTTTCAGCCATAAATACTGCGGGCAGTTGTTGTGTCTGATCCCCCTCAGCTGCAGGGTCTCTGCTGCCTGGATTTTTTTTAGTTTAGACAACAGAGAGGGCCCTCCATGCATTAACCATGAGCTGTGGCACACCAGAATTACCGCAGTCGGATTGTGTTAGTTAGATAAGTGGGTCAAGGCTGAAGTGAAATTAAACGTACGCCTCTGCATCGTCATTTATGGAGCGCTGTTTCTTTCAACTTGTGTCTCAGGAGGCCATGAAGAAAATGGCTAAAGTGGGGAGAGTCGTTCAGCCGGACCTGGAGCTTCAGAGGTGAGGAAAGAATATCCGAGTGGGGGAAAAGGGACACCTTCCAGAAAGAAAATGACAACTTTTAGGATTTAATAAGCCTTTTATGTACAAAAAACAATGCAAAGCAGCACAGAGATAATTAAACGAGGAGCAGAAACATGTGGAAAATATTTATAGTAGCCTCTGCTGCCCCCTAATAAAATCTAACACAACCATTTTTTCTTCACAAGTCTCCAAATTAGTAAACAATCCCCCTATTTGTCAAGATCTTCAGAGGTTTACTAGAAAACAATCACAGTGATCTCAGTGTTAATCTGAGAAGCAGACCCAGTTCTTCTTCTTCATGTTTTCAGCCCTTCCTGAGAGGTCACTGATTTTATGAGTTTATGGACAGCAGCTTTTAACTCTTGCTCATTCTTAGTTGCATTTGAGCCGAGACTTTGACTAGGCCATTCTAACACATGAACCTCACATTAGTGAGAAATTAGGGTTCCTTAATCCATGATCTGAAAAAGCAAACCTGCCTAAACTTGGCGGTCAATTAGAGCGTTAATCATAGACGGCTTATTGCAAATGAAGGAGCTAAAGGAGACATCTGGCCTTTATTTAAGACATAGCTGTAGATTGAAAACTTTTCAGTTAAAGTGTAAACCTAATTCTGATTGATAATATGTGACGAAAGTTAACAAATGCTTGTTTGGAGATGTTCTCTACCCAACCTGACTGAGTTTAAGCTATTTTTGACCAGGCCTTAGATGTGTAAAGCTGCTTGGATTTCTTCTCAGGGTCTTGGCATGTGCATAAGGTCCTCCAATGAGGAATGACTCTTACTATCCTTCCAGAATTTCCCACCACCATCTAGACCCAATAGGGAATAAATCCTACTTTTCTAGGTAATCTAAAGCTAAATAAGCAGCTGTGCATTCTGGGAGTTTTTCAGAAACTTTTAGAGACCCACATATACTTTTTAAAGACCAATACTTTGCTTTAGTCTATCCAAAAAACTGTATAGAAATCTGTAACTCTTAGACAAAATTTCATTTTTTTTCTTATTGAAATAGTTGGTATTCAATGCTTGGTTTACTATGCTTCCTAATTGGCTTAGTAATAACAGTGCTTCATTACATTTGTGTGTTTATTCGTCCTTCCACAGCTTCTATGAGAGGAAGTACCAGGTGTTCCTGCAGCTGTTCTCCCACCAGAGGGAGTACCAGGCCCTCATGAAGCACAAATGAGACCAGCGAAGACAGGGGGGAACTGGAACAGATGTCTTAACCCTGAAGTTCTGCTCGACGCAAATGATTTCACACGTTTGTTTTTGTTTCGTCAAAAGGGGGGAAAAAAGCAACACTTCCTTAGCGTCGGGCCGAGTGTTCATTCTGTGGTTTGATTTTATTCGGATGCAGAATGTCAAACCGCTGAGCAGGCAGTTAGAGCTCACGTCTGCCTGAAGGTAAAAGACATCTGTATGACTCACAAGGGATGCACATTGTGATTCATTGGCATCTTTAAATGCATTCCTAATGAAAAAAGAAATAAATGTTGAGAACTTAACTATAAATCTGCTCATATTTTTCTATCATTCACTATCAGTCAGCTGGTATGTCAGAGTTAATGTAAGCAGTGAAATTCTCCTCCTTCCTTTTTCCTATTCGGATCACCTCTGCTGTCCTTTAGTCTGCTGCCTGCATTCCTCAGATCAAAGCTGATAAGCTACTCGCTGATGCTTCTGACCGACCTGATGAGGAGGAACGCCAAATCCTACACAGCTGACTTATTCCTAGGAGCAGAGAAGTGTGGGGGCTCCTTAGAAGCTGCTGTCCTGCATAGTAGACCTAGCTCTACTCCAGCCATTAACCGCTGCAGAATCCCGTTAATCACCCATTTGTTTTAATATCAGGTGTGTGGAGGCAGGAAAAAGCACCTAAAACATGCAGGTAGAAGAAAAAAAAAAAAGGATATAGTTCAGCTCGAAATTATTCAGGTTTATAGTAAAAATACGTTTTACTTTGGAAACTTGATTCCAATTAAAAATGTGACCGTTATCTTTCAGAGGCTTATAAAAGATTGTAAAGAGTCTTACTACTTTATATTTTTATTAAAATAAGCACATTTTAGAGTAACCAATGAAAAAACCTTATTTGGCAATAAGCTTCAAGTAGGTAACTAAACGTATTCATGTGGCACCTTTCGACAAAATAAATCTCAGTCCTTGATAAGAAACTAGTACACGGTCTAACAGTGCATGGAAAAAAATGAGGAAATTAATTAAACGATTTAAAAAAAGACTTTAGAATTAAAATAAACCACAGAGAGGAAGAGAGTTCCTGAGTCTGGGGGTCATTAAACATAAGCGTCTGTCGCCTTTTGTCAGTCAGTAATGACCTCTAGCTGGGCCACTCCAAAATGTACCATCATTACTTTATAGCGAAATCTGCCAGAGGGTTTTCTTTTTTCCCTACATGTCCTGTCTTTGTGTTTTAGATCTAGCATATGAAGCAGATGGTTGCCTCGGCCTACATTTGCTGGGGGCAGTTCTGCTCTATTGAAATTATATCTCAAGAATGTATCCTGATTGCTTGACTGGCTTTACTAAATTACTCAGATTTAGTGCAGCATCAATGAAGGCAGACCACCACTCATTTAAAAGGACCCTGTGTTAGCAGGACCTTCAACCATTCGTGTAGAATGGCTGTATATGAGTGGGTTTGTCACATGGAAGCATGCGGCTGAAACTGAAGCACAGAGCATAGAGCATAGCCCCGCTCAACACCCAAAACAAGTAGGTTTACTGCTGTTTTTTAACAATGGATTTAATCTCACCACTTTTCCATAAAGGCTGGATTCGTGGCATAAACCTCTTAATTGTTGACTGGTTGTACTATGGAGTGAATTTTCTTCTATTTTGTTCGAACGAAAGAAAATGTTTTATAAATAGAAATTTGAAAGAAAAAAAATGAAAGCTAGATATTGAACTTTGAAAAATCCTAATTAAAAGAAGGTTTTGAGAGTAGCTTTGCTGTTTTCTCAGGTTTAGTTTTTTTAAATCCCTTTTTCTTATTTTAATTTATCACATTTTTATTGTTTCAAAATGTTTTTATTTTTACAGATTTATCATTTTGACATTTTTATTCTTTTAAATTTCTCTTTTTCAGATTTGGGTTGACCAATTGCGTTGTTTTCAAACAGCATTTTTCTGATCACATTGGCTTCACTTCCACGCCAATGTAAATGCTTTTGACCAATAAAAATGTTGTTACTAACGTCCATGCAGACCAATAGAAATCTTTGCTTTTACCTCCAGAAAAATGCCCGGCCTCACAGTTGAAGGAAATGATATGTAAAACACAATTTGACAAGAATGCGATTCATAAAACTCAATTTTAGAAATAGTAATAAAAAAAATTTGAAAAAAAGGGAAAAAAGTGACTTAGAAAATAAAATCAGAGAAAACAGCATAATTATTATCAAACCGTCTTTTGATGAATAATTTTCTTTAAATTTCATTTCTGGATTGCATTTTTTTTCAAAAAACGAATTTACAACACATGTCGTTCGTTTGCAAAAATAATGGAACAAACTTCACTCCATACAGCCGGCCTGAGCCATCTCTGCAGCTCCTCCAACGTTAAAATAGACCTCAGTCTTTCTGTTCTGATTAATGTTCTCCTTACGTCTATAGGTTTGCAGTTTTCCCATTTTTTTCCATCTTTGGTTGAACCACTTGTTGCTACCCAATCCCGGGTGCACGATCCATTCTGCGCATGGGCGAATACATATACTTCCGGGTGTCCATAAATAATGTAATTATGGTACTAAAACTACTTATTTCTATTCTTAACTCACTAAAGAATACTAATACACATCTTTAAAAAATTTTTTATGAATTTTGTGAGACAATTTTTATGCTTTTTACATTTTCTTCGTTATACTGCTTCTCTGACATGTTCAGAGCAGTCCGGCAAAATATGATTAAACCATGTTTATCTGCATTGTAGTTATTTCTTTCTTTAGATTCAGCACTATATAGCATAAGGTTAAAATGAAACGAAAACATAAAACTCAAAAAGACTAGATTTATGTTTAAATCCAAAGCCGAAAAAGTTAGCCACCGAAAGTAGCGTAGACACCCATTTCCGGTGCAGATTGGACAGAGACGACGGATAAAACAGAAAGGAAATACATTATTAACCTTTAACACATTATATTTTAGTACGTGTACTATTTTTGGGGAGGGAAAAAGTCATTTAGGTATTTTTAATTAAATAAAATCGAGGACGACCCGGATGTGTATCTGGATACATATGAGCGGATGGCGCATGCGCAGAATGGATCGTGCTTCCGGGACGGATCGGTTAGTGACACCAATGACCACTCTGCTGTGATCTTTGCCTTCATGATGCTTTTTGTTCTTATGTTCTTAATCACACCTCTGATGCTTTCCAAAGAGCAGGTGCAGCTATACTGAGATTAAATACACAAATTGGATTATGCATGGCGACTATTTGCACTGGATTTTATTTACGGGCATCACAGTAAATACAAATACATACATATCTTTGTAGTAGAAACTATCAAATTTTCCAGTTTTAAAGTACATTGCTTTGCTCTTTCACATAAAACCTTAACAAAACACATTCAAGTTTGAAATTACAGCGTGACAAAATGTGCATTGCGCTGCATCATCTGATAGGCATTAATTATTATTCACCACAATTACCTACAGTGAAAAACCCGCCTGTTTGCTCTGACTGCGTGGAGAGCACCACAAACGTTGGTTACTTTTGTTATAAACCAAAAGGTCTGAACCAGTAGAGGAAATGAAACAACGTTCAACAGGAAGCATTTACTCCACTGTTTGAGCAACACACCAACATTTTTTGGTTAGCTTTAGAACAAAGCATGGCCCATTTTCAATTAGTTTGGCTAGTTAGCTGTTAATATAGATTCAAACATCATAGAATCTGCCTTCCTTGAAAACTAAGTATCCCAGTGTGGACTAATCAGAGCTTCCTTTGAGCACCGCAGTTTGTATTTTTCTTTTTCCTCTTTGGAGTTTTTCAATCAAATCCCCTCCTTCTTACAAGTGTTTTTTTTATTACAGAAATTTTAGAAACATTAGGAAACGGTTAAATACAGTGTTACAAAGTATTCACCTGTAGTAAATATGCGCAAAAATACAAACAAGAATGGGAAAGATCAGGATCATCATCAGCCTCAGCATCCAGGTCAGATTCTCTTTCAGCGTTGGGGTTTTAGTAAAACAAAAGGCTGAAACTCAGATAAAAATAAAATTCCTTCAACATCTGGGTTAAAATCTGCTATAATGTTCACTTATTCCAGCAGATCGACATGAATCAGATGTCACTGACCCAAATACACACAACGTTGTTCCACACTAAACTTTATAACCCATTGTGTTTGAATTGTCAGTGCAAATGTAAAGTTATTTAACATGTCGCCTACTTTAAAATCAACCTATTATAAAGGTCATAACAGAATAACTCTGCTTGTGTTATTCCTTTGGTCTGCTTTACAGAAGCAAAAAAAAAAAAGAAAAGCCCTTTACAAAATAGACGTGCATTGGCGCGGTTGAATCAGTGAATATCCAGGATCCACACTTTCACCCAGGTCGTGGGGGTCTGGGGTGTAGCGCAGGTACTTCTTCCCAGAGGGCAGTTCTTTAGTGAAGACCCCCGCTGGGAACAAAGTGGCAGCATCCTCCTCAGGCATGTTCGGAGGCACCATCACACAGTCTCCAGGCTGCAAGAAAATATATATATATATTTTTCCCCCCTCTGTTGTCAATTTATAGCTACAACTGTCCAAGTAATACATAAAAATAAAGTATCACGATGCACAAGTGGAAAGAAGATGAAACCATTAAACACAGAGATTAACTGAGCAATGTGACGTCCATATACAGTAGCAGCCATTTAAAAGCCAGCCGAATGGCAGCAAAATCCCCTCCAACTTCCAGCCACTGGCCTTCTAATGGACGTGCATATTTTTTTAACTCTGACTTTACCCTTTCACTGATGTACAGGGTCTGACCAGGCAATAACGCTACTATTTAAATCTTAATGTCCACAAATCATGATAGAAATGATATTTTAGATGTTTAAAAAGGGAATTGCAGGAGACTGGCCAAGGACCCATAAAGGAAAGTGGGGGATTTTTTAATGACTACTACTGTACTTTCAGCCCCGCTTAATCTGACACCTCTAAATAAAAGGCTGTTGAGTGATAAGGTTTAAGAACTCATCCAATCCAAAAACAAAGTCAAAAAGGAATATGCTAACCTTTTGACATCTCTCACAACAAAAAATCATTGTCAAAATGGAAAGTTACCAGGAGGTGTTTATCCAACTGAACATGAAAAAATCATTAGAAAGGTCTGAAAAGTTGCAACAAAGTAATACAGTAACAAAGTCTAAGTTGGCCTCTGGTTAATTAATGCTGATAGCAGATGTAGTAAAGATGTAGTACAGAATAAAAAAAAAAAAAAAAAAAAAAACTGCAGAAAAAAAAAAAAGAAATATTGTGAAATTTTGCCAAATTGCCACAAATTAAAATTTTTCCTTCTCTAGTTAAACTCAATGCTACCGTCAATATTTCCTTTTTATTAAAAGTACCTTGGCTGCTTTTCATAAAAGTATAAAAAGTTTGTCAGAAGGGAGACCACCCCCCTCACTGCAGCATCCCCACAGGGGGACCATCTCCTTCTTTTTGGATTATTTTTACAACGTTGGGGATGGCCGTAAAAATGTCTAAAAAAGACCGATCACATTTCTGATATTTATCTTGATTTCTTAGCATTTAGTTCTTTTTCTAACATTAAGCGGCAAAATGCTAAACATAAGTGTTAAATCTATATCTAAATGTATTTGTTAAAACTGTTAACCCAGGTACTCAGAGATTCACTTCCATACAGAAAGCCCACATCTGTATCTTCAGGTAACACAGAGTACATGTCAGACTTACTTTAGCGATAGTTACAAGGTGTTGCTTTATTGTATATCTCGTACCATGTCTTTCGGTTGTGCTGTTCTTTTTTCATCTTGTTACAGGTGATGAAGCAGACTGAAAATGTTTTGTCATTGTCTCCTTTCTATCTCCTCTTTCTTTCATCTTTTCTCTTTTTTTTCTCTTTTTTTCCTTTTTCTTCTTCTGTTTTTCTGCTCTATTTACATTGCAGTGTCCATATAAACTGTAAAACTCCCTGCATAATAAAGCAATTTATATGCATGAAACAAGTGGAGCAGTATAGCAATTGCCATACTGCTACACTTGTGAAAGTAAAATCTGTTGGGCTCTTTTTGGCATCAAGAAAATTATTCTTATTGCCACATTGCCAGACAGGACACTGTAAAAAAGAAAAAAAAAAAAGAAGGGAGACCACCCCCCTCACTGCACCATCTCCTCCTTTTTGGATTATTTTTACAACGTTGGGGATGGCCGTAAAAATGTATAAAAAAGACCGATCACATTTCTGATATTTATCTTGATTTTTTAGCATTTAGTTCTTTTTCTAACATTAAGCGGCAAAATGCTAAACATAAGTGTTAAATCTATATCTAAATGTATATGTTACAACTGTTAAAACATTCTATGTCTAAATATAAATGTTATGTTTATATGTAAATCTATTTCTTAATCTTAAATCTAAATATACCGTTTAAATTCAAATTGTAATCTTAAATATAAAAATGTCTTTAATCCACATGCTAAATCCAAATATATATTAAATCTAAATGTTCAATCTAAATTTACACCTTACTTTTTAAATGTAAAACTTGAATCTAAATTTGAATGTTACTTATTTCTTAAGCCTTATATCTCAGACTTTCTTTAGAAGATATGCTAATTTAGCCCGTCCTTAGCACATAAGAACACCAATGAGAAGGGGAGGTGGGCTGCGTGTTTTCAGAGGTGTCAAGAAACGAAGTAAAAACACTTCGATACTGTACTTAAGTACACTTTTTAGGTATCTATACTTTACTCCATTACTTATTTTTCTTCCTACTTTTGACTTTTACTCATTACATTTTCACACAAGTATCTGTACTTTCTATTCCTTACATTTTTAAAGCAAAGTTTACTCATTACTCTTGGCTTCGGTTTAATGTTTATGCATATTTATTCCACGTCATGTGCTCCATCCAATGCAGATCATTGGCTCCATCCACATCTAGTGCAAACTAGTGTCATTGGATGAGTCATAGAAAGCAAACACTCATTGGTTAGCTAAAGGAAATTTATTTATTATTGTACAATTTTTGACTTCACTTGAACAATAATGCACTGCACTGTCTTGGTCTTTTGCATAACATCCCATAGAAATACAACAAAGTATGGTAGTAAATTAACATTCTGAAAGGCAGCATTGTTTTATAAGGCGATAAATACCTTCCACTCAGCAGGCGTGGCCACTCTTCTTTCAGCTGTGAGCTGGAGGCTGTCGACCACACGCAGGATCTCACTGAAGCTACGTCCTGTGGTTGCCGGGTAGAGCAGGGACAGTTTCAGCTTTTTATCAGGTCCAATAATAAAAACCTGTGCAAACATAGAAAGCAGAGGAGGAAGCGAAGCGGGTTTGAACGCTTTAACTCAGGGCACAGTTTGAGGGTTTTGGAATGAAGCACATGAGGCTGTGATGCTCACACAGCGAGCGGTGAGCGGCAGGCCGTCTTTGTCCTTCTCATCAGGATCCAGCATACCCAGAGAGACTGCCAGCTCACGTTTGCTGTCCGCGATGATGGGAAAGGGCAGCCTGCAGCACTCAGACTTCTCACAGTTATAAGCCAGGATGTCCTATCAGAAAGAAGCCCCACAGAATAAACCAGGCTGATACCTGGACTAAAGAGCTGGAACTTTCCTGTATGCACAAATTTGTGCAACATGAAACATCCTTGTTGAAGTAAAAACAAACATTATTAGATCAAATATTCACTGGAAAATTGAAGAAAATATTTGTACCATAATTTAGTGATGTAATGGTTAATAAAATGCCTTTGAAATGAAATATTTATTCTAAAGATTTTAGTAAATTAAAATTTCTAAATAAATAAACATTTAGAATATAAAATGAAAACAAATTTATTGCCGTGTGAGATGAATTGCAAATGGCAAAAAAAAAAAAAAATACATATATGTGTTTATACACGTTTTAGAGTCTGCAGTCATTTATCTGGTTAACAATTTGATTAAATAAAAGCTAAGACCTATTATCGCAAACTATAAAATAAACTTTGGTATTTACTTTGACTAGGCAATTCTAAAATCAATAAATTGGATTTTTTTCTCAACCATTCTAGTTCAAATATTTCTGATGTTTCTGCCTGAAGGGGAACATGTGCTCTATCAGTTCTTTAGCAGGTTTATTTCCATTTCTGTCTATATATAACTCTATCTAGCATCCCTGTCTCTGAGGAACTCCGGCACCCCCAGATCATGATGCTGCCATTACTGTGTTACGCTAAGAACAATGTTCACCATCTGGGTGAAACAGTTTTATTTTTGTCTTGGGCCTTTTCGTCGGCTTGTATTCATACCATAGTGTCTCTATATTAAGATGGACTTTTAATTAGATTACTTCACTGAATGCGTGCAACACTTTTACAATGATTAACTACTGAGAAAGCTCAAGGTTTTGTGGTTAGAACATGGCAACAGGGCGCTCTTGGTCTTCATGTCACCTTGCTCCAGCCGCAGTGATCCTCCAGGCTGTCGATGGACAGAGCGATCAGTTTGACGCCGCGTTTGCTGAACTCGCTGCTCAGCCTGGCCACTCGACCCAGCTCCGTGGTGCAAACCGGGGTGTAATCTTTGGGGTGGGAGAACAAGATACCCCATCTGTAGGGGACATGGGCATTTTAGAAACCAGTTGGAGAAGGGTTTCAGGTGCTTTTTTTGACGTACGGGAAAAAAAGATAAGTATCTAACATTTGAAAGACAGGATGTGACCTGATTTCTTGCTGAACAGAAGATAAACATTTTGGCCTCCTAAGTCTTACACTGGTTTTTGTTCTGACCTATGAACTAATTTCATACTTTCCTTTCACAGGATTTATCACAGGATTTATCTTCAGCTACTTTCACATGTAGATAATTTGAGATAATAAAAAAAGTGATTTGTAAGGTTTCCTGTTTAAGAACATCATGAAAAAGATATCAGTTTAACAGAAGAAAGTTTTACACAATAGGCTATCAAAGCCATGTGAATGTTTCTGCTTTGCTTAGATGGCAACAGTAGAAGCTAGCCACAATGTAGACCTCAGATAACTGTGAAGCACGGAGGTGGCAGAATGATGCTTTCTGTATTAGGCCCCTTTAGCATCTTGACACTATTATAAACTCCTTACACTAATGTTTCCTAGAATCAAAAATGAGGCCAAATTTTAACCACAACACAAGCTTAACAGAGATATTTTGTGGTTGCCATGACCCGAATGAGCAAGGAGACAGAACCGCTGAAAAAAGGACCTGGATGATGAAAAGGGCTGTACAAAAGTTTTCAGCACCGGAATCATGTTAGATAATGAAAGAACAGCTTATTGTGCATCTATAGTTACTATAACCAAGGAAAACTGACAGGATGTGGCCTGGTTTAGTTTGATAACACAGGGGCTTTTTTCCAGGAGGTAAGCGCTGTGATTATGAGAAGCCTCTCAACTATGAGTAATATAAGTTTGAGAGATTATTTTGCTGTTAATCTCTGATGCCTGAGACACATAATTCTTTAGTGTTTGTATAGATTTATCTGTTTAAGAATGCAGAAGTGAGAAACGCTCAGTCACACATTAAAACTTCCTCCTTCCTTATCATGCTGATTGGATTCTCTCCAACTCTGTGAAATCTGACATGCAATCAATAATCAGCAGCTCTTTACTTACGAATCACCGAGATATTGGTGGAGTTTCATTCTACCAGCGGTGGTCTCCGCTTCGAAATCAGGAAACGGGTCTCCGAGCAGCAGCCCCGGCATGATGGAAGCGTGGATGTGGACGTGGGTTGGACTGAGAGACGAAACTTGAAAGAGAGACAGAGAGGAGGCGGATGGTTAACTGTGAAGCACGGTGCGTGGTGCCGCGCCGGGGGTGGGTCTTGGTTTTTGGAGGAGAGCGCGGTCGGATGGTGCGCTCAGGTTTGACGCACGAACTTCCGAAATGAGAACATCCGATTCTTTACTAAATGATACGTCATATATTTTTTTATCAATGTTATTAAATAAGAAATTTAACTTATTTATTTATTGAAAACCTTAACATCATGACCATTGGTCTTACCAGAAATAATCTAAAACAACTTCATTAACAGCAATCTGATTAAAGTTCCCCTTTCACTTTGCATAGAACTCTTTCCCGGCCCAGAACCAGAACCTGGCAGATCTGCTAGGATGTTTTGGATCCGGTTCTTCTGCACCAGCTTCTGTTTGGTCCCATATTTTCCTCAACAATCCCCCCGAAACACGGTTCCGACATGGTGATCTAACCAGGCTCTGTTGCTTTAACAAATATCCCCCAACCATCACACCTCCACCTCCATGCTCCAGAATTCACGCAAGTCTTTTTCTCCCTGAACAACTTTTTACGCCATTTATCTTCTTTGTGCTGCAAGAATGATCTAGAAATAAGCACTATTTACCCTTAATCTAGATAAATAAGATGATCTGCTAAAGGAAGGAGTATTTTTATTCTTAAAATAAGACAAGTAGATAATATGCACTTGAAATAAGACAAAGCAATTATTTTTTCTTATTTTAAATGTAAATTGTCTTGTTCCATTGGCAAAGTTACTCACTGTCCTTATCAATTCAAGACAAAATGCATGTATTTTAAGAACAAAGGAGTTACTTAGATTTCAAATTTTTTTTGCAGTGTTGGAAAACCCCATCTTCATAGGCTGCTCCATCCTTTTGGAGACTTCAGACAGCCTTTTCCGTTTCCGTCTCACGTCTGACATTTAAACGTGGACACCTCATTTAAAAGCAAAGCAGCAACGTTTGAATCACACGATTGTCTGTAATCATGTTTACCCTGCATGAACTCTGATAAAGCCACTGCTTCACATTTAATCCTGCAGAAACCAGCTCCTCCTGCACTGATCAAATATCTACAGACAGGAAAATGAAGTGATAGATAATTAACTCTAAACCAAATAACCCAGGCTATGGATTTATTTTTATCCCATAGACTTAACAGTCGATATTTTTCACAGTAAATATTTTATTTAGCAGGTATCTCAGGGTTAGCGGATCAATCTATTTGACCCAAACTCAGATTAGCAAAATAAGGTTTTTTTTCCCCTTAAAAACACAAATGACTCTTTTCTCTGAGTAAAATTGACCCCAAATACTTTTGCAAAGTTTTTGCCTTGAAAGAATAAAACCAAACCCCAAAATATACTTTTAAAAACGCAAAAAGCCTTCATGCATTTAAAAAAAACACAGCTGATAAATCCTAATAAAGAAAACAAGCTTGGTGCCTCATTCTGTGTCTGAATCAGATCTAGTGTAGTGAACCCACGTGGTCCGTGGGTTGACACATTAACCCGTGTTTGGACCGAGCAGTTTGAAGGATGGTTTGCGTCTAAGCGCAGCTGGACTCAGAGGCACACAGACCGCTGACGCTCCGCCAGAGGAAGCATGTCCTCCCCGGTGAGCAGACGGAACAGCTGCCGAGGAGTCGCGGCTGGAGGCAGAGCATCCTTGGACTGCCACCTTGGCCGCCGCCGGGCCTCCAGCTGCCCTTATTTCTCCCCTGAAGACCTCTCGGTCAGCCTGAACCAGCCCCTGTTTGCCATAACGCTCCGGTTCCTGCTGGCAGTGGATCTGTGGCTTTCCAAAAAGCTCGGAGTTTGCGCCTGTGAGAAGTCGCCGTTGGGCAGCATAAGGCCCCTGGTTCGACTGGTGGAGTTCTCCGGCCATGTCATCCCGTGGCTGGTCGGCACCGTGTACAATCTGTGCCGCGGGGACAGCGTGGAGGAGCAGGAGGTCATGCTGAATTTAACTCTGGGTGAGGAGAACATTTGGAGTGGAAGGTGTTCCCCTCGGTCTAAATCATTCCCAATTCATTTTTCCATCTCCACACAAACCACTGTAATTCAGTTCACTAAATTAGTCTAACATTATTGACATTCCAGTTAGATTTCATGTTGCCTTGTGTTTTGTTTTTTATCTGCCTTCATAATTTATATAAAAATCCGGCGCGCGCTTTTACGCACAAATGCGCCGTTAAGACAATGAGACCTTTGGCAGTCATTGCTGCGCTCTGCTGATGTCTGACCAAAGCCTTGCAAAGATAAAGATAGTCTAAATAGCACAACGAGCTAAATCGGTCTCCCCATGGGTCACATAATGTACAGTAAGGGGTTTGCGCCTCCTGACCAACAAACAGCAGGGAGGAGGCCAAAGGTTGCGTTGGTGCAGCGCACACTGGCATGTTTGGATCATATTTACTGACTGATCACTTTAAACAATCCTGTTGTGCTTTAGTAAAATACCTTTGCCTGTATTATTGGAACACAAAGGAGTGTCAGTCAACTTTATTCATGAAATACCCTAAAAACATAATGGGCATTTATCACACCCATAAAATGATAATTAAAATACAACGAAAGACAATATATCCAGAGACATGGATGGGTAAACATTTGTCTCTTAAAAAAGTCTCATAAATCAAATAAATCTTTCTTAACTCTGTTTATTTATCATAACCACCATCAGATAGCCCAATGCTGCTCCTATTTAAGTTATAAATAATAGATTGAAAATAGATCTACTATACATTTTAAACCTGGGAAAGAAAATACATATTAAAAATAGTTTTCTTTTTCTGTCCCAAATGGTATTATTTTTTGTGAACAATTAACATAAGAAAATGTAATAATCCATAATTTCAGTAAATATCAAAAATAAAGAAAAGATTACGTGTAAATCTGTAAATTCTTTGTTGTCCAAGAATGGGGAAATTCACTATCTGCATTTGACGCAACCTCCAGGACCTAAGCGCAAAGGTCTAACCACTAGACCACCAAACCCCTAATAGTAAATGATAAAAGTAAAAACAACAACAAAAAATCACCCCTTGTTCTCCCATCCTCATTATTAATTATTCAGATTGGTCCTTTAGTTTATTGGCTATCTGTCTTCAGTACTCTGCTGATTTCTAAATGAAATGCAAACTTTAATTTAATCTGAAATTAGGACTTTAGACCACTGAGCTACAGCCACATTCTTCTTTTTTCTGTTGTCCATTATAAGATATTTTTGAAGTTATCTCTAGGAGTCACTTGACTTGAGAGATGTTTTTCTTCTTGATGCAGTAACTTTACCGTCTTTCCGTTCTTTAAGAAGCTCCCTTTAAATTCCTGAATGGAATTTTCCCCTTTAAATCCTTAAGACTGCCATTTTACCCGCTGCTGGAGCAACTTTTTCTAATGTTCAGATCAGTAACAGATCATCTGGCTCAGAAAACAACCTCTGTGCTGCTCTGGCTTTTCTGGTCATAACAGTCTAATGTCAAACACCCAACAGGGATGCACTAGAAAAGTGTTATTAATGAAACTGATCTGTATAACCATTGCAAATCTGTATAACCCCCAATTTTGATGTCCTTCTGTCTTCTTCAAAGCTCTCATTCTGGATCTGATGCTGGTCAGAGCTGTGAAGATGTTAGTGAGACGCCGAACACCCGCCCAGAACCGCTCCGATATCCTCTCAACCTTCTTCGTAGAACGTTACTCCTTCCCCTCAGGCCACGCTTCAAGAGCGGCCATGTGTGCCCGTTTCTTCCTCGCCCAGCTGGCAGACACGGCCTCCATGAGGGTCCTGGTGCTCGGCTGGGCCGCCCTGGTCAGCCTTTCCAGGCTGCTGCTCGCTAGGCACTATGTGACGGATGTGGGCTTTGGTTTGGCCATGGGTTACTGCCAGTACAGCATGGTGGAGAGGGTGTGGGTGACTTGGGACTGTCTGCAGGACCTGCTGTTTATTCGGCTGAGAGAAACCCTGGACAGGGCTTATGACGGACTGTGGACAGTAGATGATTGGAAACATTAGATCAGATGTGTGTGTCTGTGTTTGTGGGTGCATGTTTTAGTTTTAGTAATGAGAAAAGCCTGTTTGTTTGAAAGACAAAAATCCAGCAGAAGTTCAGTAACTTTTCAAATAAAGTCCTTCAGGTGGCATTTTGGATGGTGGTCTTGTTTCTTTCCTGGTTTGAAAACCATAAGAAGTATGTTAGCATCTGTACACATTAGGGGCCATCTCTACTTTAACTCTGAATACCCAGAATATTTCTCATGATCTCCAGGCAGAGGTAGGCAGTAACCAGAGATGGCAAAAGTACTCACTTTCTGTACTTGAGTAAAAGTACAGATACTTGTGTTAGAAAATACTCTAGTAAAAGTGGAAGTATTGATTAAACTTCTTTACTCAAGTAAAAGTAACAAAGTACAGGCTTGTAAATTTACTTAAAGTATAAAAGTAAAAGTAGAAACCACTTTTTTCATGCCGTTGCCTACATTTTTAATGGATGTCTGCCAATAGGACTAGATCTCCGATGTGTTCATTTTCAATCATCTCGTCGTCCATGCTACTATGCTAACGCCACCGCCACCAAGCTGCAATGATTTGCCGCGAATGAATACCGCCGAATCTGTCGATTCATCTTGTAGTGGTGCGTCAAATGCAACGTAGATTCCCATCCAATTAGATTGAATTTGGTATTGATGACGTGAAAAATAATAACCGTAACTCCATTGAAATGATTCAAAACTAAAGTAATGAGACAATTTTTTTAAATGTAAGGAGTAGAAAGTACAGATATTTGTGTAAAAATGTAAGGAGTAGAAGTAAAAAGTCGCCATAAAAATAAGTAGTAAAGTAAAGTAAAAATATCAGAAAAATCTACTTGAGTACAGTAACGAAGTATTTGTACTTTGTTACTTCCCATCTCTGGCAGTAACTAGTTACATTTACACGAGTAACTTAATATTTGTATGTCTAGTTTAACTGCAATATACTTAAGTAAAAACTCCCTCTATCTATTTTAATTAACATCCTCAGCAAAGAACAAGCTTGTTTCCAATAAAAATGAACCAGAGAGACACACACCTACAGTTTAAATTCAAGTTTAAATTTACAGTTAAATTTTTTTTAAAGTTTTCTTATACTCAAGTTTCTTTTTTGAGGTATTCTTATTTCCTTCTGCTGATCCTGTTGTGTCATTTGGAGGTAAACTGAAAATATACTGGATCTTGCTACTGGAAATAACTCACCCTAACCTGTACAGCAAGTAAAAAAAAAAAAAAAAAAGGGATTTACGTACGTTTTATAACAAAAAATGTATGAAATATATTTTGAAAACCGTGTCTTCCACCTGAAATATCCCTGTGATACATAAAGCATCAGAATTTTGCATATGAGTTTATATTTTGTGTAGTTTCATCATTTTTGATGGGTAGCATGTTGATTAGTAATTCAGTGCTTAAATAAAATGGAACCAAATACTATTTTACTCTAATTTGAGATACATTTTGGGGCACTCTCCCCACCTCTGTGTCCTGCTGCATTTTAAGCTCTATTAAACAATTACACAAGTGGTCACACGTGCTTCCTCGTAAGGCTCGTTTGCATTTCAACGTGAGCCATCAGAATACACACTGGGAACTATATTTGTGTGATCCCTGCTGGGGGGGAAAGTTAGCTCCCACTCACCCAAGTTTCCATCAGCTGCTGTTAAGTCCTCTGACTGTCATTCTCTGCACTATTCCTCTCCTGTTTCATTGTGGATGAACTGAGGTTCAGACGTTGGCTTTTTAACAGGCTATTATTGACCCAAACAAACATGGAGGACGCGGAGAGTCACTGAAAAGCAATACAACCATTTCTGATTTAACATTTCAAGCATACAATTTCATTTAAAAAATGTTTTGTAATTGAGTGTTTTAAAATTAATTCTCAAAGATGAGTTGTGAATTGTATTTATGACTTCGTTATTAAAACCGCAATCTCAAAAATTTCTTTTGAAAACCTATTGCTAAATGGAGAATTAAAAAACACAAATCTTAAATCTTATTTAATCTATCTATCTATCTATCTATCTATCTATCTATCTATCTATCTATCTATCTATCTATCTATCTATCTATCTATCTATCTATCTATCTATCTATCTATCTATCTATCTATCTATCTATCTATCTATCTATCTATCTATCTATCTATCTATCTATCTATCTATCTATCTATCTATCTATCTATCTATCTATCTATCTATCTATCTATCTATCTATCTATCTATCTATCTATCTATCTATCTATATATTTATATATATATATATATATATATATATATATATATATATATATATATATATATATATATATATATATATATATATATATATATATATATATATATATATATATATATATATATATATATATATATATATATATATATATATGTACATATATATGTATATACCGTATATATATATGTATATATATATATATATATATATAAAAATATATATATAAATATATATACATATATATGTATATATGTATATATATACACACACACATATATATATACGTATATATATATGTATATATATATATATATATATATATATATATATATATATATATATATATATACATATATATATGTATATATATATATGTATATATATATATGTATATATATATATATATATGTGTATGTATATTTTCTTTTTTTTTACATTGTATTTAAAAAAAAAAACATTTGACAATAGCTGCCATGCTGTTATCCACACTAGAAAAAGTGATTTTTTCTTAAAATAAGTGCATTTTTTCTTGAATTGAGGAGGTAAGTGTGAAACTTTGCCAATGGAACAAAACAATTTATATTTAAAATAAGAGAAAACAACTGCATTGTCTTATTTCAAGCGCATATTATCTAATTATCTCATTTTAAGAGTAAATATACTCATTCCATTGGAAGATCATCTTATTTTTCTACTTAAATTAGGAGTAAATACACTTTATTTAAGAAATGTTGTCTTGTTTCTAGATCGTTTTTGCAGTGCATGTGTGGCTGTCAATCCAAAAAGAGAGTTGGTCACATTCAAAGAGCAAATGTGATTGGTTTGACTTTGTTTCCAGTGTGTTTAGGGACCAGAAGGGTCACACAAAAACTAAATAGAAAAGAGAAACTGTTAGGAAAATGCACAGGGACCATAACGGTCACAAAAATGTTAAATGGAAAGGCTAAAGTAAAAACAAAATGCCATTTCAAGAAGGATTTGGAAAAGCAAGGTGAAAAATACATTTTCAAATTCCAGCATTTATTGATAGAGTATAAACATGAATACAAATTCTCTTTGATGATTAAATCAAAAATGTGCAATTTCAAAATGCTTATAAGTTAGATTTATAATTGAATAGTTAAAATTTGATATGGATGTATTTCTTTTCCAGTGACTCTCCTGTTCCTCCATAAGCCAAAGGTCATGGTTTTAGAAGGTCAGGGTTTGTCCTTGTGCAGAGAAAACATTAAAACTATATAAACAGAAAATACAGAGCGTCGAGTTGTGCTAAAATACATGTTCCTTTTTTGGTCCCTAGGGGGCAGCATATCTTAATTCCTGCTCATCATTGAAGATTTACTAAAAGCAGAGGAGACCTTTTCTCAACTGCTATTGGGTCAACTCCAACCATTTATCTACATATGAAACGTACACCTGTCTGCTAATTGCCCATACCATTTAAAGAGGATTACATGGGCTGATTTTGTTTTGCAGTATTCATTTAACCAAACGTAAGCTGCTGCACTTGTCCCAGTTGAGTTCAGTCCAATACCTGTGTCTTAATAAACATATTATTCAGGAAATTTGTAACATAACTTAAGATATTCACGATATCCCAAAAGCCAGTTTGAATAAAAAAAATTTAAAAAAGTTTTTAAAACTGATTTTCAGCACAGACATATTTACTCGCCAAACTTTTCTTAAAAACAAATGTTGCAACAAGTGTTACACATGCAGATTTTTTTTTTTACATGCTAGCCATAAAAATTTTAAGTAAACTAAGCAATGAGTCAATCCAACTAAGTTGTAATTTGTTCAGACAAACAAAACTCAAAAACATGAATATGTCTTCTGTTAAGGTGAGCCTGTGCAATTCCAATGTTACCAAGATAAAGCAGCATGTTTCTGAATGGAGACATGATGCAACTGTCCCCAGCCACCGTTACTGAATATATGTAATTGTAAAGTTTAATTTCATGACTACATTATAGAGAAATAAGGATGAATTAAAATACTTGAAAAAGTTTTATCTATTTTTATTTTAACGTTTTTCCATTTTCTCTACAAAATGTGCCTGCAACAAAACCACTGCATACTCATGCATTTTAAGTTAGTTTTTCATTGTAGTTATGAATTGTTCAAGACTTTGTGTTCATATAAGTATGTGATCATCAAAAGGTAAAATCTCACAAATAATCAAATTTATTGTATATTTTTAAAAAACTTTATTCCTACTTAATTTGGTACTAATCCCTGCATGAGGCTGATAACCTTTATGAAAACTGATGCATTATGAACCCTCATTCAAGTAAACTAACTTCTTGGTACAGACGATTTCATGGTAGATGTTCCTTAAAGACTCAGATGGACTGGCGACCTGTCCAGGGTGTACCGCGCCTCTCACCCGTAGACAGCTGGAGATGGCACCAGCGAGCCCTCGCGACCAGGCTTGGGATAAGCCTGACGGAAGATGGATGGATGGATGGTTGTTCCTTAAAGAACATCTGATACAAAATGATGTATATAAATTCATGTCAGTTCAATCCCTCCAACAACAAACAAACCATTTTGATACCGATGTACTTCGCAAGCAGATGCAGTTTGTTCTGCCAAGAGAACAATAAACATTATGCTACCACTATCACCATGCTGTTTTACATTCGGCAGCCATATTGGATTTTATTACAGCAGAAAGAGGCTCTCAGATATTCCAAGCTGGAAATGTTAAAACAAATTATTTTTTACTTATGAGAACAAATAAAAAAGACATCATGTCGTGACACCAGCTGAACCATATTGGGTAATAAAAGCGTCTAAATTTCATTTTGTGAATTTTTGCAGACCTTATTTAATAAAAAAAAGCATCAGCATAGGTGGAAAACCCTTAAATATGCTCAAATGAGGATAATTTGTATAAACAACAACAAATAAAATCAAATAAACGGATATATAAACCACATATCAGTAGAACTGGGAATGAAAAGTTGACGCCTACTGTGGTCACTTCAAAATCTTTTACATGTAGCTCCAGGAAATGTCTCTGGTTTTTGAGAGAATTTCGGTGGGTTGTTTTTTTATGTCTCTAAAGGCTGCTGTCTTCTTTTTGTTGCACCTACCAGAAGGTGTTATGTCCAAACAAAGGCTGTAAAGGATTGCATTTGTGCTTGTCTTGCAACCCTTGTGCATCATTGTCTTCATTCTCACACAGTGCTTAAAGGAGCAGACACCTACACAAACCGCACATGACGGTAAAAATTCAAGTGTGAACCCACAACAAGATGGCTGACGCAAACAGATGTTGACCTTGATTGTATCAAATGTAACTTTTTATTTGGAACGTTATGCACAGGGACCTAAGCTTGTCATGGATATCTCACATTTTGAGTTAAATGTTAATAAATAAATAAAATGTTGTTCCAGTTATTCTGGGACTCACTTTACCTAAAAGTATTCACAAAGGTTAAACGTTAAAACATAGTTTTTAATTTAAATTACCTTTATTTCACGTTATAGACCAGGAGTTTGCAGCTTGTGGCTCTTTGGACCTTGAGTACAATAGCTCTTGATCAGTCTTGCTAAAAACTATAAAAAGCCAGAACTAATTAGGTAAATATTTAACAAAATGCAAATTTAAGCAGTTTTTTTTTTGTTTGTTTTGTTACCTGGAGTGATTGCACCCAATTTTCAAGAAAAGAGAAACTAAAAGTAGTACTGGTAACTGTAATATTTTTTGGAGAATTTATTTTTCTTGAAACAGTTATGTTTACATAATTATCCAAAAACATCAACATCTCTTAGAAGAAAATATATTCATCTCCTTTTTTTAGACAAGTTTTTTTTTTAAATAAAACATTAAAGAGACATGTAGGTTTTTTTCCTGAAAAATATATTAGAAATAGCCTTTTTATTTGACCCTTTAAGACTGAAACATCATATGATAGTAAAGGTATATTCTGATTCTGATATGATGAGCAGACTGACACCTCAGCAGTTCAGCTCTGATGTGTCTATAAGCTTGTAGCCTATTTTCCTCAATTTACTTTGGGTCAGAAGCTCTGCTTGGTTTCAGTGGATGTGACGTCTAGCGCCACCCTGTTGAAAGGTTCTGGCCTAGGAAACAACAATCAAAGCATGATATTCAAGATGTATTTTGTAGATACACTGATTGTCTTTTCTGTCCCTACTGGAAAGAAAAACTATTCCCACAGCATGTTGCTGCCACCACCGTGCTTATCTGTGGAGATTCTGTGTTAGGGTGATTTCCAGTTTAGGTTTTGCTGCTCTGATGAGATTTTTGCCTGTGGGGAGCAAGTTCAGTTTTGGTTTCACTTAACTAGAACTGCTTCTTCCACATATTTACTCATTAGATGTTCTAAAGGAAACTGCAATTTGGACTTATGAGCTTCTTTGAGGAGGATTTTCTTCGTTGATTAAGTTAAATAGACAATAAATACTTGTTCTCTCAATAGATTCTCTCACTTCTTCTTTCGATCTTGGCAGCTCCTCTAGAGTTTCCACTCTTGTTTCTTTCTTTGAATGATTTTTGTTCTTTTCCCAGCCTGTTAACTATGTGTGCAGATGAACCATACTCTCTCCATCTCGACTGACGTATCGTATGTCTCTCTGAGAAGCTAAAAGTTGTACAAACTGTTATAAAAACCTAACCTTGCTTTAATCTGATCCTCATCTTTAGCCTTGACCTGTGCGCTACCAGGGAAATTGTCCACAAATAATTTTTTTAACAAACTTCTGTGGCCTTCAAAGAACAGCTGCATTCAAAACTAAGATGAAACATCACATAAATTAACTTTTTTTTCACTTACAGTATATTCGCAGCTGGTCTTGCTTAGGTTTTCTAATGTTATCAAAGGAAGGCTATACCGTTAAAAAAACAAAACAAAACAAAAAAACAGACCACACAGATCTGGTCAGCTCTGTGTTGACCTGTCCCAAAATCTCTCTTTTTGTTCAAATTTGAACTCAAAGTTCTTAAACGTCCATCTGTGAATATACATAAACCCCTTCTTTCCTTCAAATGGTTCTGAACCTCTCCTAAGAGGTTTTAAAAAAATGAAAAGGTAAAACTGCATATTAAAGAAAAGGATTGTGTGATATGCTGTTTTATTAATACAATGTAATGAATGATATAATGATCAAACTCATATTAGACAGCCATAATGTGGCAAACACTCGTCCAAACTCTTTTGTAGTTTATTGCAAGAAATAAGGCAAATCAAGCAATATAATCAATAAGGAAATAAATCTTTATTAAACAGTAAAAAATACATGTAAAAAAAAAATATATATGTATATAAATCATTAATGCTAGATGTTAAGCTGGCTCTAATCATCAACTCAGTCATTTAGCACAATTATTTCGCTATGAGCATCACATCTTTCCCTAAAATCCTTTGTTATTGTAATAAAAGCAATCTGGTTCTGGTTAATCCCGTTCACCATATGTTAATAGTGAAGTGAACATGGATCTTCTTCATTCCTGTTTAGCTCCTGCTTTGACCAGTCCCTCCCAGCCTAACGTCATAGGTGACCATGTGGAAGTTGTCCCAGGCGTACAGCTTCCTCTGGGCGTGGTTGTAGTCCACCATGCTGTTGTAGCGGTACTTGTTCTTAAAAGGCACAGCGATTGCCTGGCTTTCATTAGTTAAAGTGTCAAACATGTAACTGATTGTGGTGTTGGGTGAAGTGTAACTGGCCACCGTATATAAGCGTCCGCATATCATGAAGGCATTACCAACCGAATTCTTCCTGATCTTTGTCTCCCAGCTTCTTCTCACCTCTAGGCTCTGGGGATCCAGCTGGGAAACAATGATGGCTCCCTTTGCTTTGCTCGTGCTGTAGATGGCCCACAGTCCGTGCTCGTCCACTGCCAGGTCGATGTCAGTGTAGCCGCCCCAGGAGTAAGGGTACTGGCCGTGAAAGCCAGCATGGGGCAAGTCCAGGCGGGCTTCAAGACTCTCCGAGGTGAGGTTGTACCGAAGCAGGGTCCGGCTGCGTCTGCGCTGGTAGTACAGGGAGTCTTGATACACAGTGGCCCCTGTGCTTTCCACAGGCTCCGACAGAACCAGGACCTTCATAGGAAAACCTTTGGAAAACTGATCCATATCTTCATACACAAAGAGCTGACGGACTTCTTTCCCAACCGCATCGATCCGCCATACCGTCTGCCTGGTGTAATAGGGACCCTGAGGGTCCGGATCTTGGAACCACACGCCATACTTCCCTGTGATGCCATCAGCTTTTCTGTGCAACACGGGATCTCCAACTGACACTAACTCTCCACAGCCTAGAGAGAATTTTAAGATTAGGTTAACTCTTGCCTACATTTTCCGAGCCGTCAGATGCTTTTACCTGCAAGGCTGTGGTTTCCCGCTGGAATCAGGTGGGATGCAGGAACCTCTCTCACCTCAGCTTTCATCTCCTGATAGGAGGTATTTTTGAAGTGATACCCTGCATATGATGGGAATCGTATACAACACAAGAATTAGTTTAATCGTAAATTTAAAAAGTAGAGACAAAGAACCAAGTATTTATTTTTTTTTATCTGCTTTCCCTTGGACTTTTCTTTGCCTCAAACATGTCTGTAAAACTCCAAACCCCAATGTATAGAAAGCCTTTGGTGATTATCAGAAAAAGCTACATGTGCACATACCTCTGAGATGTCTGTTTTCATGTAGAGCACCAGCTGAGGTGTTCATCTGTTCACAGGGCCTCTGCCGAAGATCCTCCGCCTCCAGGCTCAGCTCGGCCAACGTTCTCTGCAGCCTCTGGACCTGCGTGTTCAGATGTTCCTGGTCCAGTTGTAGCTGGTTTCTTTCTTTTGTAACCTGGGCATAAGCTTCCTGAACAGACTCATCGCTGTGTCTCAGCCCACCAGAACTGGCCCCGCTCCCACCTCCTGCTATCAGCCGACTGACCAGACCTTCAAGGAGAGTGAGTCTGGTCCGGATCTCATCCGTCTCTGATTTGCTGCTGCCTCCTGGGCAACTGGACTCCTGTGGGTTGACCACGGTGAAGGTGTAGACGCAGCGTCCGGTGGGGTCATTGGAGCGGCTGAGAGAGGCTCGGTCTTGGCTTTGGGAGAATACACCTAAACAGGACAAACAGATGAAAGACATACGGAGCAACATTCTGGAGATCCTAATTGAAAAAATACTGTTAATTTTTCTTCTGTATATAAAAAACTTCTTTCTCTATTTCCTCTTTTCTCTTTCTGTCTGTGTTTCCCTATCAGTGCTGTTCAATATTTGATTTCCAGTAGAGCTTTGAGTATTTATGAAGTTCGGCAGGAGGGGATGGACTAACCAGAGGGGTGTGTAGATGTGTTTTTTTCTAATGCTCCATGTGTGTCTTGCTTTTGGCTGATAGTGAGGAAATGTTTGCTGAGACGGACAAACAACCTGAAAACCGCAAAGTATGAGTTAGAGCAAGCAAAGTTTGTTTTCCTGCATTGTGTCTCAGCAGTTGGCATGTTTCTGCAGGTTGTTTTCACTCTGGTTTTTATGTGTCTAGCCGCTGTCACCTGCAGCTTTGTTTACTTCCTCGACAACTGATAATTTTCCCATTAAACCACTGTATGATTAACCGTAACAAACCCAGTTTATGGCCACAACACGGGATGTTAATTAGACCGGAGGGTAAGGGTGGAGGAGGAATGCAATGCCAGCAACAGAGAGGCCAAACTGGTGCGCTGCAAAAAATGTCCATCTAACCAAATCTTACAATCCAAAGCCAAAAAGTCTTTTTGATCATGTTTTGTGATTGGTACGCTTAAACAAGAGCAGATTATGTCAGATTATTAATATTATTTTGAAGGGAATTAGAAAATAGGTACAATAATGCGCTAATGTAATCAGACAAATGCACTAAGTAGGACTCTGTTTTCAAAATATGTCATAAGGTAAATTGTCATACTGCTCTGGCACATTATTACCCTTATTTTTTAGTACAATTTCCACAACGGAAGGTTAATAATATAACAGAATCTGCTGCTGCTTAGTATATTAATAAAAAGACAGATCTGGGATGGTAAGACTTGGTAAGATTGACAGTTTTTGCAGCGTGCTTCAGACGGCCCAGCCACATCACAGCTGGGCAGGATGTCTGGCATAAAAAGGCAGACTGACTGGGTGCGGTGATGCAATGTTACTGTACTCTGAAAAAAATCCAAGTATTTATGCACTTTCAAAAAGGTTTCATTAACTTCCAACAAACAGGCTTAATTCAGGGACAAACCTGTTTTTCGCTTGGTTTATATGGAATAATTTATGAGACCATGTTGTCAGATTAGTGCAGGTTTTGGGTAGAAATTAGCAATTTTTTAAGGAAAATAATCTATTTATCCTTTAATAATGTTGGGTTAAACTTTTTTCAAACTTTTCTAATAAAGAAAGAAATGTTTTAATGTTTTAATATTTTTTCCCATTAAAACCTTAAACTCAGATTGTATCTATTAGACCCACATGTAACCCACATGTCGCTGTATTAGCATATATATGCTGGGTAAATTTTTATTTATTTTATAAATATGTATCTGAAAAGAATGGCATGCAGTAGAGCCCTCTTTTATCTTCTTAATTGTATACCCCTTAAAGCTCCAGTGTGTAATAATTGCAGGGATTTCCTGAAAGAAATGTAACATAATATACATACGTATGTTATTTATTATCATCTATGAACTGAAAATCTCAATATTTATGTCTGTATTGCCTTAGAAATTGCTATTTATAAATACATAAGAGTGGGTTTATAATGTATGGAGGCAGACATGCCTTATCCTCAAATGACAGGAAAGGTGATGCAGAAGATGCAGAGGCTATTTTGTACCATGACAGCCTCTGTATTGTTTGAGGTTATTGCTGCAGTTTGAGCAAAGATGTCACTGAAAATTACACACTGGAGCTTTGATAAAAATCTATTGCAAAGAAATGACATGCAAGTCGTGAATCTGCCTAAATCATTCAGTGCTGAATGTAAAAGCAGAGAGTTACCAGTTTAACAGAAGCCATGCAGAGGAATTAGCAAAAGGTTTGGTAGAGGGAGCTATGATGGATATGATGAAAATGGAAACTGTTTAGCTTCCATGAAAAGCACGTCGTGAGGTGACTGTACGTTACCTTGAGCACACACTTACCACGGAAAAAACACGTGGTGGCAGCATCATGCTGTGGAGATGGTTTTTTTTTAAAAAAGGGGTGGTGAATCTAAAAGGAGCTAAAAATATTCCAAAGAAAAAGAAATTCATATGCTGACGACTTGAAAATATGGAGGTGTTCAAAGTCCAGCAAATCAGACGATCAGAAAGCACTAAAACTTTCTTAATAAAGGATATGCTTCTGTTTCAAATTTCAAAAGGTCCTGCATACAGCTGTTCCCAAAATCTATGCATTTAATCAGTGTTAGATATTTTCTGAAGAAGAACTAACTGCAAGGGTTAAACAAGAGAGGCAGGGAAATAAACTTTTGGAGTCAGTTGAAATCAAAGGATGTCATGGACAACACATATTGACAATGTGGTGACTAAATAAATAAAGCTTATAGTTAGAGTGGCTCAGGTTATCCTGAGCTATCTCTATAGTTATGCTGCTATAGGTTTAGACTTCTGGAGGACATAGGGACCCCCATTTCATCATTCTGCTTCATTCGCTCTCTGTTCTCCTATTCTGCAGAATCTGTTAGTTCAATCTCTAACCTTCTGCTCTCTCTGCTTTTCCTCAGAGTAGCTTTGCCTCGTCTGTTCCTGTTTGGCTGTGACGCCATCCTGGAGAGAAACATCAGCTGTGCTGCTTCCATCAACACCCTTGTTTATAGATGCTGGAGATCGGCCTGTTTTCCAGTGTAGTACTGTTTCTCTGACTGTGACTGGCTGGATGTGCTCTCTTCGTCCTCTGGCATGGGAGCTGGCTCGGAGCTCGTCTGCCTGGCTGTGTGTTTCCTGGAAGGGGCCGCCTTTTACAGCTGCCTTTTGTGTCTCTGCTTGTGTCTCCTTGAACCCCAGTCGGCCTCGACAGATGGCCGCTCACACTGAGCCTGGTTCTGCTGGAGGTTTCTTCCTGTTAAAAGGGAGTTTTTCCTCTCCACTGTCGCTACAAGCATGCTTAATGTGAGGGATTGTATTTGAGTCAATGAGTCGATGCAATCAACTGGTTTTTCTTAGATAGAAAACTTTGTATCAATTTGATTGTATGATCTGGTTAAACTGTAAAGTGCCTTGAGATTACATGTGTTGTGAATTTGGCGCTATAGAAATAAACTGAATTTAATTGAATTAAATGTGCATAAACATTTCATTGATCAGATGCAATATTCATTTTATGTCATTATTATTGCAGTCCCCTGTGTTGTGTCAAAAAGACCTGGACAAAATTCAGGTGGTGCAGAAATGCTCAGTGTCAAAGATTTTCATGGATAAAGCCCAAGAACAGAGTGTTGTGGTTTTTTTTTGTTGTCTTTGCACAAAGTATTTTTGTTACACAAATCAAATAAGTCTGTTTTCCAAATGACAGCCTACCTATTGCACAAAGAGCATCTTATTGGATACTGAAATGTGATGTAAGTCTGATATTGGATCCAGTCTTGCAGCAAGAAGGTTCCGGGTTTGATTCCTGGCCTGGCGTCTTTCTGCAGGGAGTTTCCATGTTCTCCCTGAGCATGTATGGGTTCTCTCTGGGTACTCTGGCTTCCTCCCAGAGTCCAAAAACATGACTGTTACGTTAACTGGCTTCTCTAAATTCTCCTTAGGTGTGCATGAATGGCTGTTTGTCCTTTTTGTCTCCATGTTGCCCTGTGATGGACTGCGACCTGTCCAGGGTGGACCCCGCCTTTCGCCCCTAGACTGCTGGAGATAGATACCAGCACCCGTTGTGATTGAGCGTGTCAGAAAATGGTTGGATGGATAAAACAAAACACATGCAGCAAAAAAATATATTTCGAAAAAACTGTAAAAAATCATATTTATTTAATTTTTCTTTTTAGATTTTTATGTTAAAGAGATAAAATATAAACAATGCTTCCACAATCAGATGAAGTTAAAGTGAAGTTTGTGACTGAAGTGTAGCAAGATAGAAAAGCCCCTTTTGCTATGTCTCATTTGGTTTTCCATACTATTGACGATTACAAAATATTTAATTTTCCCTCTAAGTTGCTCCTAAAAAAATAAAAACATTAATGGAAACAAAATGTTCTGTGGCACATCTGTGTTTGCTTCCATGAGACCAGCAGACCGCTTAGTTAATCTGTCGATTTTCCAGCTGACGGAAAGTCTCAGTGTTTTAGCCATGAAGGTGTGCTCTTCTGGTGCAGCGTAATGTTTCAGGAATTCTGCTAAAATGAGCCTCAACCCCTGAAATCGTATTGGGTATTACCTCTTCCACAGGCTCCTACAGGAGCCAGACTCCAGCTGAACTGTATGTGCACAAATTCCACTACCGGAAAAAAAAGGTTTATACGGTGTTGAGTGTTTGATTATACTTTCAAATAAGCTGAATAAAACTGAGGTTTGATGTTTTTTGGTCCAAGCAAAATGCCTTTTTATTTTACATTCATATATTCCCTGTCAAAATTTTAAATACACTGCTGAAGCATTAAATGTCATGATAACTTTGAACTTCAATTTTCCTACAGTGTAATAATTAAAAGACAATTTTAGCTATTTAAAAATGTTAGGTGCATTTCTGTATATTATTAACATTTGAGTCTGTTCTTTTGCAAGTTAGTTACTTTTTTACGTTTTCCTTGAATGAACCCAGTTTGTAAGGATTAATAGGGTTATTGTCATGATCTGGCCTGTTTGCTCCCCCTTAATTGGTAATTTCTTTCACCTGCTGTTTTCCCTCCCTGCCTCAATTATAATTTATTTCTCTCACCTGTGTCATCTGGGTTATATTCAGTTCAGCTTGAGCATTCGTGGCCAGATCATTATTTGTTTTCAGTTAGTCGTTCTGTTCCAGTGGAAAGAGGGTTTTGTGTTTGTCTCGCCTCCTGATCATCCACCGTTCCTCCCCCGCGGAGTCCTCTGGGTTTTTGGCTCTATATGTGGGGAGGTTGAGTTTTTATTCCAGTAGGCCTGGCTCCAGGGAGGAGACCAGTTTAAAGTTCCTGCATCAAGTTCTGGTTCCACGTCCTGTCTCGGCTACCCTCTTCCACTGAGCCTGCTCATCTGCATCTGATCCGGTCTGCTCCTGTGCGTGACCGTCTGAACCTGTCTGGGAGCTTGTTTTTGCCTGGAAGCCTGGATCATGTCACCTGTCTGTTCCTGTCTGCCCTGTATCCCTGCCTTGGATCAGCTTCCCGCAACTCCTCTGGAGCTGCAGCACCGGGGACACTCTGGGTGACGCGTCAGCTGTCAGCCCATCGGCTGGATTGCACCCCTCTCAAGGGGTATGGACTGAACTGCTAAACCAGGTAAGTGACTT
The DNA here is from genome assembly GCF_016077235.1 of Cyprinodon tularosa. Taxonomy (NCBI): domain Eukaryota; kingdom Metazoa; phylum Chordata; class Actinopteri; order Cyprinodontiformes; family Cyprinodontidae; genus Cyprinodon; species Cyprinodon tularosa. The sequence goes on from NW_024039462.1 coordinate 198,627, forward strand.
ACTGAGAACATCATCTTCATTCAGATGATCATGGTCACTTACCTGTGTTTCTCGCACAGAGTGTATGAGATTGGGCGATGGCCCGCCCCCTCCTGCAGTGTCCATGAGCCACAGCTCCACTTTAGTTTTGTTTTATTACTAAACGTTTTGAACTTTCCTACTCCTTGAATACTTGGTCCATCTGTCCTCGGTTCATGACAGTTATTCTCTATTTTCCAACAACTCTGATGTTTTCCTGCTTGACTGCACTTCATTTTAATAAATGGGTCATTAGCTGGTTCCAGTACGCCTCTTTGACCAATGAAGGAGATAATTTAGCTGATTGGATGTCAGAGAAAAGACACTTTAAACCTGGAGGAGAAGCTCCCCCCAAAAGGTTGAACATCCTACACCTCCAGTCTAAAAGAGTTGTTTATTTAAATCACTTTGTACAGTACACCAGAACTGCTGTCAGGGAGAGAGACCCTCAGCATGATGGTACCATCACCATACTTAAGAATTTGCTCATAGTGTTTTTAGTATTAAGCTTACCTTAACTCCTCCATATAAACTCTTTTAGGTCAGATAATTCTATATCTTCTCTGGCCATAAAACTCATTCAGTGCCTCCTTGTACGTGGCTGCAAATGAAAGCCACGCTTGAAGGTATTCATTCTAGACTTGGGACCAGTGGATGGTTCTGAAAATAAATAAATAAATGCTGCACCATTTTTTTTTTTTTTTTTATCAATGTGATAGCTGCTTTAAATTTTGATGCCAGGTCTTTATGTCAGTAAGATAAAACTGTCTCATATGCATATGTTAAACCTGACATGAACAAAAGGGAGCAATGTAATTCTCAATTGGAGAAACAATGAATATTTAGTTTGGCAGTTCTTTAAGAAGCCGTCTGAAAATGTGATTCCAGTTTGAGGGCTGCAGGTTATTTCCAGCTTTACTTCCAAAGGGACAATTGTCTAAATGTGAGTTTTAGAATATTTTAAAACAGAAAAGGGGCATTTTTAGTCATCTTTGTAAAGTTTTCACCATCTAAACCACTGTGGAAAATCAAGACCCGCGCCTCAGAGGTTTGCAGAAACTGTTTATACATGTTTCAATACAGGACAGCAGGCATAGAATCAAAAAATACATCATGTTTCTCAGGTATTCATTAAAGCAGTGACTGCATCCACAGTTGAGAATCAGCTCTTGTTGATGTAAAAACCTAATGCAAACCTGAGAGAAAAACAAGCCACGGCAGCACTTAGGGCTAGACAGACTAAGCACCACCTCAAAGAAAGAGTCAAAAGATCTCGCTGCAAAAATATGCCTCACAACTTTGGCTAAAACTGTTACTTCAAACTTTCCGTATGCTTACAAGAGAGCAGTGGGATAACTTTTAGAAAAAAAAATCAAAAGGATGAAGCTCTGTTTTTTTGCAAACATAAATTAAGACTCACAAAGAAACAGTGATATAATATAAAAAATGAGTAGAAAACATAAAAATGACTGGATATGGAGTGCAGATAGAGAAACAACGCAGGGGTGAAATGGAAAGCAAACAGTGGAGGAGCAGTGTGACAAAGGAAGAATCCAGGGATGAGCAAAGAAAACCAGGGAACTTATATACAGAGAGAAACATGTAGCATAGCAGCAGCAAACTATTAACTGGGGATGAGGAACAGCTGAAACTGAGAGAGGAGAGAAAATGAGCAGTCTGAGTAGAGAGAAGAAATATAACAGAGATAATAAATCTTAATGAACAAAGAAGGAGAATAAACAATCAACCGAAACAAAATACAACTAGAAAAAATAAACAACAGGAAAAAATAAAGACATAACAGAAAATGAGACATTGTGACACAAAAAAATTAAAGACATGCCTTGATTTTTAAATTTGAGAGTTTATTTGTAAGAAAATAATTTATTAGCTTAGTTATTCATTACCTTTTAGCTTACACAACAAAAATCACAAGTTTTAGATTTCCCTCTAGGGTCCCAACCCCAATTTGGAAACTCCTGGGCAACTGGCAGCACTGGATTTTATTATGGGGTAAGAGAGCTGCACACTAATGTATATAAGCATTTTAAAATCATGCATACTTTTTCCCACAGTTCAAATGTATTTGCTGCTTTCTTAGTTTTGCCTTAAAGGAATAGTACACCCAAAACATGATTAGCCTTCATTTTCTACTCACCCCCATGCTGAACAACACTCTGGAGTACTTTTTTGATATCTCAAATGCATCTGGAGATCTGGGAGGCTTCTTGCTGTCTGCTGACATTCAAATAATGGAGGTCTATGGTGCCCGAGACAGAAAGGTCCATAAAAGTCCACAAAAAACGTCTCAATATTCCTCCATACTGCTCGTCCAATGTATTCCAAGTGTCCTGAGTGGGTAGGGTCCATAATTTACTCGAAACGAAGTCATTTAGAATGTTTTTAGAGCATAAACAGTAGTGTATAGTATTTCCTAAAAGCGTGTTCACGAGTCTACGGAAACCGCGGCAGACCAAACCAGATGAAAGTGCGCATTCAGCTCGGCAAAGAACTCATGCTCTTCCTCCACACTGAAGTCCTCAGACATTTTTCTTTCGTTGTTTCTTTCTTTGCACAGGTAAACAGCACATTTCTTCTTCTTCGCTTGCATTATCGGCAGAGCAGACGCTGAATGCGCACTTTCATCTGGTTTGGTCTGCCGCGGTGTCCGTAGACTCGTGAACGCGCTTTTAGGAAATCCTATCCACTACTGTTTATGCTCTAAAAACATTCTAAATGACTTTGTTTCGAGTAAATTATGGACGCTACCCACTCAGGACACTTGGAATACATTGGACGAGCAGTATGGAGGAATATTGACACGTTTTTTGTGGACTTTTATGGACCTTTCAGCCTCGGGCACCATAGACCTCCATTATTTGAATGTCAGCAGACAGCAAGAAGCCTCCCAGATCTCCAGATGCATTTGAGATATCAAAAAAGTACTCCAGAGTGTTGTTCAGCATGGGGGTGAGTAGAAAATGAAGGCTAATCATGTTTTGGGTGTACTATTCCTTTAAACATAAATTTGGTAGAGAAACAGACATGTCCATGGCCATAATGTGAGAAAGTAATAGGAGATCAAGTGGGCAATGCAGAAGGTAAGATGTCAATGCATGTTATAGCCTGTCTCACCAGTGAATGTAGATGAAAGTTTTTAAAACTTAAAAATCTCTGGCATAAACTCTGAGAAAATGAAACTTTGGCACTAACATGATGGTCCATTCATAATATTTACATTTCTTACGGCATCTGAAGCATATACAGGCAGAGAATGAAAATAGTGCATACCTGTTCCTTATAATTCTGATAACTGCCTCGTAGGACACCATCATCTCTCATCAGCATGATGGTTTTAAAATATGGGCCTCCAGGATTCCTGTGATGCTAATATTGACATCTAAGTCCTTTTCCTAATTACAATACCAGCTCTCATTCCATCTGCATGTGCATTCAGACTGTACGTGTGCAAGCAGAGCCGTGCATGGTCGCATGAGATGCAGGTTTTTTCCAGGTTTTTTTCCCTTTTCTCTCTCGTGCAGAAGACAGTTTAACAACACAAAAAAAATTAGCAGAAGAATAGGTAGAAGATTCTCAAAATAAGTTCATTTGCTCTTAATTCAGAGGGCAAATAAGAGGATCTGCCAATTGAATTAGTATTTTTGCCTTTAAATAAGATACCTAGAAATTATGCAATTTAATTTTTGTCCAGCTATTTTAGGCATCTTATGCCACCGTGAAATACGCTACCTGCCTGCTCAAATCAAGGGATCTATTTAAAAAAATGTACTTATTAGACTTCAATTTTTGTAGTGAAGTTCCTTTTCTAGAGTCAGGTAAAGATTTCAAAAAAATGCTCAAAACAGAAACCTCTCAACCACATGCACTTTTTCAAAATAAAATAAATAAAAAAAATAAAATATATTTCATCATTACAGACAAAAAACGGTTTATTTGCTGGGACAATCTCTATTTGGTTATCAAACTCATTTATGTGACAAAGGGGCAAAAAACTCCCAAATTAAATCTGTAAAGGGGTAAATATTTATTTGCCACACTGAATGATAAAACCCACTAATCTGTTCCTGATGGCAACTTCAGGATGTAAAGAACTCTGTTTATTTGTCTTTTCTTTCTATGACATTTTACTTCTTGACTTATGTCATAGTAAAGGAGCGCAAACAAGACAGAAATTTCATCATGCATGACCCTGTCTTATGTCTTAACTGTTTACACTTCTCAAGCATAATAGTATGACCCTTTGGATTGGTCTGCAACCATGCAGTCTCATGCACACCAAACAGTGTAACCTGACACCTATCTGTCAGATCAGCTTCCTTTGCAGCACGAGTGACAGTAGATCAGACCATACTGATTAGATTTCAAAGAATATCCATTTTATAGAGTAACCCCTCGTTGCTTTTGACTATATTTCCTGAAAGTGCTTTTAATTTGCTCAGCCATGCCAAGCAAATAAGCAGCAGAAATCTTTTTCAGGGTACAAATTTAAGCTATTTTGTCAAAAATATTATGTTAATGGTTCCCCTATAGTTAGTCTCACCTTTTCAGAGACCCACACCACCCATATTGCATTCCTAACCAAGCCCACATTTAGGACCTTGGTCCTTCTTTTGGCTATTTTGTTAGTGTTTGGCACAAACATGATGCAATCAAGCAGGACTGCTGCAAACTAGGATGTGTTTTCTGCAGAATGCAAAATTCTTGTTATGGTCTGACAAATCTTTGGGAAAAAAAGCCAACTATGTCTTGAAGATTGATCAGGATTATATGTGTTACGCGAAAAAAAAAACAAAAAAAAACAAAACAAAAAAACCCCACCATGTATAGTTAAACATCTTTATAGTTCTCTGATGTTTTTCTAACCTCTTACACCCTAAGGGGGTATAAATAAATTTCTGCCTGACAAAAACACACAAAAGTAAATAACTTATAGCCTCAAAGCTATTAGATTTAAGAAGAAACTTTTGGTACGTCTGTAAAGGTAAGATGTCATAGAATGGTTTTCTGGTGTCAGCACCATTGTAGCTTTGACCCTGCCTGAAATATTAGGGACAAAATACAAAATATTTTGCATTTTTTTTAACCTCGCCAAAATTTTCTTTGAAATAAACATTGCAAAACACTACCAAAATATTATTTATAGCACAAAAAAGTAGTACAGACTTTCAAATCTAAATGTTGTGTAAAAATATACCAAATTTGGACTCAATCAGATGAATCATATTTATTTTAGAATGGTATTAGTGAGAAATTTCTTAGGCGGAGAAGCCATTTTGGCACATTTATCCATAAATGTCACCAAACTGTGCCAAATATGTTTTTTACATCAATACTGGGGGTTTGGTAAAGCTACGAGGTCATGTAGCAGCTGGACCCGCCGGTGGGTCCGTAGGGTTCAAGGGGCTAAACTCCAGAATCCATATGATTTTGTGGAAATCTTTATTAAAATTGAAGAGATAAAAAAGCAGTTTTTGCAATTCTTTAAGCTGAGGTGGTTCTAGACAGGGGCCAACTGGGACCAGAGCCTCTGTAAAACTGGTCCTGCCCCCTGTGATAGCCCCTGTGCTTAAGATATTAAATATATGATAACAAAACACCCTGTTAAAGAAACAGTATCTGGTTGGTCCCAGACGTATTGTATCTTTTAACCTTTACAATTTTATTTGAACAATAGTTTAAACTTGACATGTTGTTCACCTTCAATTATATAGCAACAGGATCACAGCTCCCATCTGCTATAACAGGGGTTATCAGAGCCAAAAGTAGCTCTTTAGCTTCTTCTTTGGCTTATTGGGTAAATCAAACAATATGTCTGCTTTGCATTTTTCTGTTCCACATTAGAAAAAAAAAACAAAAAACAAACAAACAACAACAATAAAAAAGCATCTTGGTCCTTACTGTAAAATTTGGTCTAGAATCACCACTTCTAGTCATCTTGCCATCTTCGTCCTTGCTGGTATTGTTCCTGTTTCTAACACTCTCAGTTTGAGAAAATAATGTTCATTTGCTGTCTAATACTTTATTACATTTTCTCCAGAAGAAATCATGTGAAGAAAATTCAGCGAGTCGGCATTATGGCTGATAAGTGGAGGATCCTTCAATCATGAATAAGAAATACAGTTGTTGTGAGCAGGTAGACAAAGTGTAAATCATTACTGCCATCTAGTGCTCTCCATAGGATGTTGTGACAATTCAAAGGCCTATGATGACATGGAAAACTTCAACACAAATGACATCTTTTGGCCCAGAAATGAATGAACATCTATAAGAAAGCTTGGATTTCTCTGTCTCTGTTGTATTTCAAGTCTGCTTTCAACATTTTAGCCAAGTTAAATATCTCATTCAGATCAGTGACAGATCTCATCTGTAGTCTCCACAAGACACTTCTCCAGCAGCAGGCGCAGATGTTGGCCTGTTAGAGGTTAAGACAGCATCCATTCCGCATGACTGCTTCTACCAGCAGGAGCCTCGGCCAGCAGTGACAATCTGGGCCCAAATGTAACAATCTTTCTAGCTCCACTCAAAGCCTGATAGGCTCAAATACAGCCTGCACTAGTTGCCATCATTCCCAACTCCTGATGCAAGGTGCAGTAGGATGTTACTGAATATGAGCGGGGATTTCTGCTCCCACTGCGGGGATCTAAAGGGGCGCATCCTCCTTCTGCGTGTTGCAGCGATGCGCAGCCGTGCCGCATGACTCACGACGAGGCAGCAGCAGCATCAGCTGCGGGGATGTAAACAGGAGGCGGGTGGAGTGAGGCCTAACCTGTACCCGCTCAGCCAATGGGAATCCGCGCTCCTCCGCATCGGCGCCGATCCCATCGTTCTCATTTGTCTTCCGCCGCGTCGATTGCAGCTTCGCAATTTACACCGCAGAGAAGCGGAGAGAGGGGGGAGAGAGACGGAAGAGGAGGGGGGGAAATATTAATCTGTCACAGGCGAATTTTCTACTATTCTAACTATTTTAAGCTGTGTTTTTTTTTCTGTGAGCCGGGTCGCCGCCTGCAGCGGTAGTAGCAGGTGGTGCTTGTATAACCGCGCGGAGCGTCGACGCTGTTCTGCAGCCGCCTGATCTGCGCGTCGTTTCAGCACCGGACAGCGACACACCGGGAGCCGCGGCCGGTCAGCTCCCACCGCCACAGCAGCATAGGTGAGCCTTCATTCCTCTGTCACATCTAACAATATACCTAAAATGTCGCGATGTTTCCAGGCACTGGTGGCTTGGATGTGCTTTTTAATACGCGTGTTTAGGCGTTGATTTGTGCGCTGTGAAGAGACGGATCTCCTCTCAGCAAATGTCCTTGACGGTAAATGTGTGTTTGTATCAGAGGGAGAGAAACAGAGACGGGTGGCGCTCCTGCGCAGTTGTTTCTCCTTGTCTCCTTATGTCCCTTTTTTTTCTGTTTCTTTCTGATTTTGCCTCTCTGGTTTTGTCTCCACAGCCCGTCCGACCCTCGATTAGCTCGGGGGGGGGCAATGCGCGGCTAGATGACTTCACCACATCAACAAGCGACCACGGTAGTCCTGGACTAATAATACAGCAGCGCTACGTCCCCTCCTCCTCCCTCCTCCCCACATCTCCCTTCTGTCTCCATTCGCTGAATCCAAGTCCTCCTGACTAAAGGCACCATGGGAAATCGTGGCATGGAGGATTTGATCCCGCTGGTCAACAGGCTGCAGGATGCCTTCAGCTCCATCGGCCAAGCCTGCAACCTGGACCTGCCGCAGATCGCGGTGGTCGGCGGTCAGAGCGCAGGGAAGAGCTCTGTGTTGGAGAACTTCGTCGGCAGGTAAAAAAGAAAAATGACCACCGGATAGGGATAATCTCTGCTACCGTTTAACCTTGGGGATGACGTAAGAAGCCCGTGTGTCAGGCTGCAGGATCCAAACCATCATTCCTCCACTTTAATACAGCCTCATTCAAGCCCTGTCCCTCGTTTTCCTTTTTATTTTAAACCAGCAGCACTGGGTCACAGTACCAGCTTTATTTAGGCTACAGAAGCACCTTTGGGGATTTTGACCCAATAAGGATCCAGTATAAAGGAGCCCCAAGTAGAATTTTGTGTCAGTTCCAAATCATGTTATCTAATAAAAACAAAATAATTCAATATCTAATGAATATATCCATAAATAAGTGTTGCCATTTTATTAATCAACAGATGGCCATCATAGAAATACCTTTTGATAAATCACTAAGTTAGATCTTTGATTTATTAGCACAACTGTCCGTGTGCATAGTGCCTTGGCATCAGGAAAGACACAAAAAGATGAATCCTCTTTATTTTTTTTTATATTAGACCGACTTTATTATGAACTGTATTAAGGAATGATTACCTCAAAGGCAAAGAAATGAACTGCCCCACTGATTTACCCAAAGAATTAATTTCCATCTACAGCATAAGTTCTATATTTTCTTGATTTAAGTATAAAATTAAATTTGCTAATTGGATAAAATGATTAATAATTAAAATTGAAAAAAAAAAGTTATATTTTTTGTTCATCATATCTAATTCTCTAATTATTATCATACATTTTTCCAGATAATTTTACTTTCCTGCTGGAATTAAGGGAAAATGTATCTTTTTTTAAATAGATATTTATTTATTTAGATAATTTATTTAGATCTTCTGAGGACATGCCTTGACTGAAGAGGCCTTAAATGTTTCGTCCCTTGGACTGATTTAATATTTTGCCTTTACTATTCACCTGAACCACTAATTAGCTATTACTATCTGCTTTAAGTTCCAGGAGTTTTGATAAAAGGGTCACAGTTTTAATATTTTAGTTCAGGGTCCAGCAACGGTGGCTCTATGTCTCATTTAATATACTAAACTTTACTTTTTTTACTTTCTTTTTTTCAGTTTCTGATTCTTTTCCTTTGCCCCATAAAACAAAACACCGGCTCAATAGATTTCCCTGGTATATTACGTCTAGAACTGCAACAGATCTACATGTGCAAATATTTTTGTAATAGAAACCCACAATACATGAATATAAAGATAGAAAATAAAATGGAACCTTAAAAAAAGATGAAAACATTTTTTGAAGTCCCTACAGATAGGCAATCTTCTAACCTTTCCAGTCTTAGCCTTGACTGTGAGTCAGTGGTCTGTTTTGGCCTTTTGCTCTTCAGTTGACCTGCTGATAATTAGGTTAGACAGTTACTCCAAAGAGAAGGTGGATTCAGACCAGTAGCTCTTCAAAAACTGTGAGGATGATGCATACTTTTTTATCTGAGTTTTCAAAATGTACATGCAATATCAGAAAACATTTTCATTCATTACTTTAAAGTCAATAAGGGGACACTTCTATTCTCTTTTACACATTTGTGTTTAGTGGGCAGCATTTTGTCATTTATCTGTTAATTAGGGACATCAAATTACAACTTTTAACTAGAAAATCAGTAAGTGTCCATACAAACGGTAACAGTTAAAGCCTTGTCAGGTCGGTAGGCAAGTGTACAAACAAAAATAATGCAGAACTATTTATACCACACATGCTTTAAACAGCTCCTAGCTAAAGCTAAGCTGTCAAATTTGGCAACATTACCATTTCTAATGCAGCTACAGTGCAAAAAGAAAGGTGGATTACGGCAAAACCTTATCTCAGGGTAAACATATTTTACAGAGATCATCTACTTAATCCACTCTGCAACTGTAAATGAATTACTCACCTAGCATAAAATCATGATTAATATAAAAATCAGGAGTAGCTTCTGGAACAAAGTCGGCTCAAGTCGAAATCCAGCCTTCTTTAGCATTCAACCAGTCCAAAATGTTTCAGAACAAACTGTTAGTAAAGAGTCTTCCTCACAACAGAGAGAATTTATTGACTCATGGTGCATTCAAGTATATCATGTACACTGTATGGTCCAAATATCAAAACAAGTCCATATTAATTTCAACAATTTTTTTTTGTTCTTCAATGTCTGCATCATCATATTACAAGATTCATTCAAATGGTTTTATTTTGGCATCCATCCATCCATCCATCCATCCATCCATCCATCCATCCATCCATCCATCCATCCATCCATCCATCCATCCATCCATCCATCCATCCATCCATCCATCCATCCATCCATCCATCCATCCATCCATCCATCCATACATGAAATAACTTTTAATCCAAACAGCATTTCAATTTGAAGGAATACAAAATGAATATTTTTTTTCTCTCTCAAATGTTACTTCTTTTGTAATTCATATTGTGTATGAGAATTGAGGCACTTCTATGGCCTCCCTGTTGACCTAAAAAGCTGCTAAGTTTGCTAACACTTCACACTGGCTCTAGTGACACCGATCCCTTCTCTGCATACATCCAATGTTTCCAGTGCTGGTTGCAGAATTGCTCTGCTGTGTATAACCTTTATCAAACATCACCCACATGCAGCAGCTCCCACTCCTGCATGCAAAAATGAATAATGAATATTCTCTGTGTTGCTCTGGAATTTAAATTTGAGCAAATAGGTTAATGCTGTTATCTCAAAGCACGACATGCACATGTTCACATTAAAATACTGACACTTGACTCTTGTTCCTTACTTCAAAATTAGGGTTTCCAATGTCATTCATTTGAGCCTCTGGATAGTTTAATGTGACCAGAGAGGAGCACCTTATAATCTTTGAGACAGAGTGCCGAAATTAACTTTGGAAATTTTAGTATGCCGTTATCCTTTTTATTAAGGTTCAGGAGGTGGAAGAAGTAGCGAGTGGTTGGACATTAAAAAAATTGCACACTAAAAAGTGATGAAAGACTTCAAAAAATAAATTATTAAATAAATATTACAAGTTCAGGTTGACCTTTTAGTCCCTTAATCCAACTGTTACATCCATTCAAACCCACAGCAATAAGATATAACTTGATGTTTGTAATTTAGCTGAATATTTTAGTGCTGTGATTCAGATTGCTGCATTGATTTAGTCCTCCTCCATCCCTCAATAGGAGCCACAATGCTGAGTAATGGTCCATCTGTCCAGCTCTGGCTTGGCACAGTGCTGAATGGATGCTGGAGGCTTCATAATTTCTTTAAGGCTCATCCCATACGATTTCCCTCTGAGGGAATACTTGTCAATACGTTTTACTGGAGCAAGCTCTCTGCCTAAGAGATCCAGACTTTAAAGTTAAGAGCATGTGGGCAGAGCCACTGTTCTGCTTTCACACAAGTATACACGCACAGACGTATCTGATCTGTGTGTGTAACCCTGCAGAAAATGTCGAAGTCACCGTTTTTTTAAATGAGCAGGCACCCTGTCAGCTCTTTATTTGGACCCGTTGTTTATCAGGTCAGAATGTTCTGTCCTCGGCTGCAGAAACACCAGCTGAAATTTACAGGCTTGGTATAAAATGGCCTGTGGTTCAGTCATTTTGAGCTTGCTAACAGGATTATAAAGAAACCCAAAGGATTTCTCAGATGCATCTGGCATGTTATTGAGAACATCATAGTCCACAAACACTTAGGATGAGAATAAATAGCTGAAGAAATAAGTCATCATTATGATATCTGTGTTCATATTCACCCTGTTTGTGAATCGACTTTTGGTTTGTGTTTCCTCCTCAGGGACTTTCTGCCCCGTGGTTCTGGTATCGTCACCCGCAGGCCTCTGGTTCTGCAGCTCATCAGTGCAAATGCTGGTGGGTTCCGCACACATTTGCACACCCACACAAGCAGCCACACATTTGTCCACTTAGATATGCACACAAACACATACTCCTCTTCTCTTTTGAAATGATGCTGCTTTTATCCCTCCTCCACCGGCATTTTGTTCCACTCAGAACAGCCATCGCTAATCTTTGCTGCATGTTTTTTCATTTATCATCTCCGCAGAATGGGCTGAATTCCTCCACTGCAAGGGGAAAAAGTTCACCGACTTTGACGAGGTGCGCCAGGAGATTGAGGGTGAGACCGATCGGGTCACAGGGGCCAACAAGGGCATATCTCCCATCCCCATCAACCTACGAGTTTACTCCCCTCATGGTATGATTGCAATCAGTCTGTTTTTCTTTTCTTTTTATATCAAGTTAGTACAAGTTTGTTGAAACTCGTGTCGATCTAAACGGGATGTGACAGGTTGTGAGTCATCATGCATAGCCGCCAGAGGAGCTTTGTCCCTAGTAACAAAGATAACAGTGTTCTTAGGAAGCCATCACATAAATATTCTGTAGTATTAATACCTTATCATAAAATAATTCAGATTCCAGATGTCAGGGAGGTTTTTTTTTTACTTTAGGATGTCATGATGGGTTCCCTAATAGCGACCCAAGTATGCAGAACACCACTGACGGACACAGGAATTAAAGTTCAACAAGTTTATTATGATACAGGCATACTGAAAGTACTGGTTCTGGTTCGGGCCTGGACACTGGTTCACCGGAGTCTGCGTGAGAGACAGTTCAGTTAGCGTTGCAAGCTGGAGCTTGATTTCTTGATGATAACTGATTGTACCTTGAGGGTTCTTGAGGTTAGCTTTGGGAGGGTCACTGTTGGATCTGGAGAGGAGTTGATCAGCAGAGTCAGCTTGCTGCTTCAGCGTCTCACGTCTAATCATGAACAGACCTTGGCTTTGGGTTTTCCAGCTCTTAGTCCTGAGCTGCATGGAAGTTCTCTATGAATCTTCAGATTTGGCTCAGAGGGTCGGCTCGGCAGGTTAGCTCTTCCTGAGCTTCACAGAGGAGACACTGGTTTCCTGGAAGACAGAGACAACGGTTAGAATCCAGGCTGGGTTCAAAGTCACAAAGTTACACTGAGAGTCTAGGCTTAGGCGCTGACCAACTGGATCAACACTGCGGCGTTGAGGCAAGGTCTGAAGACAGCTTAAGTAGTGGATCCTCTGATGATCTTGATGGGCTGCAGCTGTGCAGGAAGCTCCCTCAGAAGGATCCACGGCGGACTCTGCTGGAGAAAGTTGGAACTTCTCTAGCTCCCAACAAGGGATGGATCAGACTAAAATGCTTTTTGACTTTTTAAGAAGTTGCATATTTTAGCAACAAGTGGCATTGCTGCCATTTGTTGTTTTTTTTTTTGTTTCATTTCTTTGCACATACTTTCATGTTGCAAAAGTAAACTTACATTTTATTTGGGGGGGTGGATTGTATATGATGGATCAACATAAAGTTGTGAATGATTTAGAGTGGAAAAATGTATTTCATAATGTTTTTGGAAATAAGAGAATATGTGCTTCCCAAGTACTCTGAGATCCGATCCACTCCAGCTAACTGAAGTTAAACCCTGTAGTAATGTGCTACTTATTGTTTTCCCATCCAATAAAATCATTAAAGATGGTGCTAATATACCAGAGCAAAAATAGGAAGAAATCAAGAGGTTTGGTTTTGCATTCAGATCAATCTTTTAAAGGAGCTTCAGTGTAACTCGCACTGTGGTTTTATTTACAAAAGAAATATTAGTTTTTATTGTGATTCTTCGAATTCTTATTTTAATAATAATTAAATCTGATTTAATTGTATAATTGGTGTTATTTAATTGTATATTTAATATTTAACTGCCAGACACAAGCTGAATTGCGTATTGATCAGAATCAGATTTATTGCCAAGTACACCTATATATACATATATATACAGAATACAGAATCTATAGCTATATGCAATAAAGCATACAATAATCTACATACAATATATAGTACATAGCCATGTACTATATACACAGTAGGCTGTGCGTTAATGTAACGCAGGAGGTCTGGAGATGCTACATTGGTGTAGCTTGTAGGTCCTGCATAGTATACATTTATATTTATATAAAACAAGTATAGATCTATTTTTTAAGCTGTCAGATATAAAGTTGGGTAATCAGTTATTTTCAGGTATTACTTTGCTGAATTTTCCACCAAATCAACTTGGTGGCACACCATAGAGAAAAGCATTTTTGATTACAAAGAAGTCTGTTTTTGGCATTGATACTCTAATCAATAAATTGACTGATTTGCTTTTTAACATTTGCATGTTATAACAAAGGATTACAATTTATGAGTCCTTAGCAGCTCAGACTGCAGGCACAACTTCATGAAGAATCAAAATCAATTTCACCTGCCTTTTCTGTATTCTAGTTTATTTATTTGTGTTTGGATTTTAAATTAAAAACATTAAGTGTTGTTATAGTGAATATAGTGTTTATGTATAGTGAATACATAACGCTTTTTTTAGTAAAAACAAAGGGTAAACACTGAAATGAAATACAATGAGCCAAAAATAGTGCAATAATTTAATCCAGAGTGCACTACCGGTGTAGAAAATCAAATGTGAAATATTCAGTGGAGATCCCACTTTGATTATTTTAGGGAATATCATTTATAAAATTACTTCCTGTGACTGCAGTGCTGAATCTGACCCTCATCGACCTGCCGGGAATCACCAAGGTGCCAGTTGGAGACCAGCCTGCGGACATCGAGCAACAGATCAGGGATATGATCATGCAGTTTATCAGCAGAGAGAGCTGCTTGATCCTGGCTGTCACCCCAGCAAACACTGACCTGGCCAACTCTGACGCCCTCAAACTGGCAAAGGATGTCGACCCCCAGGGTAAGGCAAAAATCCCAAGTCTGTATTAGGGACGTAGAATTAGAAAAGTGAAGGAGATAAACCTAATGAAAAAAAAAAAAACCATATATCAGTGATGATAATAATTCAGATATTCTTTCAAGTGAAGCAACATCAGGAATATAAAACCATTTATAAACATTTTCCCCTTAACTCCATAAAATGCAACCTGATCTCATAGTAAAAAGGCAGGGGGCCGTTTATGAGCTTTACAATGTGATTCTGCCAGGTTTTTATTGGCTGCTCAGATCAGCAGACATGAATTAGGTGGCCAGACTTTTCCATTTTAAGCTCGCTGTTACAGGAAAATGGAAAATCAACTTTGAAGAGCCAAAAATTAAGAGTTCAGGGTTTTATCAGAAAACTTTTTCAAAATGAAGGATTTCCATGTCGCTACATTAAAACACACATTTTAGATTGTCAGTGATAAAAAGGCAATAGAAGTTCATTTATATATGTTTAATTAGCACGTTTCAGTTGCAAAACAATTGAATTGGGCAGGAAAAAGAAAAGGAAACATTATAGGAAAAGTACATTGTAGTAAAATAAAAGTAATTAAATCATGGTAAATGGCATGTATTTATATAGCGCCTTTATTCAAGTTAGGAGACTTGACCAAAGCGCTTTACATTACATTCATTCACCCATTCACACACAGTGGCAAGCTACATTGTAGCCACAGCTGCCCTGGGGCTCACTGAGAGAAGCGGGGCTGCCGTACACTGGCGCCACCGGGCCCTCTGACCACCATCAGTAGACAATGCAGGTGAAGTGTCTTGCCCAAGGACACAACGACACTGAAAGTCGGAGTCGTGGCTTGAACCATCAACCCTTCGATTTCAGGGCAAAGTCCTACATCCAACACCACTGTTGCCCATATCATTTATGAAGAACATTTCAAGAGAAAAATGAGTAAAGCAAGGAAAGTTTATGTATATTGCACATTTCAGTAGCAAGTGCGGTACATGAAACAACAGAAAAGTGTATATATATATAAATATTAGTGCTGTCAATCGATTAATTTTTTTTAATCGCGATTAATTGCATCAATGCCTAAGTTAACTTGCGATTAATCGCATTTTAATCACACATTTTTTTTCTGATTGAAAATCATTTAAATACTCTCGATGACATACAAAAAATACATACAGGCTAGGTTTGTGCCAATGTTCTTTTTTTAAAATGAAAACAGGTCACAGACACTGATTTATGCCATAGAAACATATGGCAAGAAGATGGGGAGGCATGTAGCAAAAAATAACAAATATGTAGCCAAAAAAAAAGGCCCTGAAAACAGGCTGATGTAAAAGACAGTCTTTACAGTTAATACAGTCTTTTGAACAAAGACAAGCATTTTACCCTACTGCTATAAAATGTAGTACAGTTAACATTAGATGTTAATTAACCAAGATAATAATGAACAATTTTCAATCAATACATCAAAATCAATAGACCGACATCACTAGATGGAGGTAGTCTATGCTCTAGAAAGTTACTTTTCAGCCTCTTAACAAAAATGAGAACACACACACACACACACACACACACACACACAATACCGACCTGTGGCGTACACAGACAGCAAGAGTGCCGTAGCAGATTCCATTTCACCTCAGTAATCTGTTTTCTCAGCGTATTTCAGGTTGCTACTAGCCACCAGACACTCAACTTGTTTGTTGGTGGTGGGGCTTAAAGAAAAGGCACTAGCGCCACCCAGTGTATGAGCGTCTTTTTTCCTTGAGGAGCTCCGCTCTCGAAGCCTATGGAAAATGCATAGACTGGGGGAAAATAGCCCCGCCTTCCCGCAGGCTGCAGCGGGATGTACTTGGAAAATTGTACCATAAAACCACATAGCGTTAATCTCACATTAAAAAAAATATCGCCATTAAAATGGCCTCGCGTTAACGCGATAATAACGCGATAATTTTGACAGCATTAATATATTATATATATATATATTTTTTTTTTTAGCAAATTCACATGTAGTTTTGTCTTCTTACTAAAGATTTTGACAGTTATAAATACTGTTTTGCTCATTTGTTGCTGTGTTTTTGCTGCATAGAAATACTGTCCCACTTCCAATTATAGATGTCCCACTTTAACAATATAGTGTCTCCAAAAATCTGACAAACTTTTCCTTAATCAACTTCTCATCTTTCACAGCTTTCTCTGCGGCCTGCTGGTCATTAATTCTCCTCGTGATAGTTTGCCTCGCAGGTAGTTTGTAAAATGGGTTACCTGCGGCTGCCTGCCTGGAGAACAAGCTTGAGCGCATCAGCCACTTTGATGGGCTTGAGCTGGTGACAATCCACTGAGCGAGGAGATTGGTTAGCTTGGCTGATACAGCTGTGCTTATAGCTGCATCCATATGGATATAGAGATATGTAGATTATATAGATTAGATTTGAGCCAGAGGACCTAGGAGGTGTGGATGTTTGATTCACTGACAACAAGTCTGTTATTTATTTATGTGCTAAGCAATTAATTGATTTGTAGACCAACAGAAGTATTTTTAAGTATATTCTCTGAAAAAGAAGCATCCAATGTAACAGTTTTAGGATATACTCTACTTTCTGTGTTTCGGTGAGGACGTGGGTAGCAGCTTTCTTGATCAACTGCATCTGTCTGATCAACTTTTTAGCCAGACCTGTGTGTAGACCTTGCAGTAATCATTTTTACTAAAGATGAACACATGCTTTTATTTCGAAGCTCCTGCTGAAACATTAGTCCTTTAATCCCTGAGATGTTCTTTAGGTTATAGAAGGACGACTTTGTTAGTGTCCTTATGTCTGAGTCCATCACTACACACCAATTTAGAGCCTGATTGGGGGAAAGCTCTTTCTTTTGGTCTGAAGGCTGTTACTTTGAATTTGTTTTGATGTAGACTATTTTAACACATCCATGCAATGATTTCTTCTGTCCATTCTATGTATGTCCATGGTGATAATAATACTAATAATAAAGGTATAAGATAGAAAAAGGGTACTGTGAAAAGGATGTGTAAACCTTGGTTGTTTGTTATACTTCAAATAATATAACAACAGAACAACCTGTGCACAGATACGTAACATCAAAATGCCAAGTGCTTAGATCCAGCTTATAGAAGATCCTCATCATAAAACAAAGAGTATAATTTAGTACAAGATGAAACGTGTGAGGATTTTTTCATGTTGCAGTCCGAGAGACTTGTGTATTGTGTATTTTTAGGGGTTTTATGTGACAGACCTAAACAAAATAAGAACACCAAAATTGAAAATCTTTAGTAGTCTGTGGTGAAATCAGAAGTTTAGGAAGGTTTCTTCACAGACTCGCTGCAGGAGGGACTGTATTCATGTCTGTCTGGTGAGCAGTTCTTTTAGATAATCAAGAGCATTGCCATAGCTGCAACTATATTAAATAGATAAGTAAGGAAAGTTTGTATTAATGTGGAGTGCAATGCGAAGGTAGTTTAGAGATTCGAGGATTTGTGCGATCTGTTGGTTTTTCCTTTTCTTTATCAGGCTGCACTGCTCTGTATGAACTGAAATCTTTGGCCGTCTTGATGGAGCTCCATAAATAAGTGTGTTGCAGTGGTCAAATCTTGAACAGAGAAACCAAACAGGACACCTTTTTCAACCACAGGAGAACATTTGATCAGATTTGGAGGTGTTCTTGAGATAATAGAATGAAATCTTGCGAATGTGTTTGATGTGAGACTGAAATGTAAGAGTAGCATCAAAGCTTTAACCATTAATCACTGAGGAGGAAAGGGGAATACTGAGGATGATGACAGAAATAGATGAACGAATCGGCAGTGTGGTGCCTACTTTAAGAGCTTCTGTTTTTGACAGGATGGTTGGAGTGATTCATCCAGGCTTTTACTTCATTAAAGCAGGTGGTATGAGTTGAAAATGATGGTGATGAATTTTTAGAGAGATGAGCATCTGTTTAGATATAGAGCTGCCTGTGGTCTGAAACAATAAAAAGAGATTCTGTTGGGAGTAATGATGTGAACGATGGGGAGAAGATAGAGGGTTAACATAGTGGGCTCACAGACTGATCCCTGAGGGACACCGCAGGGGATTTTGGGTTCAGGGTCTTGCCTCACTGATGGAGAAATACTACAATTGGTCAGAAAGGTAAGAGTGGAACCAGTATAAATCTGTCTGAATAATTCGTGCTGAGTGTTAAAGTCCGTGGAGGAGGATACAATGAAAAGCTGTGCTCAGGTCTAGGAGGAGTAGTAGAGAGGGATAGCCTCCATCAGAGGGTTTTTGGACCGTGAGCAGAGCATATTGTTTTCTGTATCTCCGTCATAGCTTATAGGAAAATGCACATTTTTTGCCACACTTTCTTAAAGGTCAGGATTGTAAAGTGGATTAATAACTGTTGTCATGTCCACATGTATTTCCACCCGAGTTGCTGATCTCTGTTTCTCTCCCAAAGCAACATCTGGCCTCTTGGCTACTCCCATGATTAATGTTCGGTAGAAGTCTTCAAATAATAACTTTATTTATGCTAAAATTGAATTACACACGGATGGACTCTGGTGTGTCATTTGCAGAATTCTGGAGGAGGTTGAGCTCTCTGCATTTTAAGCAGGAGAATCAAAACCTACAGGGAGTGAATACAAATACAAACAAAACTTTTCAAATTTTATGATTGTTAAAAATTTATAAATCCATATATCCTTTATTCGTATGCATATTTGTACTCATTGTCCTAATCCGGAACTTGTTTGTAGGGGCAGCAGTCTCTGCAGAGACCCCCGGACTTCCCTCTCCCCAGAAATGTCCTTGAGCTCTGATGAGGGAAAGCCTGAGGCGCTCCTAGCTCAGCCAACAGGTTTAGATTTAGAATATTTATTAATCCCTCCAGCAGCAATTCGTTTGAGCAGCACAGGCGACAAACAAAACAAATAAAGAATAAATAAATGAATGAAATGATTAAAAAGAAAATTTGATAGGGAGTTTAGTGATCAAATTTTATAAAAGCACTAAAATAGTAAATACAAAAAAAAACAACAACACATAAATACACAAAAAATGGTAAAGAAAGTACAGTAAAAAAAAAACACATTACAAAGAATTTAGAATTTAAATGTCTGTTGGTATAAAAGATAACGGTTTGTTTTGAAGTGAAAAAAAACATGTTCTGATGAAGAGAGAAACACTTAAGCCATTTTTGCAATTTGTTCATTACAAAAATATGTCAAGTTCCTCCTCCTATGATTTTAGATCAGATGTAGTCCATCCATCGTGTGCCTGGTCTTTACTGGGGGACGTGCCAGGAACACTTCCAAGGGAGGCATCCAGGGGGCATCCGATAAAGATGCCCGAGCCCCTCAGACATATCCTCTAAAAATGATGGTTCACTTTGTGTCAGTTTGTAGCATAAAAATACTAATAAAACAAAAGGAAGTTGGCAGTTATAATATGACATCATGCGGATAACTTCAAGGTTTGTTCTGTATTGTGGTGTAACTAACTAATTATTCCTTATTTCATGCTTTTTGTGTCTAAGGTCTAAGGACCATTGGAGTGATAACCAAACTGGATCTGATGGATGAAGGAACAGATGCCCGAGATGTTTTAGAGAACAAACTTCTTCCACTTCGAAGAGGTGTGTATTTATATATAGAATTAAAAAATAACCCTATTTTGGCAGTGGATCTTCCTATGGACCCTTTGATTTTTTTATTAGATGTGTTTCTCGACCACCTGTTTACCGCAGAACAATGCTACATACTACATATTCTATTGATGATAGCAAGAAAAAATATTACTATTAACTGGATGAAGTCTGACCCTCCCACGATCCCTCAGTGGGTCCAGAAGGTAAAACAGGTCTACACAATGGAACATATGACTGTACAACTACAGATGAAAGTGCCTCTTTTCCTGAGAAGATGGACCCCTGTTATTGATTATCTTATTTAGGACTCTTATACACTTTTACTCTATCCATGCATCACTATTATTGTTGTTGTTATTATCAAGGCTTGATAAGATATGTGCTATACGCTCAACAGTATGACAGACTGGACTCAATTTCTGTTTTATTATTATTATTATTATTATTATTTACTGTTTTTTGTGTTTACTTATTTTTTTTTTATGTTTGCCTGCCTCTTTCTGTTTCCCTGTATGATGCGTAATGCTTGATAACCTGCATTTAAGGCAATAAAGTTCCAAAAAAAAATAAAAAATAACCCTGCCGTTTTTTTTTCTGCAGTCATGGTTGCAATTTTTAAAAAAACTTTTACTTATTATATCAGATTATTTCCCTCAGTTTCCATCCTCCTCTGTTATTTGTCGCCCAGGGTACATCGGTGTGGTGAACCGCAGTCAGAAGGACATCGAAGGCAAGAAAGACATCAAGGCTGCTCTAGAAGCTGAGAGGAAGTTCTTCCTGTCCCACCCGTCATACAGGCACATGGCCGAAAAAATGGGCACCCCTCATCTGCAGCAAGTGCTCAACCAGGTACGCTGGATTTACACTCTGTCTGCACTTTACATAATTAATAAGAGAGTGACCTATTTTTTTTTTCTGGTTCTTTTGTGCTTTTATCACTTGGTGCTGATGGAGGTTTTACAAGGCTGAGAATGTCTGTCTGGTTCAGCTGCAAATAAATCAGAATTTCACAGCATCCCAGATTACAATGAATTAAACACAAAAAGCCATTTAAATATATATATATATATATATATATATATATATATATATATATATATATATATATATATATATATATATATATATATATATATATATATATATATATATATATATATATATAAAAACACACAATTATGATATAACGTTCATTTTACTTTTGAGTTTGTGTTAAACTTGTGCCCTCTCGGTTTTTGTTTCTCCTTAGCAACTGACTAACCACATTCGGGACACGCTGCCAGCTTTCCGCAGCAAGCTTCAGGCCCAGCTGTTGGCTCTAGACAAGGAGGCAGAAGAATACCGGGGATACCGTCCTGATGACCCATCTCGCAAAACCAAACAGCTGCTGCAGTTAGTAAAGCATTTTTCCCACAGCAGAAGCAACACGAGACGCTGTTGACACAAACACTATGTGAAAGGAATTTCCCTCCTTCTCTTTTCCTTGCCATTCTTTATCTGCTTATTTCGTGTTTCCAGAAACCAGAGTTTGCTTTATTCAGCTGATATCTGTGTTTTTAATGCATATTTATTGAATTTCAGAATGGTGCAACAATTCTCTGTGGACTTTGAGAAGAGGATTGAAGGTTCGGGGGATCAGGTGGACACAGTTGAGCTGTCTGGTGGAGCAAAAATCAATCGCGTCTTTCATGAGCGCTTCCCTTTTGAACTGGTCAAGGTGAACAACTCAGAGTTAAAAATGAATGTCTTAAAATACTCTAAATGTATCCCTAATTGCTGCATTATTTTTGAACGTGTAAATATAAAACCCTACTAGGAGGACATTTAGGCAATGGGTTAGAAATACCACTTAAAAATAATTGTATTGTTGACCAAATGGCAGTCTTTACATTCACTATAAGACGTAAAGAAAACTTGGTTTATGCTTCTCCGGAGGAACAGATAAACAGCTTCAAACAACAGGAACTGTTGTGAACAAATAAAGTCTGATCACACATATCTAATTTCCCCCCACGCACATAGAGCAGAGTGACAAAGGAAGGGAAAGAATTTTCTAAGCTGTTAGAGGAATGCAGGAGAAGTGCAGCTCTGAGCTCCTGCATGACTAGAAGGAGTTTTCAACAAGTATTCTAGCAGGAAAATGAAACAAATTAGCACAGAAAGGTTCAGCAGACACTAAACCCTCTCCTTAATTCATCTCAGTTCCAAGACCTAAATCATTCACAAACCTGGGGTTGCAGGAGAGCAAGAGTGTTAGCTCAAGTCCTCTAGTGCCGGTTTTCTGGTCCAACGTACTTGAATCAAATGGATGAAACACCTCCTCAGCATGCAGTCTTACCCTCAACCTGAATTTATTGAGTTTTAGCTCTTAGTTGTCATTTCTTAACCCTTCAGTCCACAGTAAGATCGCTATCGTAAGTGGAAAAGGAGCTCCAGGCTGCTGTGCTTAATGCGGAAGGCCTTTATTCTTCTGGACGTCATTATCTGATGAAATGAACATGGATGATGTTAGTCAAAATGGGACTACAACCTTCCCAAAAAGAACCACAAAAAGCAGAAGTTATATAGAAAACAGATGAAGCTCTCCATTATAAAAAACCAAAATGTAAAGATGTGTACATTCACTTGAAAAAATAGAAATAAGTAATTTTTTGTTAAAATAAGTGCATTTGTTCTTGAATTGAGGAGGTAAAAAAGGGAATTTTGCCAGTGGAACAAGACAATTTACACTTAAAATAAAAAAATATATATAATTGCATTGTCTTATTTTAAGTGCATATTATCTAATTATCTAATTGTAAGAGTAAAAATACTCATTCAATTGGCAAACTATCTCATTTACCTACTCAAATCAAGGGTAAAGACACTTTTTTCTCTAAAAAAAATATTGTATATTGTTTAACTCAATGAGGCTGACTGTGCTTACATGTACTGTCACGCAATGCACTGGAAAAAGGATCTAAAAATAAGTAGAAATGTCTTAAATTAAGTGTATTTATGCTTAATTTGAGTAGGTAGATGAGATAGTTTGCCAATGGAATGAGTATTTTTGCTTTTAAAATAAGAAAATTAGATAAAATGCACCTGAAATAAGACAATGCAATTGTTTTTTCTTATTTTAAGTGTAAATTGTCTTGTTCCATTGGCAAAATCTCTCTTTTACCTACTAAATCCAAGAAAAAATACACTTATTTTAAGAAAAAACAACTTATCTAGATTTCGATTTTTTTCCAGTGTGGATTGTGGAAATCAGTCACTCTTAAGTATCAGAAAGGAACTTTATGAAGCTATGTTAAGGGAATTATTGTTAGGAAATATCCTTCTCCTTTTGCTGCCTCCTTTTTCACTATCAGCCATGGGTGGTTCTAGATGGGGGCAACAAGGGCCAGTCCTTCTGTAGAATTGGTCCTGGCCCCTCTTATGGTCCCTGTTCTGTAGATATAATATTATATAATTTTTCTTATTATATGTGCTGGCACAGAAAACTGTGGTTGACAGTTTGCTTGAACCAATTTAATTTCTTACCTTACCAATAATTTGGAAATGAAGGTGTCACACTTCTTTAACCATATTAGATCGAATCATAGTTTCCATCCTCTAGATCTGCAAGCTGCAGCTCCTAAGTCTGAAGAGGCAGTTTGGCTTTGTTAAATATTGCCCCTTTTTTTCCCCCCTTTGCCCTCATGAA
Source organism: Cyprinodon tularosa (assembly GCF_016077235.1). Taxonomy (NCBI): domain Eukaryota; kingdom Metazoa; phylum Chordata; class Actinopteri; order Cyprinodontiformes; family Cyprinodontidae; genus Cyprinodon; species Cyprinodon tularosa. The sequence continues at coordinate 222,518 of NW_024039462.1, forward strand.
AAATAAACAACAACCCATGGTTCACCTTTTAAAGTTGATCTGATGCTTCCAGGACTTTCTGAACAGCACTTATCATGCTGACCGCTAACAAACTTTACCTCAATAGTTCCTATTGGTTTGATGAAGTCTAGTTGTAACATAAACGCATCCAAAAGATACAAAACCTTGGTTCTTTAGGACTGCACTTTGACACCTGTGACTTAGAGTGGAATGGTGCCTTTGTCTGCTGGAACCTTAAATCCAGCAGACAAAGGCACTAAAAGTGCTCGCCTTTTAGTGCTTTTACATGTTGCAAATGTCACTGAACACGGGATTTAAAATAACAATAGGATTTGAACAATCTGCCATAAAAGTTTTAAGAATTTTGAGATCTTTTACTCATCTTACTTGGATACTAAACAGGATTCTACAATAAATGTATTTTGAGCCACTTAATATTTATTTCATTTATATTTTTGCAGTTTCCTAAAACAATGGAGAGGCTAGGGCCATTAGCTGCAGCAGACCAGCTTCCTGGGGCTAGGTGTTTTCTTTTGTAAAAAATATAATTTATATTTAATGACTTCCTGATTTATACAAAACTGCAATGTGGAAAAAAAATGCTTTTATTTTTTTAAATAATTCTCTACAAAAAAAAAGCTACAAAAACATACAGGCCAGGAGACTTTCATAGCAAAAGTACTTTTTGTGAAGCTAGAAGTCATTTCTTTTTGCTGCATCGTCTGGATCTCCTGCTTTCTGTTCTCTACTTCAGATGGAGTGTGATGAGAAGGAGATGCGGCGTGAGATCAGTTATGCCATCAAGAACATCCATGGTATCCGGTAAGGATTTCTCATGAGCCTCCATCAGCTTGCTGGCCACATTTCTTAGTAAAATATATTAAATTCTGCTAATATGCAACAAAGAAACCATGAAATCATGTCTTTTTTTCATTCAGAACTGGGCTTTTTACCCCTGATATGGCATTTGAGGCTATAGTGAAGAAGCAGGTTGTGAAGCTGAAGGAGCCATGCATCAAATGTGTGGACATGGTCATCCAGGAGCTGATCAATACTGTCCGTCAGTGCTCCAACAAGGTAGCCCCTGCTACATAGAGTTTATTGTTGGTAATTTAGTGGGTTAAAATCATTATACAGCGGAATGAAAAAGTTTGGGGGAACTAAAAAGTTTTTTTTTTCTGTTTGTCTTCTTTGGATGCTCTATATGCTGTGTTTTATTTCCAGTTGGAATGCTTCCCAAGGCTGCGAGAGGAAACTGAGAGGATCGTCACCTCTCACATTCGAGACAGAGAGAGTCGTGCCAAGGAGCAGGTAAAAACGCCTGTTTTCATGCAATATTTAACACATTAATAGTGCAGATTATAAATAAAAAGCAGCTAGAGTCACTGATTCCTGTAACATGACAGTGATGAAATAAAAACACATCTACTTTGATCCTGTTAACTCTTAGATACTGTAAATGGCTCACTTAAAGCTGCAGGTTAATAGTTGATCAGATATGCTGTAGGTTACCTTAGCTAAGCACAGGAAACAGTTTTAGCCTGTTGTGTTTTGCATCTGCAGAATGAACGTCTCACAGTAAAGTACCACAGATTCATAATATGATGCCCAGTAAATATTATGGTATTTAGGAAAACATTCAACAAACTGTCCTACACTGCAAAAACACTCCAAACATCGGAAAAAGTTTCTTAAATTAAGTGTATTTACTGTTAATTTGAGCAGGTTAATACAATGATTTGCCAATGGAATTAAAATTTTTATTCTTAAAATAAGATAATTAGAAAAAATGCACTTGAAATAAGATGATGCAATTGTTTTTTCTTATTTTAAATGTAAACTGTCTTGTTCCATTGGCAAAGTGTCTCACTTTCCTTCTCAATTCAAGATAGAATTCACTTATTATAAGAAAAGGTGATTGGTTTATATTTCAATTTTTGAAGTGTACTGCTGCAAAACATATTAAATGTATGGATTAATTTCAGAAAAATAATATAATCTATAGCACATTATAGTTAATATAGGCCTTCCACAAGTGTGTATATTTGTTTATATGAAATCATGCATTTTATAACCGTATAAAATGCTAATTTTTGTATAAACACACTGTTGTAATCTTCTTTATTCAGAACTAGCATCTGAATAAAGAAGATTATTTTTAAGCAAATGTCTTTACTATATTTTATAGTTAGATACTAAGGTTGATTGCTCAGGTGCCCAGGAGGCAGTCACAGCGGGGGGCTAATAGTAAAATTACAAATTTATTTTAAAAGGACCTTAACTATTCTTACAGATGGCAAACAACCAAATCTAAGCCTTATCCTTAAAAATGTCCGAATGAATAAAAGCACTTGCAAACTGGATAGTGCATCTAGTGCGTGCTTTCCCAGCTTTCATGATTGATATATAATCTTTTATTTTATCTTTGATTTACTTCATCTCTTTATTATTTTACTTTTCTTCATACCACTTTGAGATACATACTAACTTTTTAAATATTAAATATAGATATGTATATGTTTTTTTTTATAATAATAATGATTATAATCCTCTCATCCATGGCTTAGAACCTTATCTTTCTTTAATAAAATAAACGGTTTTGCACCTGTTATCCATTGTTCATGCAATCTTTCAAGATGAAACCTCAACATACCCTTTAATTTCATCCTTTTGCACTTGCTTTAAAAAATATATATATTTAGCAAACTATATTTACAATCTTTTGAGATAAGGTCCCTTGTTTCTGTTGCAACAGTGTGGAAATAAACACTAGTTAGCAGCAACAGGTTGAGGTGAGAGGAGCTCAGTCCTAGTCTTTGCTTTAGACTGTCAGTTCAAGTTGCTCGGACACCAAGACTGGCAGCTAGTGCTTAGCGTAAACCAGCAAATAAACGTTAAATCTGTGTCCATTAAGGTCTCATTATAGATGTTTTTTTGTGTCTTTCAGGTTCTGCTGCTGATTGATCTGCAGCTTTCTTACATAAACACAAATCATGAGGATTTCATTGGCTTCGCTAGGTAAATCTTCAACATATTTACTTTTATTTCACATGTTAACTATCTGGTTTACAGAATAACTAAAATGTCATTTGTTAAAAGATTTTCTATCTACCTTTTCCCCCTCCTTTCTCTTTATTGTTCTGATTTTCCTATCACCCTTTTCACCTCCTTGTTCTGTATCTGTCGCTGTTTCCACGCTGCAGCGCTCAGCAGAGGAGCAGTCAAACTAATAAGAGCCAGAGTTCAGCAGGAAATCAGGTGAGCATGTTCTACGTCTGTCGTGTCACAATACAAACGGTGGTGCACCAGGTCAAAGCTGCTGTGCACATCCACACATCTCGGATATGCCTGCTGCACAGAATATACTAAGCTGAAATACAGCAAGAAAAACTCTGCTTCATTTGCAAAGCTTTAAATTTATGATTGTATTCATTTCACAAATATAGTTTCAACAGTGAAATATGATTTATATTTATCATTTTTTCTGCATGCATTAATGTTTTAATTAGTCACCAGTTTTGAAAAGTAGAGATGCATCGAGAAATGAGTTTCTGATTTTTAAGCTTTGTTCCAACTGGGAAAGACACTTAGTTAATAGAAAGCTAAGTTGATTAGTTAGTTTTTCCTTTTTGCAAATTTGATCTTTGCAAATTTGATAATTTGATCTTTCAATTAGTCAACCTGGATTAGGAAATTTTGCAATACTGTTCAGTCTGACAAGTACAGATGGGGCCTGTGTACTTTACAAGTAATGTAACCTTGCTGATTGCTCATACAAGATATTAAGATTGTAACTTATTAATAATATTTTCTGTGCTTTACAGCATCGAGTGATACTGCCTCTGATCCTGATGTAAATAATAAGTGATCCGTCAAAGAAAAAAGTTTGTACAGTTATGATAAACAAAAGGATCTAACATGAAAGTGCAAAGAAAGCTCCAATATAACGTTAATAACTGTTGCTATTCAATTTTGAAAAGATCTTTCTAAACGAAAAGCTGTCATAGTGGTTATTTTTAGACATGTGCAGAAATGGTTAGTTAGTTATTAAAGGATTATTTGTTTTTTTAAAGGAGCAACCAAGAGCTCACTTTTTTAAGTCAGTTTATCATCATACACTGGAAAAATGATCTAGAAATAAGTAAAAACTTATTAAATTAAGTGTATTTACCCTTAATTAGAGTAGGTAAATGAGATAGTTTGCCAATGGAATGAGTAGTTTTACTCTTAAAATAAGATAATTAGATAACATGCACTTAAAATAAGACAATGCAATTGTGTATTCTTATTTTTAGTGTAAATTGTCTTGGTCTATTGGCAAAATGTCTCTTTTACCTCCTCAATCTAAGAAAAAATTCACTTATTTTAAGAAAAAATAACTTTTCTAGATTTAGATTTTTTCCAGTGTAGATAAATTTGAAGCAAAACCTGGAAGATTTAACTCTATTTACATTACTTATGATGCAGAGAAAGAAATCTTACTTTGAAGAAATGTTTTTTTATTTAAATTTTACATTTCATTGTTAAGTAATTTCAAATAATCCACCATTAAAAAAGGTATTTTCTTAAAATTAATTTATGTAGATCTTAATGATAATTGTTGACAATCAGATTTGAGAAATCAGAGCTTAACAACAAATCTAAATATTTTCTGTAATCGGTGCATCTCTAGTGAACATTGTTTGCTTTTTAAATTTATTTTTGTTAAGCATCACTTTTTTTTGCCACCATCATACCTGGTGTTGTTGTTGAGACATTTCCCTTTGTTTGAACCCTCCCTGTGTCATAAAGGTGCCACCTTGCATTTCATCCCCATCCCTTAGTGAGAATCTCAGCTACCCTCTCAAGGGTTTCTGTTGGTGAGTATCACTCATTGTGGGTCATGGTTTGCAATGTCATCTTTGCCTGCAGTCCTGCTCCTTCCCAGTGTGTGGTGCTGTTCAGCACTGCTTTTGTTTCCCTACCTGCCATGTTAGGGATGCTCACTAACTGCAGTGGGGCAGAAACTCTTTCTTTAACTTGTACAAAAAAAAAAAAAAGGTGCTGCATGGTGTCTTTAACCCACCCATTCATGCATGGAAATATTTTAATTTAATTATTTTGTCTTTTAATTTTTCCTTTCATCTCTATTGTTCAACTTTATTATTAGCAGCCATGAGAAAGAGATTTAATAAAGATGTGGGTAACCTGCTTAGTCAGTCTTAGGCAGTGCAGGTCTGCCAGTAATCTAACCCAGTAATCCCTTGGCACTGGACTCATCGGACAGTTTGTTTTGAAAGGCACACACACGCTTTATCGTAGGTTTGAAGCACTAAACATGTTGCAGAGATGCATCTTTCATTGAGCGCAGCGTGAGGCAGCACAGACACATGTAATTACAATCAATTTAACCTTCACACACATTAAAAGTCCTCCATTTGATCAGATGACAATATCCCATGTTTCCTAATGAAGTATTTTGGCTTTACGTTCCATCTTAGGTTATCCGTAAAGGGTGGCTGACCATCAACAACATCAGCATCATTAAAGGAGGAGCCAAGGAGTACTGGTTTGTGCTGACTGCTGAGAGTCTCTCCTGGTTCAAGGATGATGAGGTAAGTTTGAAGCAGCCTCTGTTAGTTCACTAAGGCTATAATAATCATCAGGTTAATTCACCCCTAGTAAATTAACTTGTCTTTATGAAAGTTTAAGCCTAGTATTGGTATTAAACCAACTACAACGTGCTTATGAGATAGTTGACAATTTATGAAGTGAAGCTCTGTTAAAATGTTAAAACATTTCTGGTATTTGCTGGAGATAACTGGATTTTCATCAGCATGAACCTTGAGGAGTAGGTTAAGTACTGTAGGTGGAAGCTAATGGAGCAAAGACCATAGAAGATGTCTAGGGTCTTTAAAAAATGGCTCTGATCTCAAAAACTGCTGTTTTATGACAGTCGTTGTGTTTGTGTTGGACAGGGAAGAGGAAGATTATTTACACAGGACATAGCCATAAGTAGGAGGAGGTGGGCCACCAAAGAACTTCCTATGTGAAGCACATATATAGAATGGAACATGTAATGTATTTGCATCTAATGTGACTACCTGATGTTAAAGTAAAGCCTTGCAAAAGAAAAAGCACCGGATTTGGACACATGAAGTACCTAAAGAAAATCCATCTACTGCATAATTTCCCTTTCAAAGTTAAGGATACAACAAATAATAATAAACAAAAACAACATATTTAAAGTCTCCATATGGGATGATTGAAATATTTCATAGTTTAAAGCAGGCTAATTTTGAAAATGTTTTACACTGCTCAAAGATGACAGGTTTGGCAATTAAAGGACTCCATCATTGACAGCGTGCATCAACAGGATGCAGCATTTGGTCAGACGTGCTGGGCTCTTTGTGGCAGGCTGACGTCTCTCTGCCTGTCTGTGCCTGCTGTACAGGTTGGAGGACATTCTGTACAGCAAGTGTAGATAGGCAGACACACGGCAGCTTTTTCGGTCAGATGGTTTTGATGCTGCATTGTTGCTCAGGAGATGCTAAAAGGCTACCATGAATTCCCAAGAAAGTTACGCTGTAAGGAGTTTCTGAATAAAACCGATTTCGGTTTGTTGTGACTGCTTCATAATGTTAATGTTATCGCGTTGTGCTCTTTATGCACTTTCTCTCATTTTCTGGAGTTTCCCTCTTCGTTTTTGTTTCTTTGCTCCACACCTCCTTCCACTGGGAGTTTAGCCATTCAATTCGTCTTCACTAAAATTGGAGCAGTCCCAATCCCGACCAAATGCTCACTCTCGCAGTCACCCAAAATACATGACAGCCCACTCAGCCCTCAGACGGCACGGCACATGGGGGCCGCACGGATTGCCATCCGAGACGTTAGTGCGGTAATGTTGGTAATTACAGACTCTGTGCTCTTCGCCTTGTGTATTTCTGTTTTACACCCTCTTGAACTTTCTATGGTTGCCTACACATGCACGTATGCCGATGTTACCTCCCTCCTCCCTATATTAATGAAGTTGGCAGTTCCTTTGGAACTTCTTGGTTGGAGCGTTTTCAACCTAAACATCATTGGCTAGCATTTTAGTGAGGAGAAGACTTTCTGTAAAGAAATCAATACCTCTTACTTCACCTCCCTCCAAAACTTCATGGAGAAGAGGCACTGCTTTGAAACTGTTTAATCTTTTGCAGGAACAGTGCTGGTCTTTAGCTAAAACTACTCCTTTATGTGTGTTTTAATTTAGTCTGTGCAGTTTTTGCTTTTATTAGATCTGTTACAACTCAGCATACGCAAGTGTCCTCTAAGGCTTAGGCCACCCATAGAAATACGTTTTGTGAGGGTGTCTCACCATACCTTAAAACCCAACTTGATTGATTGGTCCTTTGCTATATTGGCCCAGGCTCACTGCTTTGCTGCCGGTTTCACTACTCTCCCCCTCCCTTCCAGACAACCACATCTTTAGAGTGACTGTATGCTCACTCATTTGATTTCAATGATTTATGTGAATTTGCTTTCTTTTTTATGCTCCGAGCATTGATTTGAAACCAAGGTATGCACATAGCAATATTTCAAGTTAGTGGTGAGAAAACTGGTGGTACAAGTTTATTCTGCAAAGTGCTAGCAAGCAGGAAGCAAGTGAATGTTAGAGTGCTCTTTGGACAAAGATTAGAAGGAATCAGGTTGAAACCTCAGACACAGATGAAAAAAAAAGCATATATTGAAAAACAGTGTGACACACAGTAAGACAGACTGACAGAAGATGGTCCGTGCCCAGTCTAACCAATGTGCAGACTACTGTACACCAGTATGATAATGAACAGGTAGTCTGAACACTGGGTGGACGGAGCCGGGGTGGAGAGCCAGGCCTTGTGTGCTGCCATTCCAGATGCTCGAAGGACAACTCTGCCGTCGGCACCCTCCCTGCCACCCCCTTCTCTCCGCTCCTGCAGCAAAGGATCCCCAAAACCCTTATCGAAACGTAGCGGTAGGCCTCATCCATGTCTGCTGCTTCTGGTTTTCTGGAAGCCTTTCCCGGCCTGTTTAATTGTTTAGGTCGGGGCGTCCTGGACTGGTCCGTTTCAGGTCATGAAGAGTATCCAGCCTTGACGTGGCACATTCGCTCAGACGACTGGGACACACTGGCTGTGCGTTCAGGGAGGGGATATTACAAAAAAAAAGAGGGAAGAGAGACGCTCAGGAGGGAGGGGTTGCAAGAAAGGGAGAGGAAGAGGGAGGGGTCCCGGCTGACCATATAAGGACCGTGGTGACCCCTTGGGGAATCCAACCCTGAAGTTTATGTACAGTTCTTCTTCCATAACCTCTGAATCTTACCTGTGACTGTAAACCTCAGCTTTCCAGACCGCCAGGCTTTCTTTTGTGGATCTTTATCTGAATCGGCCTCACAGTCTCTTTTTCTTGTTCTTCTCCTCAGCCTCTAACCTCCTCTATCGCTCCGCCGTCTCTTTAACTTCTCCCTCCTTTCCCCGCTTCTCTGTGTGCTGCTAAGCACTACCAGATGTTGAGTTTTAACGGCAGGCTGTCATTTAATCTCTCTCGCTCTCTCTCCCTCCCTGAACAAAAAAAGAAAAAAATTGGGCAGGAAGTGGGCCCCTTTGGAATGGAGAGAAAAAAATATAGAGAAAATATTGAGATAAAAGAAAACAGACAGGCAGAGTTAAGAAGTGTAGGCTGGGATAAAGTGTAAACTGAAGGGTAAGGATCTCTAATCTTTATCTACTTGAGCCTGGGCCTCGGTAGGGTCTAGCTGAGTTTGAGCTTAGGTTTTTCTCAACAGCCGTAGCTTTTACCTATCAGCAGTCCCCCCCACCCCACATCTTAACCCCCAACCAGACTTTCCTTGGGTTTTAGCTACTAGCGCTACTCTGCATTAAAGCGCACCATGAAGAACGACTGCATCCTGACCCAAACTGTAATGACTTCCACATGTGTTCTCATTCTCCCTTTTCTCTGCTCCTGCCTTACCTCCCACTCTCATATCTCCCCCATTCCTCCTCCCTTTACATCACCCCTCACTCTTTCCTGCGTGCTCCAATCTCTCTCCCTTGCATTCACCTAGCATCACACATTGCAGTTGCTTGCCTGGCCTGATGCTGAACATACCAAAATAACTTCTTAAGATTTTCTTAACTCATCGTTGTCCTCCTTCCTCTCCCCCAGGAGAAGGAGAAGAAGTACATGCTACCCCTGGACAACCTGAAGGTCCGCGATGTGGAGAAAAGTTTCATGTCAAGCAAGCATATATTCTCCATCTTCAACACAGAGTCCAGGTCTGCTGCAAGTGGTTCTAGCTTGTAAATTAATCTTTGCATGATAATCAGTTAAACTAGTTTATGAGGGGAAATATGTTTCAGGTAGGGATTTATTGACTCTGCATGGTATCATCCTGGGCACTCCGACTGTTAGGTGACTGACAGACAGCACAATAAACCGCCTCTGAGTTGGTTGGCTTTTTATGACAATAGCGCACTGTATCATCAAACTGAATCTAAAAAGTCTAAAAAGATCATGTCCAGGTTGTGTGGGGTCTGCTGAAATTTTCGCTGCACTACAAATCATGGAGGGGTCTGATATTGTCCTCTTAGGTGCATGTCCACTAGCCTCGCGAGACCATCCTGATCTCGTGAGCTTTCAAGGTTTCACTCGCAGATCAGTCTGGAGACTCTCCGTTAAAGAAAATTTGGAGCCGTTCACCAAACGAACGTCCAATCAGCGTTGGCTTTGAGGCGGGTTGAGGTGTGACGCAACGAGAAGCGCGACAGTTCAGTCTAAAGAACATGGCGGCTTCAGCCGATGAAACTAGCGTTAGCGTGGCTATCGAGTATTTCTTCACTGAAAGAAGAGCAAAACACTGCTCTGGAGGCTTTTCTCAGAGGAAAATATGTTTTTGCTCTTCTCCCGACTGGTTTCGGCAAGAGTAGCCTGGCTTGTGTTTTCGTCGTCGCTCTGGTAGTACATCATATGCGTCATTGATCTGATTGGTTTATTTTGCCCGTCTATCACCAACATAGGCCAATCAGCTAACCAGTATTTTCGCCCCTTCCCAAAATTACTTCAACGGAAGGTTTCCAGATGGATATGCGGAGCAAATCCATCTGGCGGAGTCAGGTTACATGTAACTGCAAGAGACAAAAAGTTACAATATCTGATTTTGTTTTAAACTATTAAATTTGTATGATACAGCTGCAAATAAGTATTGGAAGATCATTGTTAATATTTGGTACAGTAGTCTTTGTTTGCAATTACAGAGGTCAAAAGTTTCCAGTAGTTTTTCACAAGGTTTGCACACCCTGGAGAAGGGATTTTGGCCCATTCCTCCACATAGATCTTCTCTAGATCAGTCGGGTTTCTGGGCTGTCCCTGAGAAACAAGGAGTTTAAGCTCTCTTCAAAGCACCTTGATATGCTTCTTATCAAGGTTCTGGTGTGGAAGTCTTAAAGAGTTCTGATTTGAAATCTTAAAATTTGTGGAGTGATGTTTTAGCTGTTTTCTAAGAAGCTCCGGTGGAACAGCTTGGGATGTCTGAGCTCCAGAATATGATCAGAACCAATCATATAATAGATCGACAATACCACTTGTAGAGGTTACAATACAGATGTGCAAATTGTAAACATAAATGCAGGCAGGGATTTTACTTTAGAGTGTGGCTGCTATAAGCCTAGTCTGCAGATCAACAACAGCTAGTTGGAGCTCAGTTTTATTTGTAACTTAAGTTCAATCATTTATTTAAAAAAACAAGAAAAAAAAACAAGGATTAAACACTGGGCAAATTCATCACTAGTTTTAGTTTATTTAATACCCTTATTTATTGGATTATTATAGATTACTAAAGAGATTTTGGACTGAAAATGATTATATGAACAAAACACGCAAATAGATTTTAAACAACTATGAATTCTTAATAAGAAGCAGAATCTGTGTAGAAAGGTTTCATTTGATGCTTTACTTTCACTAATTGCTACAGCATGTTGTGTGAAAGACTTTACTCACTTTCCTTATGAACATATTAGCTTGGAATGTCTTAAACATTTCATATATTAGGTTCTATTACATCATCTGAAGGCTTTACACTAAGACAGAATAAGATCCCCGCTAAAAGCATGTTATTTTGTTTAGGAATGTCTACAAGGACAATCGCACTCTGGAGTTGGCCTGTGACTCCCAGGATGATGTGGACAGCTGGAAGTCGTCTCTCCTACGTGCCGGGGTCTACCCTGAGAAGACCATCACAGTTAGTGAATCCACTTAAGCGCAGCTCAGTGAGAAAATCTCAATGTCAGAGCAGCTGCTGTATTTGGTTTCAACATCGTCACTGAGCTCAGGCTTAGATTTTTCACACAACCAATGACAAACATAGATATTTAAAATTAGCTTTGGAGAAAATAAATTCTCAGATCAACAGGAATCAGATAAAGGACAAAAATCCCAATAACAAGCATCAAAGTTGGCGGTTGTGATGTGCTTTGGCACAAGCAAGAATGAAATTCACTTTTATTTCTCATTACTTTAGACAGACATACTGAATGTTGATGAACTTTGATGTTTGATTTAATTGACAAAAAAAGTTCTTCTCTGCAGAAGAAAAAACAGTCCTAACAGATGCTGACTCCTCCTATTGTACTGAAAAAGCTTCATTTTTGGCTATAAAGGAGATTAAAATCTATGAATATGGAAAATAAGGGGACTGTTGTTTGAATGATAGCAAAAAATATACAGTATTTAGTCTCTACAGGTTAATACAGAGTGATTGAAACATCACTACAATTAAAGCACATAAAGGGAATGTGGGTGTTTTATATCCAAACATTAACAGCATAAACGTTGCTGATTTATTTCCATAACTAATAACTTTCTGCTTTATTTCTTTGGCATTTTAGATTAACTATATTCCAGTATTGCAGCAATTGATTCTGTGATCAATGTTGTTTTACTGCACTGCATTGAATATTAGATTATCATTGTTTTTGTTCATCATCATTGTTTTATCACAAAGTGGAAAAAGGCTTGTTCTAAATGTGCTCATATAAAGGAGTGGTAAAAATGTCAATACTTGAAATTGCTTTTTCTTTTAATAAAATCTTAACTCCTTAGTGATGTCATTCTAACATAAGGACATGAACTTTTCCTCCCTCTGCAGGTTGAGAGTGAGACCACCACAGCCACAGATAACTTCTCCATGGACCCTCAGCTGGAGCGTAAAGTTGAAACCATCCGCAATCTGGTGGATTCTTACATGGCTATTGTGAACAAGTGCATCAGGGACCTCATCCCAAAGACCATCATGCATCTGATGATCAACAATGTAAGAGATAAACACAATTTTCCAGAAATGCAGAGATGGAAAAAGTAGATGTTTTGTGGAAAGTCATTGTTTTATTCCTCTGGATCTACACCTCTGATGTTTTCAAAAAGGGAGTTAAAGCCCCCCAGTTGATAATAACACACCAGTGTGATGTGATCACTGAGGTATATAGGGCCAAAATATATTCTGAAATACATAAATGGTAATTTCCAATGAAAAAAAATAAATGTACCAGGAAATATATAATGTTACCCTTATTTATTCAGTTATTTAATATATGATTCCAATATTCCAGATACCATTAAATTGGAGAATGCACCCTTAAATAATAAAAAAAATACCTTTAATGATAAATGATATTATTATATGTCATTAAAAAATTAAAATAATTTCAAGATAAATTTAATTATTTGGCTTTATATTCATTAAAAAATATATATATTTTTATTTTATTTTATGGGCTTTCTCATCTAGTGTGTTCTTATTTTTTGAGTCATAGGCTGTTGGGAAGCCTGTGCTCTAAATAGACACCTAAATGTCCAATATTAGATGATTAATACAGCTTCATAACAGTACAGAAATATCAGGAAATTACGTTTTCTAGAAATTCCTCTTTCTAAGAAGGCCCATCTTTGTATTAGTTCAAAGAAGACTATACATGAATGCTAAAAATAGTTTAAAAACCATTAACATACGAGAGCAGCCACAATCAGCTAAAATAGATATATAACATCCAGTGATCAGCAGTCTGGATCCTGTATGAGTCATGCTATTATGTATTTAAAGAAAAACACTAATAAACGTGAGCAGAGCCATAATATGAGACTTTAGAGCGTTCAGGATACATTTTAAATCAATATCGTCCATACATCATTTTCAACTCTGTGACAAAAATATACATTTGTAATTTTCAAAGAATGTTTCTAATACAACATTAAAATTTGCTCGCTAACACCATTCTTCTCCATACGTCTAAACTAACTGTCGCAGAAAAAGCGTTTTAGAGCCTAGATAGAGGATGAAATAGTTGCATATCAAATACAATTTCTGTATAACCCGCAGCCCTACATATAACTATGGAACAACTCTTCCTAAGTGATGCATCGATATAATTTTCTTCTCTGAATCAGTTGGAATGACCAGGGAGATTAAACCAGCACAGAAAATGATTCACCACAGTCATCACTACACAGAAAAGAGAACAACAGCAACATATTAAACCACATCTGCAAAGTGGAGCTCAAAGAGATAGAATTAAACGATATTAAGAGAGCTTTATTGACTCCACGCAGGACGGTCCCTATCCATCCATTTTCTTCAATAAAGGTCAAGAAAACAACTTTGGCCTTAATATGGCTGTCTTTTTCAATCTCTCTGAACATCTTGTCAGCTGTCAACCTGCTTGCTTTCACCAGTGCATTCATCATCACCTGGTGAAGTTAAACACATCCTACCGGCAGTTACTTACTCTTGCTGTCACCGCTCTAATTCTTTTTTTCTTCTGTGTTTTGTCTTGTCACAGGTGAAGGACTTCATCAATGCGGAGCTGCTGGCGTGCCTGTACTCTGCAGGTGACCAGAACGCCCTGATGGATGAGTCCCAGGAGCAGGCCCAGCGAAGGGATGAGGTGCTGAGGACCCACCAGGCCTTAAAAGAGGCCTTGGCCATTATAGGAGACATCTCTACATCAACTATCACAACCCCTATGCCTCCGCCTGTTGACAGCTCCTGGGTGGGAGGAGCTGCCGGTGGTCGCAGGTGAGATGGATGTGATATAGACATGAAAACAATACTGGCCTGATATGATCCAGAGGCTTTCATATATACAAAATTATGAGTTTTTCTTTTAATCACAACCCTTTTGCTGTCAAGGTCTCCTCCACCCAGCCCCACAGCACCTAGGAGGATGTCTTCAGGCCAGCGGCCGGCTCCCAGAGGGGCCCCACCACCGCCAAACAGGCCGGGACCTTTGGGACCCTTCAATAATAGTGCTGATAGCCCTCAGGCACCCAGCCGGCCTAATAGGGCCCCCCCCAGCATTCCCAGGTAAATGCAGTCCTCATCTTGATTCAAAATACTATTTCTAAAGAATTAATAAATTGGAGCAGGTAAAACTTAATAATGAATTTCTTGCTGACAAAATCATTGTTGTGCAAAAAGTTTGTTTTAAAGATTCATTATAATTAAGAAAGATGTCACTAATCCTATTTAAATTACGGGGGGGTGTTGGCCTAGCGTTTAGAGCTGTGCGCTTGTCCTTTGAGAAGGTTGCAAGTACCCGGTTTGGTCCCCACAGCCTGCTGAACCCAGCAAACCTGGGTTCCTGAGCAAGACCTTTAACCCCCGCTTGCTCCCCGGGCGCCGCACAATGGCAGCCCACTGATCCCCAAGGGGATGGGATAAATGCAGAGATAAATTTCTCCAATGTGAGATCAATATTGTTATTATTTTCACCTTAAAGACTTACAGGCTACAGCAAACTAGCTAACAACCTGCTTTAGACATTGGTTAAATATGTTACAGTTTTTTCATCCCATTACTTTAAAAACAAAGTTTTAAAGAGTTTTTATGAAGTAAAGTCTTGTCTAAAATGGACCAATAAGCAACAATTTATCTACAGGAGACTAGATTAAACTCTTGGTTTTTAACCAGACATCTAAAGTGGTTTAGATTAGTAAACTTTGCCACGAAATAAAATGTTAGAGCCAATATTGTCAGGGTTTGGTGTTTGATTGAGGACCCAAATGCAGAGGCAAGTAGGCAGAGGTGAATTTAGGTGGGTTTAATGAGGTTCACAGGAACTGATCCAGGAATCAAAAAATCCAACAAAAATAACAAGCAAATCAGAACCAAGGAGACATCAGGGAAAAACCAAACTCTAGGAGCCAGGGAGAGACAAGGTAAGCAGACAGATGTTAGACGAGGATCCAGCAAACAGGAACTGAAGAAGGAGAGCTTTTAAAGGGGACAGAGACAAAGAGAGGGCTAACGAGAGGATTGAAAACAGGTGAGGACAGAGCAGAAAACAATGCTAGGGAAAGAGGACACAAGAGGGCAGCAGAGGACAACAAATGGAAAACCTTCAAGACAGGAACTAACAAGAAAACGACAAAATAATAATTAAACACTAAAACAAGAAGCAAAGTAAAGCTGAATACTCTAAATAAACATAACAAAACCAAGACTGTGACAACTATATTCTACATTAAATCACATTCAAATACACCAACCAACTAGGGCTTAGCAATACTTCACGATTTTTAAAATATTGGCATATTTTTAAAAGCGATATGAAACTATATGGTTTATTTTGGGATGGGGGTACGTTACATTGCCATTCTAGTTTTATCTATGCCAGCGGCATATTTTTTTTGTTGCCATTTCATATATTTATCTACAGTTGTTTGCCTGTGTGACATTTAGGGACAAAGCTTTGATTCAGATGTGCCTTTTATTAATTGCTTTATAAAAAGAGAAACATAGTGAGAAAAATATACTCTATATCACCATTCAGCTTAAAAATATGGAGATTTTTCCTCATTATCTTCAAGCTGGATGAACTAAGTGATTTATTAATCTACTGCAGGTTAGATAGGAAATACTTAATTATAATAGAACCTATCTGACTTCAACGCTTGTTTGGTATGAAATCATTTAGGCCTTTTAAAATGTTTCTGCATTTGTTCCCATTCAAAGCTGTCTTTAACATGTCCTAAGAGTCACAATGGCATTAAGCTTTAATCCCTTGTAGCTTTTAATATGTTTGGTTAAATCAGTCTCTGTCAGTATTTGTATATTTAATACTAGACCTATTAGCATGAAATTTGTCTCTTTATTTAAGAAAAATACCAATCTTATTCCTTCAGGATATTTATGTACCTCACTAATCATAATGTTGACCCACCAAAGCACTGACAGGTTCATTAATGTTATTTGTTCCATTAATCCATGTAGTAGGCACAAATGTAATGTATTGAATGCAATTTCACATCTACAAGATGTGTCTATCTACAGTGCTGTTTACAGAGACAGTAGTAATGCATTAGTGAGAGTGACTTATGGAGGGGAAACACACCTATTACTCCGGTACTTCTCCAAATACAAGCGCTTAGCTTTTTGTTTAGTTTAATAAGGCGATGGAAGCAACTTTGCAGAATTATAATTGATTCTTCTACAGGCTGCTCATTGAAATCTCGGCAGTTTCTCTCATTTTCCACCTACGCTCTTTGCTGCGGAGGCCAGCTGGAGTACCGAGTGGTTTCTATAGTAACAAGGCAACTTTGCATTCACACGTTTTCTAGGATTTTGATGTCATTCTTTCAGACTTACAGTATTTAAATGACTAGGGTCGGTTTAAGAGATTCTGAGAGTAACACAGAGGTCTATATTGTGACCTTCCTTGGCAAACACACTAGCTTTATGATGTATATTATTCTAATTTTCTTAAGTTACAGGTTTTTAATATTTTTTGCCATTGTCTGATTTTTGTATATGTACTAAAGTGCTTTATGAATAAAATTGGAATTGGATTATGATGAGTATTAAAGAGGTGAAGCCAGGTTTAGAAATATTTCTTTCCTAAATTTGCTCTGGTAGTTTTAAGGTCACCAACATGTACAATTCATGGATCTTTAGATGCAAACCAAAGTGCGTTGTAGAGCACATTGAGTCCTGGATCAAATATGGACTGGTCCAGATTTACGTTGATTTTTTATTAAACATTTTACTCAGATTTTTCCATTTCTCCTTAAAGATCATGAAGAGATATTTAAAGATTGAATCAGTTTTTCTGTTATAACCTCTCTGTTAGCAGTCATTTCTTATTTATATTTTAAAAAATAAATAAATAAAACAATGACATGGTGTATGTGTAAAAATCTAATGTTAAATAGTGGGGTTTAATTTGATAATAAAATAAACTCTTTGGGATGTTACCTTTTAAAATCTTTACTAAAATATATAATTTGATTAGAGCAGTGTTTGGAGCTTGTTAGGATAAGTACAACCTTATTTAAACTGTGAGCTCACCAAAGAGCTGCTATCATTTCCAAATTTAATATCTTTTATAAGCGACAGTTTAAACATTCAGAGAGAAAAAAAAACATGCCCTCAAAATATGCCACTTTGCTTTCGGATGCTTCCCTTTTATCAGTTGTAAATCTCGATCTCTGAGCCACATCTGGACACGTCATAGATACTTGTTCCTGTTTTAATTCATCTCTCTGCTCGCCCAAACTTTTTTCTTCAGACAACTTGACCCTAAAGATGACAAACATCACAAGAATTATCTGTACCTTACGCTGCTACATAATTATGGTGCGTTCACTGATCTGAAAAAGAACCGGATTTTCAAAATATCAACTATTGAGCAGTGAGGGGTGATCAAGCTCCAGACATCAGGCCTAGTTAGAAGAGAATAGTGCCTATTGTAGAGCTGGTTGAAAAGAAGAACCTTTAACCTTAATCACCAGGAAAATATTCTGGAAAAAATAAATGTTTAACTTTGTTTAAATCACCAAATCACCGTGGGCCCTTAAAGGCCTTCCAATCACAAATATTATTTTGGAGATGTATTTTTAGCAACAACAACAAAAAAAAAAAAAAACAACTGATGGCAGTTATGAAACCTTTGCAAAAACAAGCAGTAACCTTTAAAAAGAAAACGTGTCGGTGGCTGTTAAAGAGTTTGTTTTTTATTTTGTAAAAAAAAACACTTAATAGGAAAGCAATTAACCTTATCACACTTTGGACTGGGGACTTGATTGTGTTGGTTTCGTCCTTAACTCTTCAGAGGAACCAGTAAGGGAGACAATGTCCCAGCAGGCAGTAAGTCGGCTGGGAAGAGAGCAGGCTTTAATCGCTGCAGAGGTGTCTGACAGATTAGCAGAGAAAAGTCCATAATCCAAGTCAGACAGAGGTCAAACATGTAGAGGCAGAAGTCAGGTAAAAAACTAAGAAATGGTCAAGGCTCTGAGATCGAGGCAAACAGGTTAAAGGGTAGCTGTCCAGGGATGAGGCAAGTTTAAGCGTGACAGGGAAATCCAGGGCACAGAAAAATGGCTGTAACTTGGAGACCAGAAAAAGAAATAGAAGAAAAATATATAAATATAGCAGCTGGAGCTTTACACAACCTGGTGGAAAAACTTTGTCAGGACGGCTTCTAAATAGAGGTGGACACAGGTGTGAGCATTGAAGCTGATTTGAAAGTTTTGTTGTTAAGCGTCCAAAATAATTGACATGCATGACATTTACATTTGTGTTTTAGTTAACAGAAATGTACTCACCTTGTATTCATCTTTGGAAATGATATAGATTTTTCAAAATCTAATGCATAAAATGTGTACGGAGGTAAAGTTTAGGGTGATGGCAAAGGGGTCTTTCAACCTCAAAGACTGTTAGCTTAACACCAAAAAAAGAAATAACAATCATAATACCAGTGGAAATATTTACAAAGCTACAAAAGCAATGAGAGCAATTGTTGGAGATCCAGTTAAGATATCTTCATTAACTCCCTTTGCATTGTTTTAAAGCAGCTGGAGAACACGGGAACTGTTTTTCTTTCCAAGCTATATAATTTAATAATTGAACTTTACTGATCTCACATTGGAGAAAATTACCTCTGCATTTAACCCATCTCCTTGGGGAGCAGTGGGCTGCCATCATTGGACGCCCGGGAAACAGTGTGAGGTTCAGGGTCTTGCTCAGAGAGTCAGGGTGGCATTCTGTGGGAGAGGGGTTCGAACTCAGAACCTCAGTATTCCAAGCTTTATGCCCTAACCACTAGGCCGTCACTTCTCAGCTAGTAATGTCTAAAACAGATTTCATGGAGGACCAATGAAATTCTGATTAATTCAGGCTAATGTATAAAATGTTGGATATTTCTGGCTGTAGTGTGAGCTAACTAGGCAACAGGCTAAACTTATGTTAGTGTAAACTGATGGACATAGCTCATCAAAACGCATGAAAAATGAGGCTCCTTCTTGTTTCTTTTTTAAACAGAGAAACAAAACTGGATAAAAGTTTTTTTCTTCAAACTTTCTATCCTAGCATATGTTTCAATCTAATTTCTTGAAGATGCCTAAAATCACTCTATTTGTGTTTTAGATGCAGTATCATCAACTTTGTATTATCAGAGAGATATTTTCTATTTGTTTTCACACTGACGAATAATCTGTTTTCTTTTGTTTTCCCTTCTTTTCAACCCTCACCTCTTCCTGCTGCTCGGCACATCATCACCCCCCACCAGCCGCCGACCACCTCCGTCTCCTACAAGACAAGCTCCCCCATAATCACCTCAATGGGAGGCCTCCAGCCCCACTGTCCTCCCCTCATACCCCCTCCCCTCTTAGCCATGGCTCTGCTGTCCTCGTCTCTCCTTAGCGAAGGCGCCGAAGTCTTTGACCCCTTTGAACCTCAGTTTCCTGCCAGGTGAAGACGTCCATATATTTATGTACAGTATGGTACTTGTCTTGTGGTGTGTATATATGTGCGCTTGTTGCTCGCCTGTGATCCAGGTTTGCTTAGCAGGTCCACTACCCTGCGACCCTTTACCCCTGACTCGACCCTATGATTCAGCCAGCACCCCCAGTTTCTGCTTCTACATAAAAAAAAAATAAGAATACTCTCAGCAGTCATACTGCCCTACTCATTCCAAAATGCAGCATGCCCCAAAAGCTGCTTTTATTGCATGGGAGTGTGTGTGTGTGAGTGTTGAGTGTGTGTGCTTGTGTTTTGTGTGTGTGTTTATGGGGAAGGGATTAATTTGCCTATATGTAGGCTGAGTTTGATTTAGTATTGTATTAATTTATTGTAGAATTAACCCCCTCCCTCATTCCCACTGAGTGTTAATTATCAGCTTGATGTTCTCTTAGGAACAGAAGTTGTATCTTAGTATAATTGTGTATAAGCGTATTTCTGTGCGAATAATACATTGTACATGTGCAACTGCGTGCTGTGTGCGTGTGTGGGGGTTGCGTGAGGACACGTGTGCATGTGCTGTCTTTGCACGTTTGTTGGCATTTCAGTTCTGTTTGTTTTCACTGTCAAAGCTGTTAATGATGAATCATAAACCCCGCAGCAGGGGAAATTCAGTGTTTGACTTTTTTGTGAGTTGTTCATGTGTCGTAGTAGCAGCCATACACACATAGCAAGGCTGAGGAGCACCTTCAGTATTCTCTATATGGAAAACAGGCTCGATAACACATTTAACCTCGTCATAGGTGTCCACCTGTGCTGTATCCATGGTCCGTTTGTGACCCAAACGGCCTCAAGCTCCCATTCAGATGCTGACTTTGAAGTTTTGACTTGTTTCAAACCTACGAATGAAAATAATACAAAGGCAAAACAGGTTTTTAACACAAGACCATCCATGTATTCATGCATCCACGCTCTAAAAACTGCTGGGTTATGTTATTTAGTTTTTTTTGTTACCCCTTACCCAGGCTAGAAACAGACCAATCAAGCCCAGAGTTGATTTTAACACAGCAGGGTTAGTTTTTAGGTCTGTCCCAGCATCAATTCAACTCTAAAATGAGTCAGAAATAACTAATTTGTAAAGTTAAGTCTGCATAAGAGTGAATTATACAGGAAAACCACAACTTTTGTGTTAAAGAATCAACCCAGGTGTTTTTAGAGTGCATTAAGGATTTTAGGAGAGGATTTTAGGAGGGCTAGAATCTATGCCAGATATTATTGGGTTCCCTTACAGGACCAAAACGAAGACACAGATACGCACAACCATATGACATGTTTCCATTTAGCCTTTTTCTCAGGTCTGACCCATGTGTTTATACCCATCACCAACTTATTTTCCTCTTTTAGCCAACTTGTTGGTCCATGAGATCCCTGAAGCCAGTCCGTCAGTATTTGCATCAGAGCTTACGGTTGTATTGTCAGTGTTCAAGTGCTTCTCTGTCACTTTGTTATTGTGTATGTAAGCCTAAACTGTATTCTGATGTATATAGGTAATGATAAGGATATAGTGTACCAGTGGACTCTAAAGACCTCATCAAGAATCCTATCGCTTTAATCGTTCTCTATGTCTGTATTCACTATATTCTCTCCTCTCTCTTATTTAGACTGCCTTACTGGCATGGATTACAATTCTTTATTGCCAAAGTTAAATAGAAGGAGAATTGTGAAGTAAAAAAAAAAAAAAAAAAAGGAAGAGGAAAAGATATAAGCTAAAGATTCTGGCTGATGTGGAATTGGCTAAAACTGTTTAGCAGAAGACATGATGTTAAATTTGGAAATGCTCCAGTTGTTATATTCTGTGTCTGTATTGCTCCTCAATAAACTTCTTCCTCATAATGTCATTTATTGTCAACAGAGTGATTATTGGTATATTAGAATTTGGGTTTGGGGAAGAATTACGACATCCGTCATACTTAATTGAGATCTTTCATGTGACAAAAACACAAATTAATCTTAAGTGTAAATTCAATCTGGAAGACTCCCATCAGCTTCACCTGAACCACCTGCGATGTCCCTCGTTCAGCTAAGCCAATCAACTGGAGGCCACACTTTCTCCGAAGCCAATCATCTTGCAAGAACCCCTTAATTTAGCTCCTGGCCTAGCTTCTCTCTCCTGCACGCAAGCCAGCTTTCACCCACCTCCATCCCATCTCCTTCCTCATTCTCATTCCCACTCATCCTCTGGCTTATTCCACCACCAGTGACCGGGACCTCGGCGGAAGACCTCTCCAATCCTTTTCTAGGTTATTTATCCAAACTAAAGAACCTATTTTAATTATGGTTTCATCTGCTTCCTTCTCCTTGAACCCCAGTCGGCCTCAGCAGATGGCCGCTCACACTGAGCCTGGTTCTGCTGAAGGTTTCTTCCTGTTAAAAGGGAGTTTTCCTCTCCACTGTCACTCCACTTACATGCATGCTCAGTCCAGGGATTGCAGAGAATCAACAAGTCCTCACAATCGGCTGGTTTTCCTTAAATGGAAATATTTTAAAGAATGAATGTTACAAAAATAAATTTAACATATCCTGATTGCAACTTTTCTCTGTGTGAGTCTCTCCAGGTTGAAATGCGTATAATAAATGGGAAGCAATCTGTGTTTTTTCACATTTTATTAAAAATAGAAATCTAAAACCCTTAATTTATATCTGAGGCAGTTAAGT
This sequence comes from Cyprinodon tularosa, assembly GCF_016077235.1. Classification (NCBI taxonomy): domain Eukaryota; kingdom Metazoa; phylum Chordata; class Actinopteri; order Cyprinodontiformes; family Cyprinodontidae; genus Cyprinodon; species Cyprinodon tularosa. The sequence continues at coordinate 244,959 of NW_024039462.1, forward strand.
TCTCCTGTTAGTTGATTCAACATTGCAGTATAGTTAATGGAAATATGTATTTTATGTTACACATGGTTATTTATCTCTTCTTATAAGCAGAAGGATGTGTTTCCAACTCCTCTGACTGTGCTTGATGTGTTTGGTTTTCTTTGATTTTAGTCCCAATAATTAACATCATTAAGATCCTAAAAATAAAACCTAATTTGTTATGGAAAGATTTTTTTTTTCTCCATTGCTGCTGCAAGCTAAGAACACATTTTGAAGGAACAAAAATGAAATCCGGAAATGAAACTTTGAAACATAATAAACCAAAGTTTTTAAATATAACTTTTCTTTTTTTTCCCTCAGATTTAGTTATGTGAGAATTCTTTTTAAAATTTTCATTTTTCTTTACATTTTTATTTTTACAATTTATTTTACTACAAGTAAAAGTTACCTGATTAAAAATCTACACTAGTTAAAGTATTGAAGTACTCATTTTTGAAAATTATTTATTTATTTTAGATTTCAAGAGAAACCAGAACATATCAAACATTATTTCCGCTGTGAGAGAAGATCTGAAATTGATGTAGGCATGTATATACATTGTTGTTTACTTAGAAAACAGCTTTTGATCTGGGCACTTATAGAGTGTATTTTGTTCCGTTACTGTTGCACACAAAGAAAAACATGTTTTGTGAAACGAAAGTTTTAAAAGAAATGCAATCTAGAAGTAAAACTTTAAAAAACTTCTCTCTGAAAAATGGTTTTGAGAAAAAGATTTGCTGTTTTTCTTAGCCTTTTGAGTTTTAACAAGTTGTAGTCTTTTTAAACTTTTACAGATCACATTATCTTTACTTCTGCGCTTGTGCTTTCCTCTGGTGAGGACAGCAAAGATACCTTTTTATTGGTCTGCATGAACCAGCAGTTTTATTGGTCAAGAACAAGCATCTGTATTTGGCTTAAATGTAAAGATTATGATCTGTAAAACAAAATTTAAAAAGATTGAACTTTGTAAGACCCAATCTGGAAAAGATGAATAACAAAAATTCACTTAAAAAATATAAAATCCTTGAAAATATATTCAAAAAATAAAGTAAAAACATCAAAGTCATAGTATATGAAAATAATAATAATAAAAAAGTAAAATCTTAAAATCTCAGTAAAATCTGAGAAAACAGCAGAGATACGGTCAAAGACTTTTTTTTATTAAGAAGTTTTTCAAAGTTTATTTCTGGATTGCATTTTTTTAAATATTGCTCTTAGTTGGGCTCTTAGGAACTGCTTTGGAACATCTAGAGTTAATTTTTCACAGTAGAATACTTTATAAAATTAAAAACATCATAAACAACCCTAAGCAAACTCTTTATCAGGCTGTGAAACAACAGCGGTGTCTTTTTTCTGATGCTTCCTCAGATCCACTGTAAACAAAACCATTACAGGAGACCCTGACTGTCTTCAGATGTCAGCATCTGGAGCAAGTTGTTGAAAAGGCTATAATACTTAAAGCAACAATTTACTTCCCTCTCAGATCTTTAAAGCATTTTAAATGAAATCTAATAATAAAAAAGAAAATGTAATTGTTATTTTTTGCCTTTGTATGCAAAGATTAGACATTTAAATATATAAACAATGTTCTGACATTACAGTGTGTATTTTGACAATAAAAACAGCTGGATAATAAGATATTATTAAGTAGAGCTTTTGTGTTAGCTTTTATAAGAGCACTATAATGGGTAATTCTGAATTTTATGTAAACGAGAATAACACCACAGGAGACAAATTAATGGATTTAATTTTTACCTTATATCCGAGGCATTTGAGCTGTATTTGGATTGCAAACTTCTCAACCTTAGATTTATACTATTTTTTGGTGAGTAAGTCATTAGATTCAACAGCTCAGCAAAGAAAAAAAACTTGCTCAGTTTTTGTGAATCACCATAAAGCAGCATACCAACCAGGCTGTATGGTCACCAGCTGACTTGAATAAATCCGATTTTTAAAAATTACCTCTGATCATTTCAGTGTGCCAATGTTCTCTGCACAAACTGCTTCCATGTGTTTTACTGTAACCAAATCTCCTTGAAATCAATGCAATGTTCTCATGTTCAACTCAAATATTTTACTGCAGTCGTAGAAGTAGACAGATCTGAAGAAAATAGAAGGTTAAAACTGGAGATAATATTGAGAGGGAAAAGCGACATAAAAATATAAAATAGATGTACTTAAAAGGACTGTAGAAGGTTGACTTGAGCATTTGGAGATGTTTGTAGAGTTGGATTTTAGAAAATATTTCACCTTATCATATGAGGAATTATAACATAGCAGCAAAACATATAACATGATGTGTTGTTCTAAGATATAAGTGATAAATTAAGTCAGTATGGTTGATTTTTTTCCCTCAAGGACGAATACTGCTTTAAGCAGCTCAGCAGCCCTCCTTATACAAATGCTCCACAGGTTATTATGCAGCACCCTCTAATGGCCTTAAATGGGAATGTGAAAGTATTGGGAACAGACAAGGTAATGTGCTGCAGCTGAAACAGTTTCCCCCAACTTGACAACCAAATGTTGCCTGGCACAGAACCAATTTAGGTTCTTGATATGCAAAGGAATGTTGGTCTCTCAATGTTCCGTCATTTGTCATTACAACCTGCATTTTAAATGTTTCCATTTCCCCCATTTAACAGTACTTTCTATCATAGCTTGTTTTATACTTCATGGTGCATTCACGGTCTGTTCGTTTCCTTGGCAAAAACAACAACAAAAAAACTTTGCATCGCACAATGGTTCTTTTTGCAGCAAGAAGGCCTTTTTGCATTGAATTTACATATTCTCACCATGCATGATGCGGGGTACTCTCCAGAAACATAATTGGCTACTCTAAATTGACCAGATGTGAGTGTGTATTATGGTTTATGTTTTTTTTCTTCTTCTATTTCTTCTTGTTTTTTAAATTTTTTTAATTTTTTTTATTTGTGTTTTTTCTAATGTGTCGTCTTTCACTTAGTATTGTACAACTTCTTGGATAATGAATGAGGTAAAACAAGGAAATGCTGGACTTATTCCTTTAAGGTGTGTGCTGCTGTCCATGGTCCTGGCCACTTGGACTTTGTTAATCGTCTTATAAATACTCAAGGTTGTTGCACTAGTGTGTACTAAAAACACCTACTACACTATCCATCAATGAGAAATGAGCTGTCATTTTCTCGTAATACAGAAAAACTACCTGAATCTTAAAGCATTTTTTATTTTTATTATAGAAACAAACTTGGATTTCCAAATACATTTTAGAAAGAAGACAGTAAAAAATTCTAAAACTAAACAAGAGTGTTAAGACTTGTTTAGGTCTGAGTTGACCTTTGATTATTAGATATGACCACGGTAGTTAATATCTCTTAAGTTTACAGGGTGTACTTGAACGCACACCTGAACAAAACACAAAACATTTGGGGAAACATATTGTGAAACTTAGGCTCGACTCAAAAACGTAGAACAAATACCACGACGATTATTCTTATTTACCAAAACTTACTTACTACTAATAAAAGCGGTTTTATTGAAAATGTGACTTTAAATAAATAAGTTAAAGTATCCCCGCATATTTCGGGCAGTGGGCGTATATAAAACGAACGCACCCACAGTTTTAATTGCGCAATAGCCTCGCTGCGTTTTTATTGGTCCGTTGGATGTAGCGTCAGAGCTGACTGGGTAAATATTAAAGGATCTAAAGAAAATCATCCTCCGTATGTTACATTGCAACCATGTCAAGAAAAAGAAAAGAAAAAAATTAATAGTTTTGGATGGACAATTATGAATAAAGTAAAAAATGTAGGAATAGATAACTTTGTAATCAGTCCTGTGGTTGTTATTCCTGCTATTCCATCATGGATCTTTGGACAGGCTGATGTTGATTTAAATTTATTGAGAAAAGGGAGACAGTTAGATAAAAAAGAGGTGGAAAATTATATTAAAAAAGAATATTCAGAGTATATACAAATTTATACAGATGCTTCTAAAACATTAAATGAAAGAGTAGGTATAGCATTTGTAATCCCAGATTTAAATATTATGAGGAATAAAAGAATAACAGATAAATTGGCAGTGTATACAGGTGAATTAATGGCTATCTTAATGGCTTTAGAATGGATTGAGGAAACAAAAGACAGGGAGGTTTTAATTTGTTCAGATTCAAGTAGTGCATTAATAAGTATTCTAGAATTTAATTCAGAGTCGAGACAAGATATTATATTGGATATTCTTCACTCAATTTTTAGGATTAAAAATGGTGGTTCTGTTGTTAAATTTGTCTGGATTCCTGCTCATATTGGTGTTATCGGTAATGAGTTAGCTGACAGTTTTGCTAAGAGTGCTGTTAAAAAGGATATTGATTTAAACATTAACATTAGTAAAAATGAGTTAAAGAATATTATAAAAATGTATTTCAAGAAGAAATGGCAAGAACAGTGGGATAAAGGAGGGAATGCTAGATTTTATTATAGTATTCAAAAAAAGGTTGGAGAATTAAGAAAATGTAATAGAATTAAAAAAGAAGAAGATGTTATATCTAGAATAAGGTTTGGACATACAAGATTAAATAGTACTCTTAAAATAATGAATAAGCATAATACAGGGTGTTGTATATGTGGGAAATTAGAAACTGTCCAACACATATTTTTAGAATGTAATAAATATACTCAGGAAAGAGAAATGTTGTGTAGAGAGTTAGACAGGAATAAAAGTAAACTAGATATAAGGGAATTGTTTCAAAGGTCATCTGGGGATGTAGTTTTTGGGAGTATTTTTAATTTTCTAAGAAGAACAGGTATTTTAGGGAGAATATAATAGTTTGTCTGATCCATACTCCATTCTGGAAGGTGGCGGTAATGCACCTATAAGTTGTTTGCCAACCGCCATTAAAAAAAAAAAAAAGAAGAAGAAGAAGCGTCAGAGCTGCACTAACAGTCAGGAGGAAACTGCTCGGGACAACAAGCGGCTAGCATCACAGTTCTCAATGAAGCAGTTCAATGTTGAGGACGGGACGTTAACGAAACTCGTAGAGTGATTCCTACTCCAGTGAGGACGCTAGAAACTAAAAGGTCAAACGTTTCTTTGAGTGCGGCGAGGATGTCTGTCCCAGCAGGAGAGGGATGAAAATGACACAACTGTTGTGGCGAAGTGTGTCAGTGTGGCTATGTATAGCTGTACTCTTTTGGTGAGTCGGTCCTTCTCCTTTTTGAACACCTGTTATATATGAAACTTTTTTCTGTTGGTATTTCTTGGGGAAAACGACTAACAAACCATATTCCACGTTTAAACCATCGGACACTAGTGTAGCACCAGCTAGCTAGTTAGCCCTGACGTTATGTTGTGATGTGGCACCTGGCTGACTTCTGACCTGTTGAGATGAGGTAGCTTTAGCCGCTGACTGAGGTTCAAATGCCGAGGTTAGCAATGTGTCATTTACACGTAAGCCTGAAGATGAGTCTTACAGCCACTAATCTTATCGTTTCTATGATGAATAGTTTAGTACATCTTGTAAAATACAAACTATAGTTCAGGAGTTTAGTACTGGAAGTTATTTTGTTGCCATCCATTTTCCAAAAGTTTAACCCCTGACATTGCTTTAAATATAAGCACCTCATTTGATTATAGAGATGTTAACTTGGGATGATGAGGTGTATTTTAAGAGAGTATTGATAACATCAAAGACTGAAATAACAGTTCTCTTTAATGTAATAAAGTTACTTCAAACACTTAGTGACATGTTTGCTTTCAGGATGGATTTTGTTCTGTTAAGATGATTTATCTACTTGTATTACTGCCTTTTCTAACCTTATTCGTACCTCAATAATTTTTTTTGGGATATATATGTATTAGGGTAATGATTATTTTGCTAATTGACTAATACTTCGATTATTTTTTCCATTAATCAGATTGCAAGACGTTCCTTAAAGAAGTGAAACTAAAAGTTTTCCACTTGAGGAGTTCTGGGTAGAGCATATTGACAGACGAAAAAGTACTTTTTTTCTTAAATGCAAAATATAAATATATATATATATATATATATATATATATATATATATATATATATATATATATATATATATATATATTTTTTTTTTTTATTATTACAATTTTACTATAATTACTGCTCCATGTTTAAGAAGATATGTTTTAGAGTCTATACTGCGGTTAACAGTAAGTCGTTTAGTAAATTAGTTGAAGATTATTTTAATAACTGATTAATATCCATTAATTCAATTGTTTCAGCTCTAATATGTATGCAATTATATATATATATATATATATATATATATATATATATATATATATATATATATATATATATATATATATACTTGTTTTGTAGATAGGTGTTTTTAGAAAGGAGATGGGGGACTCCTAAAAAGATCAATAATAATGATGATAACATTTAAGAAAAATACACTCTATTCTGTCCAATTTTATAATAAATTTGTTTCATGTTACTGCATAGTTCCAGCACAGTGCTATATTCTCCAATATAGTAATCAATGGTAAACTAATCTTTGTCTAAGTCTATGCTCATGTCGCCTGTCACAAGTGGAGAAACTGTGTCATTAGACTGTTAAAACATAAAGGCTCCTTTTTACAGGGCTGCACAGCGATGACTTGCTCTGTTGAATGACTCCTGCATAATAGAAAACATGCCTCCCCCCCAAGACAAAAATACCACTCACTAATATAAGACCTGTCATATCATACCTCTGTGATTTTCATTTTGTAGAGGTTGTTTCTAAGCATTTTTCAATTCTTCTATTAGCTATATTCATCGGCACTGCATCTTAAAGATCCGCAGGATGTTAAAGTTATGGTTTAGTGAAGGTTGAAGAAGATTGACACCAGCCATACTTCCCTGCAACGGCAGTAACTAGCTACTTAACCTTGTAGCAACACTGAAGTGCAGATTGTCTCTGTTCAAACTGTCACTTTGAAGCAGATATAAAAAAGGATCCTCTTGGCGCCACTCATTGTAGCGTTCACATATAGCTGGATACTGACACCCTCTGAATATAAACTGTAAGGAAAGTCAAAACTAATCCTGGACTAAAAATAAACAACAGAAGCATGCTTTGGCAAAGTATTCGGTTTGTTATTAGCTCAGCCATCCAGTTAATGTTTTGGTATAACTGGATTGAAACACTGAAATGCTGCTGGGGTTGCTTTGGATATTGGCTGCCGTCCATTTTCCAATCCTTTTAAGGTTGGGAGGGAGTGGATGGTGCCTCTCTTCCAGCGGTCAATAGAAAGCAGCAGGTTACACCCTGGACAGATCCTCAGTTCATCAAAAATACATGTATTTCTTTCCATGTTTCGAATAATATTTAAGAGTTACTTAAGAATACATTTGCTGTTTTTTTTTATTTGTTGGTTTTCCAAGTCTTAATTTTTTGTCAAACTTTATTTTTTCTATTTGTTTTACAGATTTCTTAACTTTCTCTTTGTCGAGTATAATATCCAAGCAGCTAAAACACATGCTCACATCTACAGGCATTTTAGTAAAGGCAAATACCATGACAAGCAAGCTTTTAGACTTTGAGAGAATCCATGTAAAGTACAAGCCTGTAGCAGCAAACTAAGACTTAAATTTTGCCTATATAAGGACTAATATAATGATGAAAAAATATTTTATTTGATAAATGAGATAAACACCTTTCAAAGCTCTTTTAAGCCATTTGTTAGTGAAGTATTACTACTTAATGAGGTGTTCCTCTTTACTTGTTTTCCAGTTTACTGATAATCTAATTTTATGGCCGGACTACCTGAGCTTTTACAATAAGGACTTTTTACATCATAGAAGACTCTCTGTTTTTAAGCAGAACATTTCCTCTGGCAGGTTTATTGGCGTAATCCTTCCTCAGACAATATGACTTAGTATTGTTATGGCACTGATTCCCCTTTTCACCAGCAGGGATCTTAGTTACTATGTTGGATCTACTGAGCTGCAGCCAGATGCTCAGAAGCAATGGTCCCTTGAGGAAATCAAAAACCAGCAGTCGGGAGATGAGAACCCAGATGAGAAGGTAATAGGTCTATATTTCTTGTCCACCGTATTGACTTTTCTTAATGTTTTTATCAGGATGTATTTAAGAGTTTGTGACGTTTTCATTTTTTTGTGACGTTTAGAAGGACGATAAGCTTATTCTACCTCCACCGGACCTATCAGAGGACGGGAAACCGGCTGGAGATTATCGCCATAACAAAGAACAGTTGACACAAGGCGTGGAATATAAGCAGGTAGGAGAAACGGACCAAAGAAAAACACCCTACACCCTTTTAAGATGCCCCAAGTATTTTCTGAGACCATAGTCAGAAAGTAAAGTGCTTTTGGTGTAGCTGGTTACTGCACCTTAGGGTTGTGTCACATTGTTAATTTAATAGTACTTTGCAAAATGTCAAATTGCAGCCATAAAAAATGTGCCAGCAGTGGCTCTGCTCAGATTAGACAAAAAAAAAAAGAACTTTTTTGCAAAAGATAACAAGTTCTGCTTTAAGAATATTAACTGTTTCTATATATCCATAAACACAACATCTCTTTGGGTGAACCTGGTACTGGTGACGTTTTGTTGTGAGGGTGTTTTTTTTCCTTATCAAGGACTAGAAAGCTCGTTAAGGTTGATTGGAAGATGTATGGAGCTAAAATAGGGTCATTCTAGAAAACCTTGAGTGCTGCAAAGGACTTGAGGCAGAGGGACAAGAATATATATGGGTAATGATAAGGTTAGTAATAATTAACAATCCATGTTAGGAAAAGTCAAAGGTTGTAACAGAGTGTTAATAACCCACTGTGAAGGGCTAGCATCTTCATCTGGAATTATCTCCAGACATTAGAAATCCCAGACAACCGTTTCTTTGAGTCATTTATTCCTCTAACTGCCTTGGACTTTCGTTTGTCGGCAGAAAAAACATTGTCATTGATATCTATGGCAGTGCTGCTACTGGCTGACTGTCATTTCATTTCTGATCTACATTTATCCCCATTGATGATGTCAGATTCAAAGCTCTTGACAAAAGATCAAAAATCTAAAAAGCTAAGCTTACTTGCTTCCTTTGTAACTCCAAATATTTTACTGTAACATTCCATTTGGGATGGGTCCTTTTTATCTTCATGCTGTCCAAATTATTGCCAGTTCAAAAAAAAACACGGCCCGACACCCAGGCTGTGTCCAAACATCCACCCCTAACCCCTTAATCCATCAATCACTATATATAGGGACTATATAGTGGACTTTATAGTGAACTCAATTAACTGACCGTTCGGACATATGATCACTACTTTACGCTCCCGTTGGTCATGTGACTCCACCTCCCCACACTGTGCCATCTTTATTATTTGTCGCCGCTGGCAGGTAGTGACAGCCTTAGGTGACAGCGGGCCACTGTGACAACAAATCCTATAATGCGGAGGTCTTAAAAAGGCGCTCCGCAAACCCAACTGCATGAGGATCATGAAAGTTATGGTTGAATGCAATTTTTTTTATTATATTCCCCGTGCATTTTTTTCTACTAATTGAAATGTCTTTAAATCCACATTAACATAAATTCAACATGCTATAGTAAACATATAAATGGAGGCAGATGTCCTTCAGTCATCAATGCACACATTCAACGACACACAGGAGCTCATTCAAGCTGGGCACCGTTTTATTCACAACACCTGTTCCATCAACCAGGAATCAGAATCAGAAATACTTTAATAATCCCAGAGCGAAATTACTTTCGTTACATTACTCCATCTATAATAGAGTGACTATAGGACCAGTTTGATATAACACAATTTCATACAATATAAATAATTAGGAGGTCCCCGCTCCATCTCGCCATCAGTTCGGAGGTCCTTGGCCTGGAAAAAGTTGAAGACCCCTGCTATAATGCTTTGTGAGAAGAGCTCTCCAGGATATATTTGCTCATCTAGTGACCATGGGCGATCACTACTTTGCAAGGTGCATTGTGGGAAATTTCGAGTCCACTACTTTTGCATCCACTAGAAGTTTGGACACTCCCCTAAAACGGCGTTATCACTATATAGTGATTAAACAGGCATTCGGACACAGCCCCAGTGTGTGGACAAAATAATAATTAGTTTTGACATTAACTTTTGACATTATTGAGAGACTTTAACACTTTTTGTAGGTAACAGTAACACAGAAGAATTTTATATTCATTATAAAACTATCAGTACAGTCTTATTTCTGAGGAGACCCAGATGCTGGAGATCCACTTCACATTACTTTTTTTATTTTTTTTAAACATTGTGTTAATTAGATTTATGAATTAAGTTCAGAACTGGGTATCAGCAGTTGGTGTTACACAACACTTGAAGAAGAACTGAATTATACAGGGAAAATAAAACCCATTAAAAAAATCGCCATTTTCATTTTCAATCTTCAAATTTGCAAGCCATTATACAGACTGGCATATAATAGTTAAAACTATGCATCCATAGGTTTACAATAGTTAGGTAGAGTTAATCATCTTCAGGATCAGTTATTCTTTGTGAAAGACACATTTATCATAACTTGCTCTCTGAACCTCATTGCAGAAAGCTCCCACTAACATTCCGTACAAGTAAAAAAAAAAAAAAAAAAAATCCACTGGACTTGGTTTCCAAGATTTGAAGACGTTTCGCTACCTCTCAAGGAAGTTTTCTCCATTCAAATGTGTGAGAAAGCGAAATGTCTTCAAATCTTGGAAACCAAGTCCAGTGGATTTTTTTGAACTTTTACGGAATGACTATGACCTGGATGACTGAGAATCTTCATCAGCATACTTCCCACTAACATATTGCCATTTACATGTACAGTGGAATAATGTTTTTAACACTAGAGCACAAGTTGGGTACATTTCAGTTATATATATATGCAATTTTTCTGGTGTCGCATCATTTCTCATGAGGGTTTTATATTAGGAAACTTCCATCTAGTTTTGACCAGCTGTAGCTGCTCCCTAACCCTTGCTGATGAGTCCTCCTCCTAATTCGTTTTAACTTGGAATAAGATTAATCAGATGACTTGAACGATAACAGGAATATCAATTCTGATGCTCTAATATATATAAACTGATGGTATTTGAAAAAAAAAAGTTGCTTACTATATTGTAGGGTCAATTAATTTTCTTTAGAGACATGAGAATATCTGAATTTGGCCTCTAGTTGTCTTCTATTGCCTCTAGTCCTTTTAAAGCCCACATGACATTTTTTGATATTTGGCTCAAAGATCTAGGTAGGAACCGGGATACACTTATAGCGCTTGGTTTTAGAGTAACAACATATTCAAATATTTTCTCATAAAAGATACATTTTTATTAGTAGGAGATACTACGACAGTCCAAATTGTGTTATCTGTCTTACACACTGAATACTGTAGGTGAGGTTTAAAATGAGGATTAAATACTAAAATAAATTTCATTAAGTTCTCATTTCTCAGCTAAATATTTTTCATATGCAGCCTTTTTTTGACATACATACCCATACTCGAGCAATTGGAGCTTTTGATCGTTTCATAGATAAGCTCTGGTTAATGGATCAAGGCTAACACTGAAGTCTCTCTGTAGGTCCTTGAATCAGATCTGCCTGCTGCAGCGGCAGAGCTGAAGGAAGAAGAAAGAAATCCGCAACCCGAGAAAAGCTCCGAACATCAACATGCAGAAGCATCTGTATCTCAAGAGCTGGACTCTGAAGCGCCTCAACCTTCCACAGACTCGCTCTCCGCTATTTCTGCTCCATATAAAGACGACCCCAGTGTGAACAATGTTGTAGAGGATGTCACAAACAGGCAGGCTGCTAAACCTCAGAACTCACAGTTTAAGCCTTAAAAAATGGATCTGTTCCTGTTAAAACGTTGAATGTTTTTTCATTTAAGAGATGGATCTGAAGCAGCTGCTCCTGAAGCTATTGAATTCGACGAGCCTCCAGGTGACTGTGAAGAAGATGATAACCCATATGATGAGGACAGGTTGGTTTAATTACAGCTGAAAAAATTAAAACGGTGATTACATGTCCTGTTAAACCACATGAGAGAGTTTTTTTTAAGGGGAGCATCCATGCTTGTTTTATTTCCCACAGCAACCCTCCAATAGTGCTTGAGAACACTTCCAATGCTCACACCACAGGCACCATAACCGAAGTCTCCCCCCCTATGAGCCCCCCGGCTGTTCACAGCAGCAAGCATCCGGAAGCCAACGCATCACACACACAGAAAGAGCAGGTGAGGCCACCAGATGCAATGTGAGCTATTTTTTTCCTCTCTCTGTCAGAGGAGGTGTCCCAGCTCCACTTTTCTCATTATCTGTGACAGGACTTGAGCTCTCCCGTTAGCGGAGACACCGATTCCACAGTGAGCAGCAAAGACCCCGAGGACATCCCCACTTTTGATGAGTGGAAACGGAAGATGATGGAAGTGGAGAAAGAGAAGAGTAGGATACACGCTTTTGAGTGGTTCTTTATTTCACTTCCAATTGTGCACTTGAATGAAATCCTTTTTTTCCCCTCTCAAAAGCTCTGTCCACACACACCTCTAACAATGGAGGGTCTCATACAGTGAAGAAAGTCCAGAAAAACTTTAATAACTACGCCTCAGTGGAGTGTGGAGCCAAGATACTTGGTGCTAACCCAGAAGCTAAGGTAATTTTATTATTTTTTTTATTTATTTATATTTTTTAACAGTGTCCTGTCTGGCAATGTGGCAATAAGAATAATTGTCTTGATGCCAAAAAGAGCCCAACAGATTTTACTTTCACAAGTGTAGCAGTATGGCAATTGCCATATTGCTCCAGTTGTTTCATGCATATAAATTGCTTTATTATTATTATTATTATGCAGGGAGTTTTACAGTTTATATGGACACTGCAATGTAAATAGAGTAGAAAAACAGAAGAAGAAAAAGAAAAAAAGAGAAAAGATTAAAGAAAGAGGAGATAGAAAGGAGACAATGACAAAACATTTTCTGTCTGCTTCATCACCTGCAACAAGATGTAAAAAGAACAGCACAACCGAAAGACATGGTACGAGACATACAATAAAGCAACACCTTGAAACTATCACTGAAGTAGTATTATTTAGTCTGACATGTACTCTGTGTTCAGGTAATTTTAATATCATATAATGGTTTGTAGGCAAACTAACACATGCTATATTCTGCAAGATCATAAGGTAAAATAAATTAAACTGATACGTTTTTATTTGTTCCACAGAGCACCTCGGCTATATTGAAGGAGAATATGGATTTGTATATGTTAAATCCTTGCAGCAATAAAATCTGGCGAGTGAAGCTAAAGAGATCATTAAATGTCTTTTTTTTCATCTGAATAAATGTAATTTTTTTATTATTTATGTTCCTTTGTCACTCAGGTTCATTATCGAGCTCTGTGAGCCCATCCAGTTGAAGCAGTTGGACATTGCTAATTTTGAGCTGTTCTCCTCCACTCCTAAAGACTTTCTTGTCTCCATCAGTGATAGGTATGCTTCATATCATTAACATTGCCTTGTACAATGAAGTTTTTTTATTTTTCATATTTTGTTTTTTGACAACTGCAAAATATTTAATTATAATTTCTGTGATATATCGATCTACACTAGAGACTAAAGTAAAGGGAATTTATGCATGGTTTTGTTTTTGTTTTATTTCTTTATTTTTATATGTATAAATGGCAACACATTTGGGCTTCATCAGATTAAATTATGATAATGAAAAAAAAAGTAAAAAATAAAATAAATAAATAAATAAATGAAGAAAAATCTGAGAAAACCGAAAACTCTCAAAAGCTTTTTTTATTTAAAATGTTTTTAAAAAGTCACAAACTTTTAGGCTATAACTATTATCCTTCAATTATCCATATCTTTTGCATAACTGCGTTGTATGAATGCACTTTTGCAGATACCCAACAAACAAGTGGTTAAAGCTGGGAACCTTTCATGCCAGGGATGAACGCACAGTTCAGAGCTTCCCATTGGATGAGCATCTTTATGCTAAATATGTGAAGGTGGGCAAAGTCTGGTCAGGCTATGTCTGCATCTACTGTATTCTTTGTTGATGTAAAGAAAAGTTAGAAATAAAAAGATCCTTTCTGCAACTTTTATTATTTATTTTTTTAAATGGCACCTTATAGTTTTTTTTTTTTTTTTTATATATATTTTTGTTTCTGATTAGCTCTTTTTAAAGACATTGTTTGCAGACTAGCAGTTATGTAACCACCTTATGTGGCCTTGTTTGAAAAGCATATAACATGGCTTGGTTGTTTAAGATGTGATGCTGACAATCCTCGTGATGTTATTCAAGCTAGAGAGAGTTCTCTTTTTTATGCATGCCTATATCTCTTTAATCTTTCTTTTTTTCCCTTTTCTCTTGCTTCAGATGTTCACCAAGTACATAAAGGTTAGCCTGCTCTTCTCTTAGTGCACCGCGGTTGCATCAAATGGCCTCATTTTGACTTCTTTTCTATTAAACTGATCATCTACTAAAATAAAATCAAACTAAAATGACCTAGAACAATTCTAATGAAACACCCCAGATCACATTATCAAGCTTTCTTATCTTCTGATATAAAATCCACCGGTTTTCTTTATTGGACCAAACTTTTTATTTTTGTCTGTATATTAACTATTGATTTTATTTATTTGTTTATTTTTTTTCTGAATGACTCACTATACCAATCTGTCCATCTTTCCCTGCACTTCTAAGATTAAAGCAGAATCAACTAACATTTGATGTTTTAGGCATCATTATCAGATAATCTAAACAACATTCTGATTGGTTTTACAGGTCGAGCTGGTCTCTCACTTTGGCTCTGAACACTTCTGTCCTCTCAGTCTCATAAGGTATGTTAGCTTTCAGAGTTCTGATGAACAAGCTTTTAAAACACATGATCAAAACACAGTTTGTATAGATGTAGTTATTTGTTGTAAACAATGGTGTATACTTATATTTCCTCTGTCTAGGATAAACTTCTTTGTACAGTGAGCCTGTAAAAAAAAAAACAACAACATATGTTTATGTTGTAATAAATCAAATGTACATTAGTTGTTCATCCTTATAGTGTTTCCTTAGTACATTTTTGCCTAAAATGAAATTTTGCACCTAGCTTGATCAGCATATTGCACTCAAAGCACTACTTAACATCCAGTATCTTTTTTACACCCCTGCTGGAGAAATTGCTTCCTTGTTTACTCACTGGACACATGTCCAGACTTCATACCTCTGGTATCTTGATTTTGTTAGGATAAATACTGAAATGTTTGTTAACTGAAAAATGGAGCAGAAAGAAAGTGTAAAACACAGAAATAAAATGTAATAGGCAAGCAGGGCAACATGAGTTAACCAGAGAACATTTATTTACAACTCAGAAAATCTTGTTAATAGAAGTTAACTGAATGTCTTAAACACTAAAGGGCTTTATAGGGCTTTATTTATTCTATAGTTATAATTTCTTTGCACTTGCATTAAGACAGGTAGCATCAAAATAATGTGGCAGATTGTTTCTGATTATTAAGAAAAAAACTCTTGATAATGTGGCTGTTAAAGGCTGTTTTCTTGCTCTTGAATTGTAAAGATCTCTCATTTTATTTCAGGGTGTTTGGAACGAGTATGGTGGAAGAGTATGAGGAGGCTGATCCTTCAGAGAGAACCGACGATCAGGATGACGATCCAGGTAGGATCACAGCACATACACCAATCCACTGGGAAATCTTCGTTTGTTAAAAAGTGAAAAGCACTTCTAAACATAAAAACATTTTTGGGAGCATGTTTTCTAAGCCAAAACAAGGCTTTGTTTTTGGTCCACTCTATAAAGCCTTGAACTCAGCGCCATCATTGACATTTTGAATTGAAAAAGCTTCCTGGATGGGAAGCAAAAGTCTTCAAACTTGGAAACAAAGTGTAGTCGATTGTTTCCTAACCATTTTTGCAATGTTTTGGAGCATTTAAATGGGTATAAACCAGCTCAGGAAGATTTCTTAGAGGGTACTCCAGCAGGTACATCATTAATTGTCCATAAGCAGTGCTGCCTCTTAGTTCACAGGATGAAGGAATTCACTGACTCATTTCTACA
The DNA here is from genome assembly GCF_016077235.1 of Cyprinodon tularosa. Classification (NCBI taxonomy): domain Eukaryota; kingdom Metazoa; phylum Chordata; class Actinopteri; order Cyprinodontiformes; family Cyprinodontidae; genus Cyprinodon; species Cyprinodon tularosa. The sequence continues at coordinate 261,015 of NW_024039462.1, forward strand.
CCATTTTTTTTTTATTAGTTAATTTCAATTAAGGCAGCAGCTATCTAGTATTTTACAAACCAATTGTTATTTTTTTTACTTGGAAAGGAATGCTTTATGTAAATTATTATTTATCAATAAAAAGCAGTTATAAACATAAAAAAATAAATTTTTTGCACATTGTAAGTGAATTATAAATGACGTTTGAATGCTTACAACATCTAATTTAAGAAATGGGAACTATAATTTGTTGACTACCTTTTCCATTAGCGGATCATTAATAGGTAGAAAGATGTGTAACAGGTTTTTACAGAATTTGAACAAGGTGAAGATAAATTAATACAACAAAAAGTTTTAACTTGGAGCATATTTCCTGATAGGTTTTTCAAACTCAATAATTTTTGCGCAGGTTTACTTAAATTACTGCTCTGAATGGAACGTTCTTTTAGCATGTTGTATGATTGAAAGTCTAAATATTCCAGTTAATGATTAGATTAACAAATTAGTTAACTTTATTAGTTGTTTAAATTGATAATCAAATAATGTACTGTTGGCACCATTTTTTATATATTTTACAGCTGCATGTGAATTATTGACCATGACTAGGGGTGGGTATTACCAAAGAAGTCACGATTCGATCCGAATCACAATTCACATGCCACGATGCGATTCTATCACGATGCATCGCGATACTTGAAATACTGCGATGCATTGCGATATTTTCACTGAACACTGTAATAAAAAAATACAGCCCTTACCAGTGGCTGACTGGCTGTGTATTATCTGGATATTGTCTTCAATTGATACATAACTGAACGCAACTGAATTCATACATAGCTGTATTTATTGAAACAACTTTTGAAGGTGTTGCCATGAAAACAAATACTGGACACAAATATTACTATTACTGGAGTGGACACACTGACAAAAAGTGCTTAGGATTCATAAAACTTATAATAACAGTGCTGTTTACAAGGCCTCAGTGGTCCTTTAAACCAATGAAATGGAAACATTCAAATGTATGACATTTCCCCTTTTGCAAATGACGTGCATCATATCAATTTCGTTTTTACCTTCTTTGATTTTAAAGCCAAAATGCATCCAAACATCTGACTTGGAATGTGATGGAGCCGGGCAAATTTTCTCAGTCTCCTCCATGTTTTGTCTATGAATGACTCGTCGCAGTATCCGCAGCGACATCTACTGGACTGAAAGTTGTATTCCACTTGTTTTTGGCTGATGTGTGCCAACCATTCATGTATTTTATTTATTCCTTTTTGTTAATTAAGAATCGATACTTGGCATCAAGAATCGATGCAGTAGATCACAAAAATTTGAATCGTGATGCATCGTCATGACGATTATTTTGCACACCCCTAACCATGACTAGATACTGATCCAGTTAAAGAGAGAACTGACTTTTGTTTTTATTTGTGTTTTTTTTTAAATGAACATTGATGTGATGTGCCTATTTGTTGTTGTTAAAGGATCAAATAAAAATGCTTAAACAGTCTCACTCTTTTGACTGATAAGTATTTTTGGTTTGGTATAATGTTGTGTATTTTGATTCTTATCTTCATCCTATCCAGCTTGAGTAAAGTTCGGTTCTTATTTCAGATTATCCTGCTGGAAGCGCACCTGGAGAAGACAAGTCTAAGAATCTAATTGGATCAGCCAAAGGTCTGATTTAAAATATTATTGGTATAAGTAAGCTGATTATTGCTGCAGCACATTCTCACATCAGTGTTTTATTTATTCATTTCCTCAGATGCTATTTTCAACATGGTGAAAGATATTGCTGTCGTTCTTGGGGCTAATCAAGAGATTCCAGGTGTGGTTATACATCGACTGAGTTAAAAATAAAAAAACATTTTACCCCAAAGTTAGTTCTTGTATATCTTTAAGTGACGTAATTATTGATATGTTTTTCTTTCTGAAGGAAACCTTTCCTCTCAAGATGTGAACATAACTGAATCACTGCAACCTGCTGAAACCACTGCCAAAGATATGACCACTAACCTTTCCTCAGTGTAAGTACACAGTCCTTCAATAAAGGTTTAAATGATTGAAGCCTCCTCATGTTATAACCCAACCAGGGCTTACATTGAATCCTCGCTATAATGTGGTTCACCTTTCACTGCCTTGCTGCTTCACTTATTTGCATCGTGTTCTGCAATCTGATTGGCTAATTTGTTGAGTTGCACCGATACTAGGATAGGGCGGGGCCCCGATCCAGCACTAAAACTGTGGTATCGGTATTGGCGAGTACCAACAAATAGGGCACCGATACCTTTTTGAGAGCCAAAACTTTTGTCAACTATTGTCACCCATTTTAGGTAGGCAATAAAAAGTTCTACATGATTCACTTTGTATTAGTCTTTTTCCTGCTTTACAAAGGTAGGCAGCAGCTTGAAAAACCCATGATGGTAATTTTTTTTACACCCAAGCATTATGCAGTTCTTCCTATATACACACTAGGGTTGTCACGATACTAAACTTTTCAACTCGATACCGATACTAAGTAAAATATTCGATACTGGATGTCATTTTCGATACCACAAGGATAAAAACAAAGACTCCAAAATTCAACAGAATTTTTTTCATTAATAAACAAAATACAATAAATTGATAAATTAATACAATAAACAATATTTTGAGGTTGTATGCTGTGCACAATATTAAGCAAGCTTGATAAAAAACTTACAAAATTAAAATTAAGTGTTCCTTCCTTGGCTATGCTTTGCACACATAACAATGACAGTAGCCAAACCGGTTAAGAAACAAAAATAATTCTCAGCAGCTGCACCTGTTACAGAAAAAAGTCTGAAACCGAAAAGTGGACAGAATTATTCAATCACACAGTGTTCAGAAAGTGAATTTCCCTCTAATCTGCGCATAAGATGAATGGCTGTTTAGGTCCCACTGGTGGTGGCACTGTATCGATACTTTTGAAAATGAGTATTGTATCCAGATACAGATCAGTATCGATTCTTTTTTGAGTATAGATACTTTTGACAACCCTAATACACACACACACAAACACACAACAATTTCAAACAGATGGTACCAGTATGGCATCAGTATCAGCCAATGCTGCACAGCTAGGTATCTGTATCGGGGCCAAAAAATGGCATCGGCGCAACATTACTAAACAGTCTCCGCACTTCTTCTCTACCTGTGTATCAATAACATTATGGTTTAATATACATTAACATGTACGAACAACAGCTTGTCAAATTTTGGTTTGCACCGACAAAGGTACGTGAAGATGGGTGCAAAAAGCAGAGGAAGATGCTAACTACTGTAGAAAAAGTTAAACTTCTGGACATGCTAAAGGAGGGTAGAAGCTATGCAGCTGTAGGTCGCCATTTCCAAATTAATGAATCTTCCGTTTGTTCCATAAAAGAGGAAAATAACACAAGGATGACAGCAGCAATAAGTTTTAATAAGGATGCAAAAAGGGTTGCAACTGTCCACAACAAGACTATGGTTAGGATGAAGTCTGCATTGGCTTTGTGGATTAATGGCTGCAGAAAAACGAACATTACGATGGAAACGAGTGTTATCTGCGTAAAAACTTGAACACTATCAAACTGACAGCTATAGCATTCATGATGGGGAAGAGGAGGAGGGTGCAGATACCGGATCATCAACAAGTGCTGTTCACACAGTACCAAGTGTATTTAATGCAAGTAGGGGCTGGTTTGAAAAAATTTAAACACTTTGGATATACATCTTTTTCTCTACGCGGAGAGACCGCCTCTCCGAATATCTCATAAAACAATAAATTTAAAACGATCATTGAGGAAGGGTGATATAGGCCTGAACAAGTTTTTAATAATAACTATAAAAAATTAATAACGGGTTCTTTTTGGAATAAAACTCCTGTAAAAAACGAGGGTTCACTATATTCCTCCAAGCATTGCTGTGCGTTTCGCTAGTTTAGGTTTCACATTTCCTACATGCAGTTTCCTGTAGATTTTGTGGTCCAGGATTACATCATAAATCTGTTTACTCTTTCGGTTTGTGTAGTTTTAATTTTTCAGTTCCACATTAGATTCGGTTTTATGTCATGATTTGCTGCTTAATGGAATATCTTATGTTTCAGTATCTAATATACCGGTAAACCTCATTTTCCTCTTCTGTTGTTCCGACAGTCCAGATGCTGAAGACCAGCAGGGTTTACAGGCCTCTGCAGTTCCTCCCACTGAGACGCCTGCTCCGGACACATCAACTACTGATAACTGTGAAGAAAAGCCGCCCCCAGAGGAGGAGAAAATTGTTATTCGATTGGAGAAGGATGAAGAAGAGCCGATCAGCCCTACAATTATCCTCCTGGAAAAGGAGGAGGAGCTGGAAGATGAGAAAGACAGAAAGGATGACCAGAGGTGGCATAAAGGCCACCTAGAGCTCTGTTCTCCGTGTTGTTCCTCTTGTTCTTGTGTGGCTTCATTTCAGGAGTTTGTCCAGCTGCAGTGTTCCGCCTCTCTGTCCAAAAAGAGGAATTGCCAAATGGTGGACATAGCTCAGAAAACTCCCCCAATACAAACACCCTCCTGGCCCCTGCCTCCCCCCACTTCCCTAGAGCCTCACCCCCATGAGGATAAGGCAGATGGATCCATTGAAAAAGAGCCAGCCTCAGAGCAGCAGCCAGATAGAGACACAATGGATGCAGAAGCAGCACCACCTTCAGGGAACACAGAGGGATCTGTGTCTGAGCCCGACATTCTGGAGCCCAGTCAGACCCCACACCTCCCCAAACCCAGCGCCACGGAGTCATCTCCTGCCAAACCCACCCCAGTCATAGAAACACCAGAGTTATCCTCTGTGGAAGCAATGCGAGATTCGGGGCCAGAGGAGAGCCAGGATGTGTCAACTGAGGGGAATATTTTGGAGCCCTCTTCCTCTCTCAGCACCTCTGAGGAGGTGAAGCCCAGCATCAGCATCTCAGAGGAAAAGCCCAACATCGATCCCTCACAGGCTGAAGTCAATGCTTCTATCCCAATCGTGGATGAGGCCGATCAGGCTCCAGTTTTCCCATCCACCTCCTCCACGAATCAGCTGGAGTCACCTTCTGGGACTGAAGGTGTCCCGACCTCGTCTGAGGTTCCCCCCACAGCTACAGATGCCCCCACAGAAGCCGATCCTGCCAGTACCGTCGCAGAGACTAAAACGGAGGATCTCACAGAGGAATTCCCACTGCCATCAGGAGGCAGCGATCCGATGTTCCGTCCTTCTCTTCCAACTAATGCTTCCCCTACCTCAACATCTCTCTTAGACATTTATGCAGAACCCTTTAATGGTACAGAGCAGAATGGAAACCAGGTGCATGGTTCCAGCCAGAAGGAGTCGGTGTTCATGAGACTGAACAATCGAATCAAGGCCCTGGAGGTGAACATGTCCCTCAGCGGGCGATACTTGGAGCAGCTTAGCCAAAGGTGAAACTCCAGAAGGTTGCGCTGCTTATTTGAACTCTAAATATAGAGGAGTTTTAAAATGTCAGTTTTTTTGTGTGTGTCTGTTTAAGGTACCGAAAGCAAATGGAGGAAATGCAGAGAGCTTTTAACAAAACAATCATCAAACTCCAGAACACTTCTAGAATAGCAGAGGAGCAGGTAAGCAAAGACAAGCCGCCTTTAAGAGACAGTCTGAGCTTTTTGTCCCACTGTAGCTTCTGTTTCCATGTTTAGCACATTAAAACCTCAAAGTTGAGACATATATCTTCTCCTCTAAAGCTCTTTGTTACTCAGGACTCCATTTCAGAGCCTCTAATTTTTAATATGTTTTTCTTTTGCTCCATTTTTAAAACCTTAAATCCTTCCTTTTCTTTGGAACTTTGTTGACACTCTTTGGCTGCTTCAGGGCTGGACGATAGTTTAATATCTATATATAATTTTATTTAACAGGGATATAACATTTCAACACATTTCCAGTATTTCAATAAACAGTGTATTTCAATAAGCAGTTTGTGGCACATTAGACCAGCATCTAATAGACAAATAGAACACCATGACAACACAATACGGCTGAGAGAAAGGGGGAGAAATCTTAACAGGATGACTTAAAAAACAAACTTATTTTAAAGCATTACTTATCAAAATTAGTTGTTTGTGAATTGACTGGGGACCTTCAGCTAGTTATGCTTTTTTTGCTACTTAACTGTAGTGATTTGGGAAGATACCCTTTCAGGTTAAGATGTGTTTATCTTTTCGAACATCAGTCACAAAAAAGAATCAATGATAAAGAAACTAAAGGAGGCAAGAAGCCGTGAAATGAGTAATATAAGGAGAAGGAGATAATCACCTGATTAAAAGTGCATTTCATCTGTTAAGCTTGTAGATACAAACTGAATAGTTAAGAATAAATAGATTTATATCTTTAATGTAGATTTAGTGGCACTTTTGTATTCTTTATATCGTTATCGATAGTGAAATTATATCATGTTAATCGAACTTAACAGCTAATTTCTGATCAGTTTTGGTCTCATCATCCGGCCCTATGCGGCTTTTTCATATCCTCAGAAATCTGGGTTTATATTTCATTGTTGCTTTATATTAGAAAGGTCTTTTATTAGCTAAGTTATCTGTTCTTTGATTTGGTTCATCTATATTGTTGTAAGGATCTTTCTGATCTTTCTGTTAACACACTTCACTTCTTTTGATTGCTTTTTAAAAGCATGATTGAATCCTGTCCTCTTTAACTTTTTGCTGGATGTATATACAAAAATAGAGCTAGTTTCCTTCCTACAATCTAAACTGATTTTATTTTAAATAATTTCTTCGGTCATTTATGTGTGCTATGTTTTGCTGGCCTTTTTTACTTGTTGTTGTAAAGCTAATTGGTCAAAATGTGTTCCATTTTCTTTTATTTTATGTACGTTCTGGTTTTTAAGGACCTTCGTCAGACTGAATCCATTCAGATGCTGCAGGGTCAGCTGGAGAACGTGACTCAGCTGGTTCTCAACCTTTCTGTCCAAGTCAGCCAGCTGCAGAGTGAGGTAGATCCAAACGCCACAGGCACAAAGCCCCCTCCATTATCAGAGTCAATTTTAAGACAAATTTTTAATTATTTGCTAGTTTATCTGGTAGAAAAGAAATACTTTTTAGCTATTTTCTAGCAGAAAAGTGCTTTAACACAAAGCAACACCCTTTTTGCTGAAGTTGAGCCATGCCACAGATATTCTAAGCCTGAAATCAATCATTTTTTTTCCAGGTCTCAGACCGGCAGTATTACCTGCTGCTCTCTCTCGTGTTGTGCTTGTGTCTCGGCGCTTTGCTGTGCGTCAACCACTTCTGCATCGCTCTGCCTACGAACACGGATCCAGAACCACCTGATGCCAAGAGCCCTTCCTACTGCTTACCTGAAAGGTATGATAACAGAGTCCAATGTTGACACTCAGCATCGTTAATGATTCTCATTAGAAGACAAAGAAACTGCAAAGGGTGTGAATACGTGCTGGAATTTGGCTGATGGAGCTTGGACTCATTAATCCAACCGAACAGCTCACAACTTCAGAGCCTAAGGTATTCGAAACCTAAAAAGCAGAGGTCACGGATTAGCGGACCAGGGTCCGGATCCAGACCCACCTGCTGGCTAACCCGGACTCAACCTGATTCAAAACATTTATAATTTACCACATGTTGTCCGAAAACAGTGTGAGAGACCCAGACTGACCAGAGGTGGAAAAAGTACTAAAATACCATACTCAAGTAAAAGTACCAATACTTGGATGAAATATTACTCAAGTACAAGTAAAATTACTCAAGTAAAAATAATAAGTAGCTGATTTAAAATGTATTTTAAGTAGAAGTTACTTAGTTACTTAAAAAAAAAAAAAAACTGTTTAACGGGGCAGGGAATCTCTCCCATGTAGTGAAAATAGGACAAGGAGTCATAAATCCAAAACTATTTAGTTGCTGCCAGTTCAGTCATCTTTGGCAGGCACATCTGGCATTGCATGATGATACTGTTGGCCCTCTTGAATTTAAATGAAAAGCAGTCTTTCAAATGTGGCCAAGGATTTTCGTCATTTTGGGCAGCTGAATTCGATGTTTCAGCTAGCATTTCTAGTGAAACATTCTCTGAACCGTCGTCGCTCTCCTGATCCACCTCCATCTCGTTCCCAATCTCCTACAGAAAGACTTGGCGCGCCTGGTAGCCTAGATCTACATGCTGATCACGTCACTCACTGTAGTGCTTCCGGGCCCGATTTTTTGTCTTCCTTTCGGTTTTCCAAAGTTTTTTTTTTACTTAGTAACATATGGGATTTGTAATGTAACGAAATACAACACTTCACTCAAAACGTAATCAAGTAAAATTTAAATTACCGATTTTAAAAACTACTTGAAAAATACAAAATACACAAAAAACCTACTCAATACAGTAACTTGAGTAAATGTATTTCGTTACTTTCCACCTCTGAGACTGACACAGCCAATGAGCCTTGTCACTTTTAGACACAGCAGGCAAACCTGTAGCATGGGAAAGAAGGGCGATGGGAAAGAAGGAGAAGACGATGAGAAAAAGAAAGCAGAGGACATGTGGACTGCTGGAAGAACTGCGGTGAACTAGTGAAAGAAAATTGAAATGGTGTGCTCAAACATAACCCTGCACATTTTGAGTATGTTTGGCTCAACCTGCTGCTGTGAAGCAGGATTCTCCACCATGAACATAATCAGAAATAAATACTGATCCAGGCTCACGAATGAGCACCTTGATATGTGCGTGAGAATGGCTTTCTTGTCATTCAAACCCAGGTTTAAAGCCTTGCAGGTCATTCCTAAGCCCACTGCTCTAATTTAGCCATAAAAAAAAAACAAAAAAAAACAAATGTCAGTTCAGATGTTTAACAAAATACGTGAATCAGGAAATTGTCTATCAATCTAAAAAATTGTTGTTCTCTACTTCAAAAAACCCTTTAGATTTTAAAATGGAAACATTTTCTTTTTTTTTTATTCATAAATTAAATGTGTAACATGGACACATAAACATCTCAAATTATTTCAGTGTTAAATTCTGTTTAAAGTAACAGATCCTAATTAAAAATGTCTCCGGGCCTTTACTGGTGGATGATTTTCTTCATATCGACCCCACTGATTTATAATTGGTTACCCTGCTATAAGGATACAAGAGTATCCTATAATGTACGTCGGAGAAGATTCTCTGTCATCCATGTCATAGTCGTTCCAAAAAGATAAAAAACAATCTACTGGACTTTGTTTCCAAGTTTGAAGGCATTTCGCTTCCCATTCAGGAAGCTTTCTCAATTCAAAATGTCAGGAATAGCGTTGAGTTTGAGGTTTTATACAGTAGCTTAACAAAGCCTTGTTTTTGTTTTGAAAACATGCAAATTGAAACGTACGAAGAGCTCCACCCCCTTGGGATGGGGGTCGTTTGTATTGTTTTGTTAGCCTGCAACGCCCCATACCCATCTAAGCGTCTGAAAGGTCGGTTATTAAAGGGAATTATTGGCCTGGCTGGATGGGCGAGATCCTACGCTCTGCTGTACAGAAGCTGGGGCTGCGATGAAGGCATGAACGGATTAACTCAATTGCTGCATTGTAGGTTTTTGAAAGGTGAAACCTGACTCCACCCCCTCTATATATATATATATATATATATATATATATATATATATATATATATATATATATATATATATATATTAGGGCTGGAAGATATAGAAAAAAAGCTTATCGATAAAAAAAAAATGCATATTGATCGATATCGATAAATATTGAAAAGATTTGAAACAATATTTTATGTGCAGCTCTGCCTGGACATTTTTTATGATATTGCTAAATGATTTAATTTTAATAAAGAACACAAACACAGACTTCCAATTAAATTAAATTTAACCAACTTTTTTAACCATAACAGAATTGTTTTAAAGAAAAATAACTTAATAGACCTGAGTTATGTTATTAAATACTGACAAAGAATAAACTAAAGTGACCAGAAAAGTGACCAAAATAAATATAACAAATACATAAATAGAATACCCTATTTGGGTGGGAATAGTACACCACCAGCTTTGGGTAATTAAAAGATTGTAGGACTAGGCTACCATGTAAACTAACTCCACTCAACAAGAACAAAAACCCAAACAAAAATCAACTCACCCTTTACCCTAACATTTCTATGGGGTATTTTTTTAACCCCCATTCTTCTAGAGGTGCTGCTGGTACCTTGTTATGGTTCAGCTTTTTTTTCTCCTTTGGATTTATATAAATATTTTCAAGAGACCTAAATTGGGATTAGGTTTGGGCCTTGTCTGATCCATTCTAACTAGAGGTAGACCGATACATCAGCCGGACGATATTTGTAAACCTTTTTTATTTGCGTCTAATATAACTGCATTCATTTGCAGATTCAGCTGCCATGCTTGAGGTCATAAGCACATTCAGTTGTGCCCTTCATCTATGATTTATTGTTAATGTTTAGTTCGATTTGTTTAAAATGAGACTTGTGTAACATTTGTTACCACTGTGTAGTTTTTAAAACATGGGCTTAAAATCTTCACCCAAAAATTATTGCCAGCACATATTTAGAAGGCCGATGTTAAAAAAAACATCCCTAGGTCCCTCTCTAATTCAAACTCAGGTTTGATCTATACCATTTAATTTCAGCCCTTTTCCCTGTTTAGCTCTTTTCGTCTTCTCATTACCCCCCAAACAGCTTCCCTGTCCCTCGTGAAGAAAAGAACTCCAGCAGCCTGAACACAACGTCTTCCTTTTGGAGATTGTGTCTTAAAGGTTAAATGAGATGTTGGCTTTCCGTATGCCGAGCAAAAAGCTTCATTTTGCTTTTATCTCTCATTTTCTGTTTCTTTAGGCTACTGGCTTATGTACTTTAAAAGATAATTGAAATATAACTGAAAATCTCTTAAAATACATGGATTTGCCCTTAATTTGAACAGGTTAATAAGATGCCTGTGCATGTAGATTGATGTAATATTTTTGGACTTAAAATATAATCATTAGAAATTGTGCTGTTGTTACAAAAAATAAAAACTTCCATTACCTGATTTTTAAAAGGGTGCAGCTGATTTATAATGCACTGTACAGTAATCACCCTGTAATGCCTGATAATGGTTAATAAACCATGACTATACTGTCTGCTCAACAGGCAGTTTTCTTCCTGCAATGTGACGGGCTTGAAAAAGAGCGCATCCTATCCGATCATAAACCCTGAGGCCTTTCAGCTGCCCACAACTGAAGGTGAGGTTATATTGCATCAAGATGCCAGGAGAATATGTGAAATGAATAAAACAGCTCTCTTGTTATCGTTTAAAGGTCCAGAAATGCTCCATGCTGATAAGAACCACAGCCTTTGTCAAGCAAACAGAAAGGTGTGTGAAACTGTTTCATTGTCAAAGGATGTTAACCAGATTATTGAGCACAGAGAGGATTCTTCTGCTTCATCTTTGCTTTTCTTTCCAAAACCTTCCTCCAAACAGAGGAGACGTCGCAGGTTAAAACCTCCGGACCAAGTGGAGACGCTTAAACCCTGCTTTCATTCTGCTCCTGAACTGTGTAACGGAGCTCTTAGAACCAACAACGGGCCCGTCCCCTCAAACACCGCACCTCTAGTAAAGCAGTTACTCCAACCTACGTTTAGAGACTCGCCGTCAGAGGGAAGCTCTGAAGGATCCTCTCATTCTGACGACCCATTTTTCTGTGGCATCACAGCGGCCTGCTCCAGAATGTGCGACGTGCTTCCTCCAGTTAAAACCCGCGCGGAGAAACGGGCCGTAAGACGCAGGCGTCTGAAGCCCAGCTGCGCTGTGGTGGACTTGCTTCACGTTCCTCGCAGGGACAAGAGTGATCCGGTTACTTTACAGGACATCATGAGCAGGAAAACGGAGCACAACTCTGGTCCGTTGGTTCCAATCCCGGGTCCTGTCTGACTCCAAAAGAGATTAAAGCTCCTTTTGAATCTGAACTCTAAGGTGGTTTAGTTTCAGTCGCCCACGGCAGCTCCAACCTTCATCAGAGATGATGTTCTGTTCATATCCTGTGCTCTGCCTCTGTCAGTTTCTATTTAAATCCTCCTCCCAGCTCTGCATTAAAGCATTTTTTCTTTTATGAAAATGGTATTACTACTTACCTGAATTTTAAAGGAGAAGAGGTTCTACATCTTTGTAAAAACTTTGGACTTTTCATAGAGAAAAAAAAATCTTAAGCACTTTAAAATCAACCTTGGGATCATCCTGAGTTTTAAACAATTTTAATTTATTTTCTCTGCAGAACAATCTGTGCTCAGCAGGAAATATAGTTTAACAATGGCCTCTGGGCTTTTATTAAAGCACTTAAGGATAAGGATTTTCTTGTGATGCAACATGCAGTTAAAATTGTTTTCAAAAACAAATTTGTTGCACAAGTTAAAAGTTGTAGAACCAAAGTTGTTGGTTTTCCTAGTTGGATATTTGACCTCATAGCTTATCAGAAATTAAAATTTTTAAGATGATCTGAAAAGATCACCTGACCTTAGATCAATTTCAAAAGCCTGATGTCACTTTTATATTCAAAACCAGTTCTCATGCATAACTGTCATCAAAGCAGACTCACCATGATACAACCACCACCATGCTTAAAACTTAATGCATTGCTCCTCACATGATTGACTCCTCCAATCAATGGGCCTCATACAAGAACAATTCATACAAACAAACTGGTTCTTAATGGAAAATTCCGGTCAGCAAAGAATAATCAATGGATTGTTATCTATACCTAAAACTAATATGTTTGTGGGTATCTAATGAATTTAGATTTAATCAGTAAAAAAAATCAAAACCATCACTGAGTCAGGGAGCGGCCATTTTTGCCCAAATACAGTAACACCTCCCTCCTGACATATTCCGGCAGGTGATGTCACGGTGCGATTAACTTAGCGCCATTCTTCCCGCTTTACAAGCAAAATCAATGGGAGCTACTAAACACATCTGCAATCAACAATTATTTGAAATTCACGTGCATGGCAGTTGGATGTTGTAATACATTGGATAAAAGTGAAGACAAAATTAGTTATTTCACCTTTTCGATTCCTGATCCTCCACGGACGGGTTTGTCGATGGATTGCCAACTTGAAGAGGGAGGATTTGCATTTCAAATGGAATGTTTTCAAGATGACTTGGATAATAGCTCGTTGTGACAAACACCAGATACAGCACTGGGACTTGATCGATAGCCGATACCGCACCGTGACGTCACAAACCGGTAGGTGACAGTAGTGTTCTCTGACAAATATAGATGTCTCCAGTAAAACACATTCAAATAAAAATTACTTTTAATTAAAAACACTTATTATTTATTGAACTGTATGTAATAGTTGTATATTTAAAGTAGTTTCAGAAGTTTGGATTCTGAATATGACCGGACTTTTCCTTTAAATCGTTCATACGAGTGATTAAGGATAAAATGTCACATTCATAATTTTTCTCCTATTTCTAATCTCGCAGGTATGAACACATTTACGAGCTCTCCAGTCCTGACATTGGAGTTTTGTGCAGTCAGTTGACTGTTATCCAAACCTGGTTTTTAGCTAAATGACCACATTAGTTGTTACTTAGAAGCAGTTGTCAATTTTATTAGGCCACATTATTCTATTAAATGCAACTCTGCAATTATAAATGACATTTTTATCCACTGATGACATAACTACTGGCCTCCATGGCAGCTCCTTGGTTTTGTTATTACACTAAATGTAAAATGTTTGGGTCTGTCTAAGTTCATCAGATTAGAGTTTCACTATTAACACGTTCATATTTATGTATGAGAGAGATGAAGCGCGAGATGAAGGGTGTTGGTCCGTATTAAAGGGAGATTTAGCAAAATGTTTTGTTGTAAGCATTTACATCATATAATCCTCCTCTTGCCTCCACCAGTGGTTTTCATTGACTGTTTTTGGATCAAATTATTTTTCTTTCTATATTTTTACTTCTGTAACAGTGCAACCACGACATTTACAGCTCATCCTTTATTCCCCACTGCTTTGCTTTTACTGGTGCTTTAATTCTGCTGCTCAGTTCTCTGTCAGCAAAACCCGGATCTCCAAACCAGTAGTTTTTCTTGTCTTCGATGCGTTTTCTATGAATGAACACATTCGGACAGCATGGGAGCTCCCCTTATATGGCATTATTGGGGCAGTAATAATGCAGGTTTACATTTGTCGAGAACATATGCTCAGTTATGCACAGGTGGACGCATCGGGAGTCATTTACTGAAGTTGGGAACGTCTCTTGAATACAATGTTGCCTTTTGTAAATGCCCACGGTAGGAGAAAAAGTAGAAATTTACAACAAGATTACGAAAACATTGTTGCAGGAGGCCCAGTGTTCTTGCTTTTGTGGTCAGACAGCTCCATCTTTTTCTATGCTGATCATAACATCTGTCGAGAAAGCCGTTTGTTCCGTTTATTGTCAGCCTGTAATTAACACTCACCCATTACAGCCAGTTCTACATCAGCATAAACGGATGTCTGTGGTCCACTTTTCTCCAGAACTCCCCTTTCTTTAGAACTACATGGATCTGGTGGAACTATGCTGCTGGTCACGCCTACTTAAAGCTTTACATCATTACATGCATACTCATATCACACTCTGTGACTGTCTTAATCATTAAAAGAGAACCACTTTATGAGTTTAATGGGTTTTATTTTTTTGTTAAAGAAGGAAGAGGACAGACTTTGATTAAAAGTGTGCTTTTAGATTAATATTTTTGACTTTCTGCAAGAAAACAACTGATATGCTAGTACAGATTATGGGTATGAATACTTTTTTCTTATTCAGTTATCATAGTGATTCATAAAAAAGAGAGACCTATGTAAAGCCTTATTATGTTAATGCTTTATTTTTTTATTATGATCTCTTTAAAATGTCCCTCTCTTCCTAATCATCGCTTTCGAGCTCAGATATTTTTGCTCCTCTCATGCAGTGGTTCAAAACACCTCTGGAAAAAAGGGATTATGGTTGGAGGAGAAAAAGAGTTCATTGTCTACCACCATTAGAAACCTGCTTGCAGAAGTCAATTTTTTTAATCTATTTTTTTTTTTTAACCGAAAGAAACCTATAAACTGCCAAGCATGGTGGTGGTAGCATGACTTAGACTCGACTTTATTTATCGATCAGGACTACTCCTTCAGGGAAATTCTGGTTCCAGTAGCTTATAAAGAGTACAAAGAGTTAAAGCAAGATGACATTAAAGATAAAAATACAACAGACATTATAAAAAGAGTGTGTATAGTACCAAAAAAGCATAAAAGAAATAGGTTATGATGCTGGAAGTATGTTTTCATGGCCAGGGGTAGTGTCATGTAGTCGGCGGCAAAGTCCTAATTCATAAGCTTTTACCTTTAAAGGTAATAGACACAATTCTGTTTGAATATGTAAAAAAAAAAAAAAAAAACTTTGTGCAGGAAAATAACCAGGTTAACTGATATTAACCATAAGTAGAGCTACGATGGCTAGTTCTAAACAGGGACCCCCAGGGGCCTATGCTTCTGTAAAGCTGGTTATGGTCCCCTTCCTATAACAGAAAAAAAGCAAAAATTGAAAAAGCTTTATTTTCCCTTGATTTGAGCAGGTAGGTACAAACATTGGCTACAAAAATGCAGTGACATAAATACACAGCCTTGTTCATAAATTTGGACGGTTTGTTGCCTCCCTGCAAGTTTCTAAGGAATAGTAAACATCAAGATGGAGATAGTTTGCCAATGGAATGAGTATTTTTACTCTTATAAGATAATTAGAAAATATGCACTTAAAATAAAACAATGCAGTTTTGTTTTCTTATTTCAAGTGTAAATTGTCTTGTTCCATTGGCAAGATCTCTCTTTTACCTCCTCAATCCAAGAACAAATGCACTTTTTTTTAAGAAAAAATGACTTATCTAGATTTTGATTTTTCCCAGTGTGGTCCATTTCTTTCAAGCTCTGTCCACTGCACTCAACTAGGACCCATAGTTCTCCTCACAGTGAGTCAGACTCCATTACAACAAGGAGACCCTACCTGCCTACTAAACTGTTTGGTAGTGGGGGGGGGGGGGGGGGGGGGCAAAAAACACCTACTAAGTTATAAACATGGAGTTGTTAATCTGCTAAACCTTTAGAGTTGTTTGCTCTATTTCATTTTTAGCAACCTTACCTGAAACAGATTAAAAACTACCTAATACTGTCAAGCAGTGGTTGTTGAACTTTTTTGGTGGCTGCCCCATTGATTTAATAGAAAGTTTTCAAACCCCCTCTCCACCTTCAACAGCAGTGAAGTATATTCCAAAATAATAAACTATGATCTCCTTTAAACAAAAAAGTACAACTTTAGACTCGAATAGAAAAGAATGGAATTGAAAATAGAATAGAAAAGAAAATCCCTTTATTGTCCCACACTGTGGAAATTCTGGTGTTTACAGCAGCAAAAAGATTATAGAAAGAATGTCCACACAAATTTAAACCTTAGAAAAATGTATAAGAATAACATAATAGTTAAGAGTTAAAAGATAAACAATAAAATGCTGCACTGTAAATTCTTTTAACAATATACAGGTGCTGGTCATAAAATTAGAATATCATGAAAAAGTAGATTGATTTCAGTAATTCCATTTAAAAAGTGAAACTTGTATATTATATTCATACATTACATACAAACTCATATATTTCAGATGTTTATTTTGTTTAATTTTGATGATTACAAATGACAACAAATGAAAATCTCAAATTCATCATATCAGAAAATTAGAATATTGTGAAAAGGTTCAAAATTGATGGCCCCTGGTGCCACACTCTAATCAGCTAATTAACTCAAACCACCTGCAAAAGCCTTTAAATGGTCTTTCAGTCTAGTTCTATAGGCTACACAATCATGGGGAAGACTGCTGACTTGACAGTTGTCCAAAAGACGACCATCGACACCTTGCACAAGGAGGGCAAGACACAAAAGGTCATCGCTAAAGAGGCTGGCTGTTCACAGAGCTCAGTGTCCAAGCACATTAATAGAGAGGCGAAGGGAAGGAAAAGATGTGGTCGAAAAAAGTGTACAAGCAAGAGAGATAACCGCACCCTGGAGAGGATTGTGAAACAAAACCCATTCAAAAATGTGGGGGAGATTCACAAAGAGTGGACTGCAGCTGGAGTGAGTGCTTCAAGAACCACCACACACAGACGTATGAAAGACATGGGTTTCTGCTGTCGCATTCCTTGTGTCAAGCCACTCTTGAACCACAGACAGCGTCAGAAGCGTCTTGCCTGGGCTAAAGAGAAACAGGACTGGACTGCTGGTGAGTGGTCCAAAGTCATGTTCTCTGATGAAAGTAAATTTTGCATTTCCTTTGGAAATCAAGGTCCCAGAGTCTGGAGGAAAAGAAGAGAGGCACTTCATCCACGTTGCTTGAAGTCCAGTGTAAAGTTTCCACAGTCAGTGATGGTTTGGGGTGCCATGTCATCTGCTGGTGTTGGTCCATTGTGTTTTCTGAGGTCCAGGGTCAACGCAGCCACATACCAGGAAGTTTTAGAGCACTTCATGCTTCCTGCAGCTGACCAACTTTTTGGAGATGCAGATTTCATTTTCCAACAGGACTTGGCACCTGCACACAGTGCCAAAGCTACCAGTACCTGGTTGAAGGACCATGGTATCCCTGTTCTTAATTGGCCAGCAAACTCTCCTGACCTTAACCCCATAGAAAATCTATGGGGTATTGTGAAGAAGAAGATGCAATACACCAGACCCAACAATTCAGAAGAGCTAAAAGCCACTATTAGAGCAACCTGGGCTATCATAACACCTGAGCAGTGCCACAGACTGATCGACTCCATGCCACGCCGCATTGCTGCAGTAATACAGGCCAAAGGAGGCCCAACTAAATACTGAGTGCTGTACATGCTCATACTTTTCATGTTCATACTTTTCAGTTGGCCAACATTTCTATAAATCCTTTGTTTTTATTGGTCTTCAGTAATATTCTAATTTTCTGATATGATGAATTTGAGATTTTCATTTGTTGTCATTTGTAATCATCAAAATTAAACAAAATAAACATCTGAAATATATGAGTTTGTATGTAATGTATGAATATAATATACAAGTTTCACTTTTTAAATGGAATTACTGAAATCAATCTACTTTTTCATGATATTCTAATTTTATGACCAGCACCTGTACAAACTGTGCACCCGGAGAATAAATAACCAATATACAGCCATGGACATTTTTGCAGCAACGGATATTTGAAAATAGCAGCAACATCAGAGATGTGCAAAATGATAGAAGCATGTTATTTAACTGACTAAGGTAGAAACTGGGCAAAATCAGCATGAATGTAACAACCTTTTAAGGTTGTTGGGAACAGTGCTGGTTATAGAGTCTTAAAGCTGCTGGGAGGAAGGATCTGTGATAACGCTCCCTGGTGCATTTAGGGTGCAGAAATCTGTCACTAAAGGAGCGTTACACTTGTGCAACAGCTCCATGCGTGGGGTGGAAAACATCCAACAGAAAGCTCCATAGCAGATGGCTGATGCCACAACAGAGTTATGGAAGGTCTTTAGGAGCGCCTCCTGCACCCCGAAAGACCTCAGTCTCCTCAGCAGGAAGAGTCTGCTCTGATCTTTCTTATACAGAGCCTCAGTGTTGTCCAGTCCAGTTTGTTATTCAGATGAACACCTATAAAAGTCCTCTATGTCAATTTCCTTTCCCTGGATGTTCCTTTGAAGTGTAATTATCTTTTTTTCTTTGTGTAACAGAATTCAGCATCGTCATATTTTCTTTAACTACCTCTCAAAATTGGTAATTTCTTCAGCTCATGTGGACCAGAACCCCTCTGCAATTACTCTGTAATCTACTTTCAGAACCTGTGATTCTGTGGGTCTTTTTATTTTCAAAAGACATCGATAACCTAGTTTAGAGTCCATGGCATCATGAAATTATCGAAATACTTTCAGGGGTTTCATCTCAAACATTTTTTTTTTTTTTTTAAACTTTTTCTTTAGGTTTTATGTACATTTTCAACGTGTCTCTCAATGTGTAATTGCTAACTCAGTCCAGCAGGGGTCAGTGCAAACTCTTTCGAAACCAGTAAGGGTTCCTTTTTTTTTCTTTTTTTTCTGTACCACCACCATCATTTTCCCTGTGATGAGTCATTACAGGATGAAAGGGAATTGGAACAAGGCCCTGTTGTGCTCAAACACTGCACATTCTCATTTGTTTCCACTGATGTAAGGTCAGTAAATGCAATTGTATCATGAAAACAACATGAGTCATAAATGAAAATGGATTTAAAGGCATGATCTTGATACTGCAGCAGCATTTTTATTTATGCCCCCCCTCCCCAAGGTTGGAAAATGGGATTATCATTTTTGCCACACAGTACCTCTTGTTGGCAGCGGCCATAAACGTTAAAGTGTGCATGTGGATGTGAGAAATGAGGTTAAAACCTCTTTATTCATCTGACCTGGATGGGAAGCATGAGCCTTTCAGAGTTAAGCCTCCCCAATGCTCTTTTTTCCCACACCCCCTCACTGCCACCTCCTTTTTTTTTTTCCTCCTTCATTTTGTTAACAGAACTCCTACTTTTCTCTTTGCCCTGCCTCATTCTGAAGATTATCTGCAAATGCGGAGCTGCAATCCTCTTTTCGTGGCACTCTGGTTTTAGCCCACGTCTGGGTGGGATATTATCATGTGATGCTGTAAGAAGAATGTGTGGCCTTTTTGTTTACAGGTGTCTGTTCTGCTCAAACAGGTGTTCCTGGGAGTCAAATCAAAGATGAAAACTACTAAAAGTGAATATGTGGCAAAATAGTCACTTTTAGCCTGGTAATTGAATCCTACTCTGTTGCTGCCCTTCTCCCTGACTCAAATTCATGTTGTTCTCCTGTTTTCCCAATCACATAAATTATGTAACGGCAAACTATAAAGCCTCAGGATAAAGATAGTTATTTATTTCTTTTGTGTCAAGTTGAAATAATAAACAAATCCTTACTTGAACTTGCATCATCCTGTGATTGAGCTTTCTCACTTCCACCATGTGCCAAAATTGCACATGTGAAAAACAGTCACCTTTTAGATGAGAGTTATTTATAAACCGCTCTATATTCTGGGGTCCTACCTGTCAATAATTGAGCGGAACCCATGAAAGGCGATGAATTTTCTTTAAAAACAACCACTATCCCCATCATAACGTTATGAGCCTTTACATTTACACTTTCATATTCCTCTCTTATTACTTGTCTACATAAAAAAAAAAAAAATATATATATATATATATATATATATATATATGCAAATACAAATCTGTATTACAGTTATATCTATCATAACAATAAAAATTATGCAGAAAAAGATAGACAGATAAATATGGGCAACAGAATCAGACAGGAAAATTTGACATTTATTTGGCAGGAAACAAACAATTGATGTTCTTTAACCGTTCCTCAGGTATCTCTCTATCTAAAGACTCTAGTAACAAAATCACCATGGTCTCTTTTACAGAAACAGGCCCACAGCATTACAGGTCTTACATTTTACCATTGACAATTTCTCTTTGTGGAGGCTAAACATCCCTGTAAATATCTTAATATTATTGGTAAACTATGTCAAACTTCATTAATGTAGAAATTAAACTGCAACAAATATGTGCTAAAAAGTGCATGATATCATGAGTTTGTTGCGCATTAAACAGCTGTTTATTCCGCTCTTGGGCGCGACCTCCCCTTCGTTCTAGAGCAGCAGGACGCTGCCTGTCAGCCTCTATAAAAAAACCCTGTTGAGGTTTAAGCCTCACTCTGTTAAGGTTAGCAGCAAGAAAGAAGGGCACTGATTGGATAACGCTCTGAAATATGTCACTTCCAGAGAGGCTAAACCTCTTAGGTTGTCTATGGAGCAGGGGTGGGTTGTAAAGCTGATTTCTTGATGCAGTTTGACAAAATTACTTAAGGCTTGTTAACTGACAGTGGCAAAAAGTGATCTTTCAGTTAGGCCAGTCCTCTTGTGCTGAACTCCTGCCATAGTTTCTGGAGTTTATTTCAGAGCACTTCACAAGAGCTATTTCCACCTCATGTAGTCAAGTGTTTTATGTGTTTCAGCATTTGCTAATGCAATACATGACTTTAATGAACATCCATTAAAGCCTCCTCTGTTTCAGAGAGCAGGAGCTGCCACTGCATTTTAGTAAACAGTGACCAAAAGCCGCATCTCCACATACTCTTTGTTTGACACTGAACGCATTTTGAGTGTTTGTAGCTGAATGGCTCATTCTTACAGCCTCTTCTATAAAATAAAACCAAAACACTAACTGCTGGAGATCCAATGTAGTGATGCTGTTGTTCAGATTGAAATCAAATCTCACCTTCTTAATGTTCTGTTTAATAGTCTCATTATTCATCTGACTGGTCCTGCTTTTTTCAGCAGCTGAACGTCTTCCTAACAATGACCAGTCACTTTAAGCTTCCATCCTAAACCACAGTACACAGTCCGCTCTTTTCCTATGTTTAATAACATCTGTACACATACAGACTGTGGCAGAACCACAGTGTGTCATGGTTTTAGATTTGTTTAAGTTTTCCTTTTGAGCTTTCCTTCACATAATTTCCATTTTGTGTTATTGTAGTTGTTTTTTATTATATTTTTTGAGTTCTTATGTATTTTTTGTTTACCCTCTGTTGCCCCTTTGTGTCAGTCTTTGTTCTGTCCACTTATACGCTCCCTGTGCAGTTCCTCACTGCTGGTTCCTTTTCGTTTCTTGATCCTCAGATGCGTTTTCCCTGATGTCTAATTCTTGGTTTTCTGTATTCTTTATTTTTGAATTTTCGCCTCAGCTGCCACTTTTTTTGAATCATTCAAACTGCAAGAAACCGTTTCAGCTTCTGTCTTTGCCTTCGGGTCCTCCAAAACCTCTACTCAACCTTATAGAGTGTTGGTATCGTTGAACCTTGGTTGAAGCATTTGACACTATTGATCAGTTTATTTTATTAAAGCATGTGGGAAATTGGGTCAGTCTTTCTGGTTCAGCAGTGGATTGGTTTAAATCCTGCTTGAAGGACAGAAACGTTTGAGTCACTGAATAGATACCTTTACATCATAGACCACATGGTTAACATGTATTTAACTTAGGTCCCCTCCATATTTAATATCTACATGCTCCCTCTAACGCAGATCACATTACCAGACAACTCAGGGAACCATAACGGTTATACTAATATATCTGTTAGTCTATTAATCACAGAATGGCTTAACTCCAAAATTCATAACAGGCTTGCTGTCATTGGATCAACCACTCAGACCTCTCAGGTATTTTGCATCTAATCACCTCTGCATACCTAGAACCAGAACCAAACAGCGTTTAGTTGTTATTCTCCACTAATCTGGAATAAACTCCCAGAAAATTGTAAAACCCTCAGTTACTGTTTTATCTAAACATTTTTAGTTAAAATTTGCAGTTTAACTGTGTTTCTTAGTATTTATTTAAAATTGTCCTGCAACATACTTCCCTCTGCGTGTTTTTTTTTTTTTTTTTATCATGCACAACATTTTACATTATCTACTAAAATCTGCTGTATAAATAATCTTGCTTTGCTGCATGTTTTTATATCCTATTGTTGGCTGAATAAACTTCTCTTCATCAATGTATCACTCCCTTTCTCCATTAGCTGATGAAAGGCAGTGACTAAAAAGATGCAGCCAGTTTTCATCCACCTGTTCTAGTAAGATCTTTCACAAAACATGGAGAAGGTAAAAAGGCCCTAATTCTATCTTGAAGTGTTTTAGCCTTGAGTGAGCTAAACACATTTTTTTTTCAGTTTAATTCTCAATAAAATTTAACAAACACTTTATATATTTTTGTTTGTGACAGTAGGGCAGAACTTTTTTTTCTTCTGGTATCTCTACCAATAACTCAGCAAGAAGATGAGATAGCATCTAAATGTTGCTATGGAGATCTAAGGCTCCTAGATAACACTTCTGACAAAGCTCTCTTAAGGTTAGCTGCTTGCCACCATGCTAACCGTGTGTGGTGGCTAAATAAATATGCCTTCGTTTAGCCTACTTGCAAGAGACTAAAAGAAATGAGTCTGGTTGTATCATTATGTTTGCCAACCAGGGAAACTGGAGGGTATGCATTAATAATTAGAAACACCTAGAAACTTAAATGTAGAAATAAAAAAGGCTTTTCTTATATCTCAAATTATGCAAGTAATAGCTTCATCAGTAATTTCTCTTGCTGTTTCTTATTCACATTGATTGTTTAAAGTAGGGTTTGAACACAGTACAGTACAACTTGTCGGCTAGAGATTGGAGCCACGTTTTCATTTTGAACTTCACTCTGTGTGACGTTGAGTCAATATAATGTTTGACATATTTCTCAGAGTTTCTTTCCACACTGATATGACCTGAGTCGTATATAGGTGCTGTAGATTTTTGAGCTGCATATCTATGAGGCAAATCTCCAATAATGACACATCTAAAAGGTTCTCCATGCCATATTTTTAATCCCACTTCAAAAACTGATTTGAGATTAATCAAGCTTTGTGACATGGTGCATTATACTGCTGTACATAAACATCCAAGACAGACAGGGTTAGCAACGATGCTAAGGATGGCTTTGGTGTTAAAGTGATAATCAGTTGGAGCAAAGATCCCATAAGTGTGTGAAAAATACCCCATACAGTAGCCTGAAGTCTTGACACATGGATCTTATTCCTTATACACCAATTTGTGACCTAACCTAAAATTGCTCAAGTTGAGACTCATCAAGTTTTCCAATCTGTTGCCTTCCAGATTCAGTGAGGTTAATTTTTGTATTCCAATATGATAGGAGAGGATTCAGATATAGTATTCTTTATACATTGGTTATTTAATCTTTATATCATCTCAAACCAGTCTGCTTCCCTGATCTACAACATCATCAAGACATTTTATTTTCAGAACTGAAAATATTAAATTTAAGTAAGTCAATTTCTCTTCAAATAAATGCATTTATTCTTTATTTGTGCGGGTAAGTGAGATACTTTGACATTGGAATTAGATAATTTACATTTAAAATGAGAAAAACAACAACCAAAGTCTCTCATTTCAAGTGCAAAATATCTAATTGTCTTATTTTAAGAGTGAAACTACTCATTCCATTGGCAGATCGTCTTTTTGAACTTCTCAAATTAAGGTTAGACACACTTATTCTATGTCTACTCCTGTTCAGATCTTTTTTGCAATGTGTGCATTCCTTTCTTTTTCTTTTTTTTTTGACCGTTCTCTTTTCCAGAGATACAGTAAAGCTTCAGATCACCAATTTCTAAAATACTCACACAGTCTGCCACATTCAGTTATTTTAATCCCCCTGCATGTTGTGATGCTCAGTTCAAAGGCAACAGTTGCTCCCTATGGATGGTTAAAGCACTACTCTTGCTAACAAGCAGTTAAACAGGTGTAATAAACAGTAAGGCCAATAAGTTTATAAATTCCTTTCCCTACTGATAGTTTTCTTCTTAAATTTTCTGTAATCACTGACTTTAATTCAGCCAAAAAGCTAAAAGAATAGAAGGAAAATCCCATCTACTTCTGAACTTTTCTCAAAGAAGTAATCTGGTGTTTTAAAGCTGTACAGACATGCAGACAATTAAAACACAATTTGTCCCTCTCTACATTTCCTTTTAGGATTCAGTGACACAATTTAGGTTTTAATGTCTTTATATTCAAGGTTTTATTACTTAAAAGAGGAGGTGCTTGCTTTTGACCAGGAGGCTGGTGATTTTATTTGGAAACAGCCCATTGAGCAACTTTTCCGCCTCAGATTAACATGCAATCTCTGTATCCACATTGGGTTCGGATAAGGCTACAGGCACGTTAATGTGAGGTGGAAATGGAGCAGAAAGCAGCGGGACTGGAGACTGATGGATCTGCCAAGGCTACTTGCAGTGCTGCTCCCGCCGTAATCAAATCTCAGCCAAGTGCAAATGCAAGGGGGGGAAAAAAGTAAGAGAACCCAGCCAACACATTCAAAATATCAAACTCTGCTGCTCACGATGTGACATTTACAGGATGTTTCATGTAGTCTGAACCCCGGCATTAAAGCTACCATAAAGATTATGTCTGATTTTAATATTGACGGTGACTAAGCAGGTCACAGTCAGGACGAATGTGCTGTTGACTTCTTCTTTGAAGCTCTAATTTATTTTTCTTTTTAAAGAGCGAAACTATCAAACATTCAGTCTGATGGCCCATCTTTCAACACAGCTACTACTTCTTCCAGCTCTAGTTTCTATACTTTCTTCTGCTTCAATTAGCAGAGTTTTCGGTCCATTCTTGCCAATTTCTTACAGTTAATCTATGAAGTTTTTAAATGATTTTACTCCAAATATACATAAGACTGCAATGCTTAAACAGCTATTTTTTGTTTGTCTAATGCCAGAATAATGAGAAACAAATTCTCTTTTATCATTTCATTAATTAAAGGGTTGATATTCATCGAGACTGTGGGTCTTTCATTGATTAGGTGAAACCCACATTAGTCTCTGATGTGTTAATTCATTTGTTTTGAGTAGAATGTTAACCATGGATGTATTTTTAGTCACAACACAAACCCCCGGCTGCCTTATATGACATATTTGGACAAAGAAATTTTGAGGTGAAGAGTTTAGCAGCAAAAAAAAAAAAAAAAAAAAAAAAAAAAAAAAAAAAATATATATATATATATATATATATATATATATATATATATATATATATATGGGCTAGAGTGGAAGGAAACAACCCAGAATGACTCTGAATTGGCTTAGGTGTTGCTACATTCTTTACCTCACCACATCTTTCTTCATAACATTGGAGTTGGTTAGGTTTTGCCACACACCTTTGGGTCTCTGCAAAATTAAAATAAATATTAACCTCTGGTTCATTCTTGGATACAATTTCTACATTCCTTGGGAGCTACAGTCCTCTCTTTAAAGGGGCAGTGTGTAAGATTTACCCGCATCTAGTGGTGGGTTAAATTAATTACAAATAATGTACTGGTGCCTCTGTTGAGCCTGAGATACCTTCTACGGAAGCCATGGAGTGACATTTTACTTCTTCTGAATGGAGGAGACACATCAACCTCAGTCACCCTTGTCATATCAGCTAAAATAACCTATAAAAAGCATGAAAAGTCTCTCTGAAAACAGGCCTAAAAAAAAACTATGCTAGTTTTAAGGTGTGACTTCTGTGAAAATAAGATCAGCTGATAACTGTTACGTTGGAGCTAATCCAGTGTAGGATAACTGGATAATAACAAACTAGCCATCTCTACTGGGAGGACAGATTCCTTTCATCATCATCTCTCTCTCTTCTATATAATTGTTGATTTGGGTATATAAAATATGTTACGCCCACCAAGGACACAACATATTTGAGGACACGAGACAAAAATGAGGGTTCAAAAAAAAATATTTTATTAATCAATTCTCTCCGTTTTAGTTGTTCTTGGTTCGGCTTCTTCAGATGTTCTGCGAAGAGAAAAATAGTTAACGGCCCTCAAATCCCGTGCCCCAAAAAAAATAAAAAAAGAAACCCAAAGTAACAACAGAAAGTTGGACCTGGCAGGCCGATCAAACAGAATAAAACGGTACAGCAGGGGGCCAACCCTATACAGGGCCGTCGAAGCCCCTACTGGTACCGGACTAAAGGCAAAAAATAACCTAAGCGAAAGAAAAATCGAAAACAGGACTACCGGTCCCGCCAGGCCAAAAACCTCAAGAAAAAAGTAAGAAAAAGGTAACAAAAATACCACATGGCAGGCTGGAACGTCCGCTGCAGGCCGCAGCGACAAGACCAGTGCGCACCGCGCACGATGGAGCAAATGAAGCAGGTGGGAAGTGGCGTCCAAACGAGGTTGGAAAGGAACGCGCTAACGTGCTGAAGGCCAGCCTATTTATAGGCGGACGACAGTACCACAAATTAACATAATTAACTTGCTAAAAGAATCCCAAAATATATTAACAAAAGATCCTTCAACTAAAGTTTATAAGAAACAAAGAAAAGAAATGGACAAAAATCATAATGTGCCCGAAGCACATAACAATAATTATAATTTTGGTAATTATCTCTGCCAGGGCCGTTATGTTTTTAGAAGAGTTTGTATGTGTGTGTCTGTGTCTGTGTATGTATACTTGCGTAGTCCTCAGAGTGAGGTCCATTTTTCCAATTTCCCCATCAAATTGAGGACCAGTTATTGCAAAGGAAGCACATTTTGCTGGTCCTCACATGCTATTTTGCTAATGGTTAGGTTTAGGGCTGAGGTAGCCTGACGTAGTCCTACTCAATTCTAGTCAGAATATGAGTCCGATACTGCTCCATAGAGCTGTGATTGTGGGGCGTGTTTCGAATGAACCAGGAAAAAAAAATGCCTCTGCACTCAATTGGATAGACCTACAACCAATAAGAGCAACGGAGTGCGTGACGTATGTTAAGCGATGCATAGTTGTTGTCAACAAAAATCAAAGCGTGCAGTTGCACGCCTATAATAAGAAGATGAGCCTTGATCGCGTTTCTCTGTTCCTCTTTTAAAATTAATTTGCTGTCGATATCTTCTAGAACAGACAGAATCTACTCACCTCAATTCTCTGGCGGCAGCCATTGTTGTTGTAACCCAAGCGCGCTTTGGTCACGTGGTTGATTACGTTACTGTTGATCATCTGTCCATCATCATATAAAGCCCGCCCTGACAATTTGATTGGATCGCCAGAGGGTGGGCGATCATACTCGCGCTACTATGGAGCAGAGCCAGACCGAACTTCCCGATCTCAAACCTTGTGGGCGGGACTAAGTTCGGAATGGCACCCAGGCTAGGGCTAAGGTGTCAATGGGTTAGTTTTAAGGTTAGGGCATAGAAAGGGTTGAAAATGACTGAAAATCAATGGAAGTCAATGGGAGTCAACACATGGTCCTCACTACGATGGCAGAACAAGTATGTGTCTGTCTGTCTGTCCATGTACAGGATAACTTGACGAATTTTAATTACATTTTAAATAGAGGTGCAACTCATGCCAAAGAACAATGTATTAAATTTAGTTGATGATCCAGATCATATCCCAGATCCAGCATGTTTTAAGGATTCCTTAACATTGTGATATAGTGACTTATAGAGGAAACAAGCAGTTCCCCCCTAAATCAGTGGGTGGCAGCAGTGACTATTGACGGCTTCAGTATTGGACTCCAAAAGTCATGATCTAGACCTGTAAGTTTTAGTTATAGGTGTGGGTCACAGTATGAGGCGAAATGTGCTGCTTGGTGCTTTTTTAGTGCTTTTCTAGTTTTGTTATGTTTTTACTTGCCAGACAGTTTCTGTCACAGATATGTCAAACAGTTCTCAGAGAGTATCTAATGGCCATTCTCTGGACACAGAAAAATAATCTATTTTGTAGAAAAACTTGTTTCCCTTGAATTCTTGGTTTCCTACATCTTAGCACTAACCACAACTCTTTCTTCCACATTGTTTCTTCATTTGCTCTGCCACCTCTCCCTGCATCCTTCTTCCCTCCGGGATGGGGGAGTGGGTCTTTTAGTGAGGAACCCGTCACATGTGATTGGAAGAGTATAATCCTCTGAGTCCTTCGCTTTCTCAGATTTTTTTTTCTTCTTTGGAGTGTGGAGTGGGGAGGGGGTTCTTTGATGCTGTGCGGATACCATTTGAGACCGAGGCATTAAATGCGGATTTACAGTTTCTGTCACAGATTCCCTCCCTTCTCTCCCCTGACTGTTTGTTCAATTCTCATTTCCCTTCTTTCTCATCAAAGCGTACCTCTCTT
The DNA here is from genome assembly GCF_016077235.1 of Cyprinodon tularosa. Lineage (NCBI taxonomy): Eukaryota > Metazoa > Chordata > Actinopteri > Cyprinodontiformes > Cyprinodontidae > Cyprinodon > Cyprinodon tularosa. The sequence goes on from NW_024039462.1 coordinate 289,746, forward strand.
TTATGTCCAGTTTTGAGCAGAACCAACACTCTTTCCCTGTGGTTGGGACTTGGGAAGAAGCTGAATCTTTTTCAATGTGGGGCACAATACTATTTTGACAGGGCTGTTGAGCAGGGTGCTAAGCCAGAGGCCGATAAGACATTGGCAGCCACTTGAAATCAATTCAGGCTTGCCTTACCCTCAGTAAGCACACTGTCACTGGGGTTCCACTCCAGTGTGCTTTCCATTAAGCCTGCTATATATGACAGAAGTGGCCATTGAGGAGGCTACGGTAGACGTGCCACATTTGATAAGTCTTTGGATAGAGATGCATGTATATGAAAAACACTTCTCCAGGGAAGCTTCTGTTTAATGTTTTATAGGCTTATTTCCTCTGTTCCTCTCTGTCATCTGAAATATGCTGCCGCCTGATGCAGCACACAGTACGTGTGTATGTGTTAGGAGAGTAGAGTGAATATACTATGTACATGTCAAGAAACCTTTTTTTTTTTTTTTTGTGCAGCAAGATTTCAAATGTGAAATCTCAGTCAACATTCACCAGGCCGTACCATGTTTCTCACGCCAAACTCATACGGTTTGAAACCCAGCTGAGACGCACTCTGTCACAGATGAGATATGACATGTTGAGCAAATACTGCGTTGGATGCACACTGTTCAGCCTGGAGTGAAGAACGATCATGCGTGACGTGCAGCCTCACGGGAGCATGTAGGCCTAACCTTTCCTCCACTGATGAATGTGTTATAACCCAGATGCCAACAGTGACCTTACGTGTATGTGAGCATCTGACGGTGCTATACTCCGTCCCCCAATAGTCAAAGCTATTTATCTTTTTTTTTTAGGGTGTCATTTTCAAGAAATTCTTTATGTATGGTTTCCATACAAAAGACATTCACATCATATATAGTTTTTGTACACTTAGATAGTAAGCAGCTTTTAGTAGGATAGTACTAATTTTTCTTGAGATGTTAGGAAACCCAATAATCACTGGAAAGACAACAAATAACCTTTGTATTCCCAGCTAGCAGGGAAGTGTAATAAAAAAGGAAAAATGAGCATTGTCAGCATAAGAAAAGGCTTTAATAAATAGCTGCCTTGTGTTTCAGAAACGATGCAGCAATAGGGCAAGCTATTTCAATTGAAGCAGAGAGCAATTGACCACCAAACAGATTTTAACATATAAAAACAGGCATGGTTCTTCCCTCAAAGTTAGTATTACATGACAGTACTTGTCGAGTTCTAGTCAAGACCCTTCATCTTCTGATCATTAAGGGCGTTTGGATGCAAAGTGATTATTAGTGAGTTTTTTTCAGCCAGGGCAACATTTCCCTTTAGCGACCCCCCTTTGATAGACATGGACAGGTATGGGGTATTGCAGGCAAACAAATAAGCCAAATGACCTCCATTCCAAAGGGGTGGACCTGTTGGTCCCTTTCAATTTGCTTGTTTCCTAAGCCAAAACAAGGCTTTGTTCTTGGTCCTCTCTATAAAGCCTTGTACTCAACCCTGTTTCTGACGTATTGAATTAAAAAAGCTTCCTGTATGGGAAGTGAACCATCTTCAAACAGGGAAAACAAGATCCAGTGGATTGTTTTTTTTTTTTTTACTTTTTTGGATCGACTATAACCTGAAAGACTGAGAATCTCCACCAGCATTTAATGAGTATTTTAACCAATCCACACTCCTCTATCTCAAAATGTTTCCTGTAACTCATCTAAATGCGGTCAGCTTGACCTGCTGCTGCAGGATCTCAAAAACATGATCAGCTCCTAATGTTTCTTGAGACGCCTACGTTCCCACTGGGTAATAACAAAACTATTCATCTACTCTGCATACCAAATCCTAGAGCTACACTTTCGTGCTGTTTTAACAGTGTGGAGAACTTCTCTTCAAAAATACAATACAATAAGTTTTCCCTCTGGAACAGAGATTAATTGAAGACAACTAGATCATATTAAGGATATTAAATGGGCTTTTAAATAACATCTTTTATCATGATATGATGCTACATCTATTTGTTTGAATGATTATACAATGTTTACCGATATCAAAAAGTCTATCTTGATTTGATTTTCATTCAATTCCGGAGTCTGCCCATCTAACAACATTATTTTACATTGTTATAAACTAAAAAAAACCCCACCCCTAATGTGATTTGAATATAATTTTATTTCTAAGCTGTTACAACCTGGCTCGACTGGTCGCAACAAAAACTGGAGGGACACGGAAACAGGCAGTGCTTTAAGCCTGTAAAAGGCATTTATTTAGCAGAATCAAAGAATAAACTAGGTGTCGGCATCAGACGGCAGCTCGAATGGGGCGATCACGCCTGGTCCCTCCACACCAGTATAAAAAAAATGTAATTAAAAACAAGATAATGATAACAGATCGCCTTTTAACTATAAGCTAATGCCTCGTGATTTCAAAATAAGAGTCGATTCTAGAGACTGTGATGTGGATTTGTGTTTTTTTCCATCAATATAATTGGATCGTTAATGATTAACAGATGTATCGATGTGGATCAGTGTAGATTGACTATGCAAAGGGACTCCTTTCAATGTTTATATGGGTGCGTTTATATGTAAACCCTCAGACTGAAAAGGTTCCTTAGAGAAGAGATGTTTTACTTTTAAACAAAGAAGGGCTCAATTTTTTTTTGATAAATGCAATAAAAAGTTTCAAAAACACAGACCAAATGGCTTATTCTTCTTTTTGTGGTTGGGGTTTTACTGGAACTTTATATGTCATGTTGCTGCGCAGTGAGCACCTGTATCTGAAAGGTGCAACAGTGGTAAGTCACCGTGTGAAATGTTGCTTTTCCCACTACTTATTATCAAGGATTTATTAGGCATGTGGCTAACTCAAAAACAAAATCACAGCAGTTCTTACTTGGTGGTTTATCTGGTACTTGTGTACGTGACAAGCATTAAATGGCTGTGCTGCAGAGGCTTTCCTTCATCTCTTCACTGTTTTTAACTAAATCCAAGTTAAGTTAGTTGAGGTGGTCTCTCAGAAAAGCATTCAAGAACTTTAGACTGCAAAAGAACTCTTCCCTCTTATAGAGCCATGAGTGGTTCTACACATGTTTTGAAGAACTGGTTGTGGGGTTAAATGTGATCCCTGCGAAACAGTATATACATCATGAAATGCATAAATGTGAATGTCCTAGGAAATAAATAAATGTACTACAGACAGAATACAAAATCAATTTCATATGATATGAGCTGACAGAAGGGATTGTGACTGACTGTTCCCTTGAAATAATTTCATCTTTTACCATTACAGTTTACTTTAACAATGGTTTGCCACTTTAAGTTTTAGCTGTATTAAGTTACAGTAGACTTACACTCGTACCCTCCCAGAGGGGTCTTTAGATACCAAGTGGCAATCACTGGGATGTGATTCTGAGATATATAAGGGGGACAGAATATCATGATATACATAAATGTGAACATGTACAATTGAATAAAGAAATGTAACATTTATTTATTTAGTAGTCTCTAACACACAATTTAAATATTAAAGATACCCTTTTGCACAATAAAAAAATAAATTTCCCAATAAATAATTGAAACTATATAAATGTAATTATGAATATATATATATATATATATATATATATATATATATATATATATATATATATATATATATATATATATATATATATATATATATATATATATATATATATATATATGTGTGTATATATATATATATATATATATATATATATATATATATATATATATATATATATATATATATATATATGTGTGTGTGTGTATATATATATATAAATATATATATATATACACACATATATACACACATATATATACACATATATATTCACATATATATATATACACACACATATATACACATATATATACACACACATATATACACATATATATATATACACACACATATATACACACATATATACACATATATATAAACACATTGAAATTTGTGAATGAAATAATTAAATGTATGTGTCTATATATAAATGACAATAAAATAAAGTACCGGTAGTTATATGAGTTTTAGAGGGTTGCCAGAACATTCGGTGGGTCATTTGTTGAAATGTTTGGAACCCCCCCTGTTCTAGATCAAGGGTCCAAAGCTTTGGTTTTGTGGTCCACTTAATGTCCAAGACGATGCACCACTGCCCTATTTTCATTCTGATTTCTTTTTCTTATGTGTCCCATTAAAAAAACAAACAAATAAAAAAAATTCCCAACCCTGCCCCATCTCTCTCCCACCCACTCTCTTCCAAATTTTAAGAAATATTTGTTGTTGGTTTTTCAAATGAGGCCAGAGTGTTTATGAAACCTGTATTTCACTGAATCACTGACCCAAGATCATATCAAGCAAGAAAACCTGTTTCTCTGCAACTCAATATGTAACATTCACACTTAATGTAACACAGGTTAAAGTTTCATGTCATTATTTGGAATGTATAGTGCGCATTATTTAGCAGTCTTCAGGCCAGAACATGACGATCTGCATTGATTAAGGCTGAAAGAAGCCCTGTAAAGTGAAAAGTGTGAGAAAACATTAGGGGATATTAAATAGCGATGACATTTTATTATATCAGCAGCATTTTTGCAGATGTTTTCCTGCACCAGTAATGTAAGCAATGAGATCATGGTCTCATGTGTTTCTGTAATGTGTTAATCTGCATCAAATGAATGACTCTGTAGATTCTTCTTCCAGTTGTAATTGTGATTAATGGCAAACCAGACCTCATAAAAAAATATAGCTGAGGGAAAATCAGCAGCAAATAGTGCTGCTGTTTAGCGTACAGAGAGAGAAACTGTCTGCTTGCTCGAAGAAAATTTGTTTCAGTCATAAAAGGCTATTTGATTGCAATCTCACATTTATGATTAAAAGTATGCAGCTTGCCGACTGGATTAGAAGTACAGAGAAAAAATATAAATTAAAATTAAAACTATAACTAAAGTGTGGTAAACATGTACACCCTTCATTATTAATAATAACTTACCTTATTTGCCAGTATTATACACAATTTCAGCTGTGAGCCTGAGCCCAGAGCCAAACACCGCCTCAACCATTAGGGCAGATCTCTTTATGGAGGCTGGTCCAGCTGCACATTGCGGAGGTCCAGCAAATGAAGATGGGATGATTATGATGATGGCTGTTATAGCTTTCCCCAGGCTTTCACATCAGGTTCACCATCTCAGGCTCATGACCTCTGTCACCTCCCCTCGGGGGGAAAACTCTTGCCAGGTGAGAATAAACACAGCGGAGAGGAGTTTGGCTGTATGTCTGCTCCCCGCAGCAAGGTTACGTTTGGCTAATTCGTCTGTCCTACTTTCCTATACGTGTACATGCCAGGGTTGAACAATGGCCATGTGGGAATAAAAAGCTTTTTGCTTTATCAGGATGAAATAATTGTATCTGTACTGTAGCTTCAGGAAGGCATGAAGAATAGGTTGTTCAGGAAATATTGAGATAGAATTTTTGATTATAGTGGTTTTTGTGTTATTTATTTTTGTTATTCAGCCATTTAAACTGAAATACAAAAAAAAAAAAAATACCAGTGTCCTGTGACAGCTTGACTGGTTCACTTTGTGTTTCACTTTACGATTAAACATATTTTGAGCAATACATTGGTTTAATATGGATTGTTTAGTATTTGGTTGTCTTAATCTTGTGTGATGTGTACTGTTGCTGCAACCCTTAATTGATAATAATTACTCATCAATCATACGATTGAAATAAACTGCTTCGCAACGGCTGCACTCTAGAGTTTTTGCTATGGCTTCAGCTGGCCACCAGATGTTCCTGTTCAGAACTGGACTAAGGCTTTAAATCTTTAGGTCTTTTAGACACAATTAGAAGAGAAGAAGCAGAGATTCATATCTTGGGATTGTTGGAATATGTCTGTCGTATTGGAGGAGTAGTAATTTAGGAGTTGGAGGTGTGTGCTTGTTTCCTGAGAAGGCTACAAGTTCCCTGTTTTGAATGTTAGAGATGGTCTTGGTCCATCTCTTAGCTGACCTAATGCTCCCTTAGAGATGAACAGAATAAGTTAAATGCAGAGAAGTGTCATTGAAAAATAAAATCTGGAGGGAGAATCCAGAGCAGGTGATGAAGCAGAAGCTGATGTCCAGACCAGTAGATCAGAGAGATGAAGAAGGACCGAAGGGGAGTTCAAGCTGGGGTCAGGAGACAGACCCAAGATCGTTAACAGGCAGAATCCAAACATCCAAAACATCCAGAATCCAAAACATCCACAACATCCAAAACTTCCAAAACAGTAGTCCAAAAACACTGTTTTTTTTTTTGGAATGTGAGAAACTCAAACACCAGGAGGAGCAGCTGAAGAACCCCGTCTCAGAACAAAGACAATTGCAGAAGCAAATGGTTTCCCCAAAATGGAGACCCAGGCCTAGGGAGGGCAATAAACATCTAAAAGTATCAGAAATATAAATTCCCAGCTGGCCGGGAATTGAATAGAATATAACAGTTATTCACAACATAAACATGGCATCCAACACGGATGGGCATTGAACATAAATACACAACAGCTCTTTGCCTCAGTGGCTGCTTTTTGGACATTAAACCTACAAGAACTCATCTCTGCCTCCTTCATCTCTGCATTTAAGTCCTCCAAAACCTCCACTCAGCCTGACACATGTTAGATTATCTTGGTCTGATATCCTAGCATATGTGATGTTCCCACAGGACAACCTAGTAAGCAACTAGGGGTGTAAATCACATCCATCATGGCGATTCGATTCAGTATCGATTTCCTGACCCACGATTCGATTCGATTCGATTCGATTAATCGATATTTTTTATTTTTTATTATTATTATTTTTTTTACACCTTACAGGCTAAACAAAGTTTCGAGTTTGAAATAAATCAACGAAAGCTGTAATATTGTTATGCATTTTTTTTTAGAAACAACAGCAAATAACAGAAGTATAAAAGTTGCATCAAAAAACACTGAAAAAATACTGCACAAAATCAGCGCAATGAGTGCAATTCAATACCTCGACTCCAGAGTGTCGACGTCACCGCCCCCTTGGGAGACGCTCCGCTGCTCCTCTCCCAAATTGTAGATGACCGCAAACAGTGCCGCAGACAGGAGGCCGGCTTGTTTTTTTTTTTATGATCGAAATTGCGGAAAACAACTCGTGACGTTTGACCTGCTAGAAGAGCGAGGTGCGCGAGAACGCTGGGACCCTTTTTCCACCTGGATCTCCGCTCTTTTTGGCCCTCATGTCCCTCCGTCGTCGGACTAAACTCGCCCCCACTTCCTCGCCGCCTCGGCCGTATCTAGACCCACAGCGTGTAACAGAGACCACGCTTCAATATTGAGTATAATTTAAAAATGTCTGTGTCAAGCTTACTGCAACACACTGCTGTAAGAGTATAACCAGGAAGGCAAAATAGGTTTAGCGCCACCGCAGCACGGGAGGAGAATTACACCCAGGAGCAAATGGATAAAAATAGACCGGAGGAAAAAAAAACATGAATCGATTATCTTGCGGACCTGTCGATGCATCGGATCGTCGGCTGTTGGATCAATGCATCGATACAAAACGATTATTATTTACACCCCTACGAGCAACATTAAATCTTTTTATTCATTATGTGACTAAGAGTTCAGTCCTGCTCTGTTTTGACCTCCATACAGACAATAGAGTTACAGTCAGTTAATAAATGCAATATTTGTTTTGGAACCATGTTTTCAGAAAACAGCTCTAACCTCTATAAAAAGGCAGTTCTTAAAACAGCAGATTCATTAACTGTTGACAAGAAGAACATACTGATGAGACAGCAGAGCAGAGGAACCTTTACTGTGCAAAAATGAATGTAAAAAAAATAGACTAAGTGATTTTCTTACATAGGCTGCATAGCTCCTACAATAATAGTGTCAACAATGGGTGGTGAGGTTGCTTGCGGACCCAGATGCAGAGATGAGTTCTGAGAGGTTTAATTGCAGACCATAGGTAGCAGAGGCAGAAATCCAGAAATTCAACTTAAAATATTAAACAAACCAAAACCATGGAGACATCAGGGGAAAAACAAGTCTGAGGAGCCAGGGAGAGACTGAGCTGAGTTGACAATACAGCAACGAGAAGGAACCAGAACTGAGTGACTGCAGAGGTGGAGTATTTAAGGAGAACAAAACAAAGGGTGGACTAACGAGCTGAATGAGGAGCAGGTGTGGGTGGAACTGGCAAGAGGGAATCCAAGGGGAAGAAAACAATCACAAGGGGGCAACAGAGAGTAACTAAAGAATGCTAGAATATCATGGAAAATAAAAACAAAACAACTGATAACAGAAAACTGAAAACTCAGAGTCACAACAAATGAGAACCATAACAAATAGTCCTCTAAAAGCCTTAACATTCACTAAATTTAGATTTAGATATCTTCTACCCCCCAATAAATTTGAAATTACACATCATCCAATAGATGATATAATGTTTAAGGGTTATTTATCTATAAATAAATCATTTTTTTTTATTTACATGTTTACAAACCTAGTATATCAAAAGCATCTTATATTTCCCTAAAAAATGATAGAAAAACATTTGTTTGTGTTGCAATCAAACACTGTTTTTGAATTGCTGAAAAGCTTTTTGCATATTTTCAGTTTTTTTGGTTTGTTTTAAATAATTCATATTTGGTCACAAGGCTGGAAGATAATCATTAAACCCTCTGATCTGATTTACTCTTCTCTTCCAGGTTCTCAGCCAGAAGAAACCAATAATCTTAGATCTGAAGATGACCTCAATGTTCAAATGTATATCTAGCAGAGGTATGAATAATTTGGAGCTGAAATGTACCACTGTATACTCCACATAACACAAAAACTTAAAAAAAGAAAAAGCCAAATATTTCTACCTAAAGGGAGAAGAAGAAAGTGCCACCATCCCTAATTGCTTCCATGCAGTGCTTCATTTAACTTTCCCGGGGAGTCACCTTGGAATATTGATGTTTTCTTCCCTCACTGGCAAGCTCATCTTATCATATTAATCACTCCAAATTTTCCCTAAAATGCTGTAAGAATTTTGGCCGTCCTTCCCGCCATTAAGACCAGAATGCTTATGATCACATGTGACAAGTGAACCTTTTTTCATCGGAGGAAGGACTTCATAAAGGAGGAGGAACCCATCGAGATGCTTTATTTGATTTGTACCTAAAGTTAAACAGAGCTCTAAAAAAGTCAGTGTGAATCAGATCTCTTATCCATCTTTACTTTGGGCTTATACAGGAAGGTAATGTAAGTTGAGTTCTTATTCAGCTGTCTTATGTTGGCTTGTTTTAATGCTATGTGGGCTTATATATGTGTAATAAAGGATGACACTTCATTTAAGGGTACGTCAAGACTTTGTCTAAGCAAAATATGTCCCTCCAGGGTTTTCTAATGAGCAAACATGCTCCTTTTTTGCTCTCTCTTATGCAATTACACAGCATCTCCGACCTAAATGTGTTTGATATGAAAGGCAAAGATGTTCTGTCATCGATGTTCTATCTGCTCACTGAGATTATTTTAATTTCCCATTCTTGTTGCCCTTCATAGAAAACTTGTTCTTTTCTTACTTTTGTTCCAGTTTTATGCATGGCTGATCAGCAGATCTAAAGTACCATGACATTTACTGTAGCAGAGAGAATTTAAGCTGATCTAAAACTGATTTTTTAAAATGTTTTTGGTTGTTTCAGATACAGGGGACATTCCCATCAAAACCAGATGTATTATCTGATGACATTGGTGAAAAACCAGTATTTCTTTCAGCTTAACCAAACTTATAATTACTTTCAAATCATTGATATATTTTTTTTATCAACAGAGCTGTATTATGTGAAATACATTTTCGGTGCCAATTACAGCATGGATTAAATAATATGAGTTTTGCAGTCCTTTATGTGTTTTACTTATTTGGTTTAAATTATAGCATCTCACTGGAAGCTCGGTAGCATTCGGAAAGGAAAGTGTCCCAAGTCACACCTGTTTATGTTGTTATTTGATTGTCGTCACCTATTTTAGCTACTTCCTGCGTTCTTTTTAGTCCTTCAATCCGAATGCCCATGATTTGTAAGGACAATTAAGCCATGGTGGAAGTGTACCTGCATTCACCATAATAAGTGCTATCCAAAAAGGGGAGCCAAATAGGAAGGATCTACCTTCGACAATGGCGTTGGATCTAGGAGTTTGCCCTGAAATTCAAGCCCCAGCTTCGGCTTTCGTGTCGTTGTGTCCTTGGGCAAGACACTTCGACCATATTGTCAGAGTACCCCCGTGGTGCCAGTGTACGTCAGCCTTGCTTCTGTCAGTGAGCCCCAGTGCAACTGTGGCTACAAAGTTTGCCACCATCAGTGTCTGCGTGAATGACAGAATGTAGTGTAAAAGACTTTGGTCAAGTCTCCTGACTTGAAAAAATGCTATATACTGCAAGTACAACCCATTGACCATTTTTCACCATCTAGGACAAAGGAGCAGTATGCTTCCTAACAATCATTCTTTTAGCATAGGGACTTCCTGATATTCCTAGGAATACTAGGACACTATTACTAGAACACTAGGAGCTATATGGTTGTCAACAATTATTTACTGACAGGACATATAGACACAGCTCACCTCACAGAGTTGAACAAAAATACCTGATCTCTACCCTTGCACTCTGTGTGACATGCTAATGTCCTCACCTTCATATGTTTTGGATTTTATAATGGAGAGCTATTTCCTCTAGTTCTTTTCTGAAAGACTGCAGTCCTAATTTGGGCGCCATTATTCCTTATGGATTCAACATAACAGTCTGGAGCTCATTTCCTACCCTGGATAGTGTTTTTACTGTTGACCTGGCGGAAGTTTATGGGTTAGGAGCTAGAAATAGGAGGTAGGAGCTACATAGATCCTTCCTCCCAGCAGCTGTAAGACTTTATAACCATCACTGTTGCCAACAACCTCAATATGTTGTCTTTCTGTCTTAGTCATATAAATAACATGCTGCTGTCATTTTTTTTTTTTTGCACATCTCTGGTGTTGCTGCTATTTTTCACATATCCATTACTGTAAAAATGTCCACACCTGGTATTGATTTTTTGTTATTCTCCAGATACAGAGTGTAAAAACACTGTACACTGCAATACTCTATTTGTTTTATTTTCCTATCTGTTATTGTCATACACTTTTCTAAGGTCTATTTTTGACCCCTTCTGCTTTAACTTTTGCTACTGTAACACCACAATTTCCCCATTGTGGGACAATAAAGGGATTTTCTATTCTATTCTATTCTATTCTATTCTATTCTATTCTATTCTATTCTATTCTATTCTATTCTATTCTATTCTATTCTATTCTATTCTGTTAATTTGTAGTATTCAGAACAAGCCGATGCCTTCTGTTTGGCTTTTGCTTAGTCTTTTGTTCTCATCCTGGAACCATTCTTGTTCTTGTGTTCCCATTTTACATATTTTGTTTTCTATTTATCTCTATAGTGTCAGATTACAACTGAAGTTTCTTAGCACTACCTTTCCCAAAAAGCTGGTTTACACTTTGTATTTTTATCAAAAACATAAGGGACTTGTGTATTAATATGTGCTATATCTTAATGATTAATGATTCCTTACAGTGATGTTACACCTCTAACCTCTAGGCATTGTCTGGGTACCATTCTCAACAAAAGATTAAAAAACCAGATTTTTGAAATTACTAAAATGTTTGTTCTTGTGTTACTTTATGGTTAAAATACCATTATTCTAACAGCAGAGAAAGGTAAGTTGTTTTTATTTTTTTACAACTTTATGGAGCATAGCTCTACAGCTCTACAAGAAGCAGTATTAATATTTAATAAGCAGATAATTATCAAATAAAAATCAACTTCTAAAACAGCAGACTCAATTAAATCTTTTTCACTAACCAGACCATTTAGTAAAAAACCTTAATAAGCGTCTTTTTCGGCAACACATCTACCCCTGTGCAGCACTCGCTTTTTTCTGTGAACAAAAGCTATTTTCAGAGCTAAGATTCCTAACAATAATGGCTTCATCAATCAGTCCAAGCGTCAACGTTCAGTCATTAAGACATTGGTCACTTCTGCACTAATGTTCCTAATGCCTCATTCAGACACGTCTGTGAAAGTGACAGACTGACTGCAATATTTGCCCTTCACGCGACAATGGACAATAAATTGAGTGTGGTCTATTATTTGGAAGTAGAGCTTATCCCAGCCGATATTCGGTGAAATGTAGGAAACATCCTGGACAGACCACCAGCCCATCACATGTGACGGACATTATTGTTTTTTTTTTATAGAGTCCACTGTTTTCTCACAAATACTATTACAGAAAATCTAAAGCTGACTTATTTGATCTATGTGAACAGATGCTGTTATAAGTGTCCACGGTTAAATTCAAAATATCCAGGAGACTGTTGCTGATCACCTCCACAAGGAAGGCAAGTAGCAGCATTACCAAAGAGGCTGGTTGTTCACAGAGTGGTGTATCGCACCATATTTATTGAATGTTGAGTGAAAAGGAAAAACAAAGTTAGGAAAAGGTGGCAGCAGGGATCATCACAGGCTAGAGAAAATTGTCAAGCAAAATCCATGTAAGAATTACACTCACCGGCCACTTTATTAGGTACCCCATGCTAGTAACGGGTTGGACCCCCTTTTGCCTTCAGAACTGCCTCAATTCTTCGTGGCATAGATTCAACAAGGTGCTGGAAGAATTCCTAAGGGAGTTTGGTCCATATTGACATGATGGCATCACACGGTTGCCGCAGATTTGTCGGCTGCACATCCATGATGCGAATCTCCCGTTCCACCACATCCCAAAGATGCTCTATTGGATTGAGATCTGGTGACTGTGGAGGCCATTTGAGTACAGTGAACTCATTGTCATGTTCAAGAAACCAGTCTGAGATGATTCCAGCTTTATGACATGGCGCATTATCCTGCTGAAAGTAGCCATCAGAAGTTGGGTACATTGCGGTCATAAAGGGATGGACATGGTCAGCAACAATACTCAGGTAGGCTGTGGTGTTGCAATGATGCTCAATTGGTACCAAGGGGCCCAAAGAGTGCCAAGAAAATATTCCCCACACCATGACACCACCACTACCAGCCTGAACCGTTAATACAAGGCAGGATGGATCCATGCTTTCATGTTGTAGACGCCAAATTCTGACCCTACCATCCGAATGTCGCAGCAGAAATCGAGACTCATCAGACCAGGCAACGTTTTTCCAATCTTCTATTGTACAATTTCGATGAGCTTGTGCAAATTGTAGCCTCAGTTTCCTGTTCTTAGCTGAAAGGAGTGGCACCCGGTGTGGTCTTCTGCTGCTGTAGCTCATCTGCCTCAAAGTTCGACGTACTGTGCGTTCAGAGATGCTCTTCTGCCCACCTTGGTTGTAACGGGTGGTTATTTGAGTCACTGTTGCCCTTCTATCAGCTCGAACCAGTCTGGCCATTCTCCTCTGACCTCTGGCATCAACAAGGCATTTCCGCCCACAGAACTGCTGCTAACTGGATGTTTTTTCTTTTTCGGACCATTCTCTGTAAACCCTAGAGATGGTTGTGCGTGAAAATCCCAGTAGATCAGCAGTTTCTGAAATACTCAGACCAGCCCTTCTGGCACCAACAATCATGCTACGTTCAAAGTCACTCAAATCACCTTTCTTCCCCATACTGATGCTCTGTTTGAACTCCAGGAGATTATCCCATGTCTACATGCCTTAATGCACTGAGTTGCCGCCATGTGATTGGCTGCTTAGAAATTAAGTGTTAACGAGCAGTTGGACAGGTGTACCTAATAAAGTGGCCGGTGAGTGTAGAAAGGATTGTATGAGGAGTTAACTAAGGCTGAAGTCAGATCATAAAGAGCTATTATGATCCTACAGATGGATTATAAATGATGAATTATTTGTGTCAAGCCACTCCTGAACCTTCAGATTACTGAAGAAAGAATTACTGTATATAATAATAATCAAATAATGTACTCTTGAAATAAGATAATGAAGTTTTATTCCCCTATTCTTACTTTTTGTGCTCAAATCAGGAGAAAAATGTACTCATTTAGATTAGTAATTTTTTTAAATTAGGTCCAGTGTGAAGTTTCAATATTCCAATTTGATTTAGTGTGTCGTGTCATCTGTTAGCACTGTTCAACTATATTTTCTGCCTTATGCCAGGTTATTTTATAACACTTTATGCCTCTTTCTGCTGAAAAGCTATAAGAGATGCTGATTTCCTTTTCCAGCTGGACTTGGGACCCTCCAAACCTGCCTAAGGTACTAAATCAGGTTCAGTGACCCCGGTGTTACTGTGTTTGATTAGTCAACAACGCAACCTGACCTGAATCCCATGTCTATGGAGTATCGTAAAGGGGAAGATGAGAGACACGAGGTCCAACAGAGCAGATGATCTGAAGTCTGCATCAAAGCAAAGCTATCAGGCGAATTTAAACTGTCCTCAGGTTCCCTTGTACACTGCACAAATTCAAATCTAAGTAAGATTTTCTTTAAATAAGTAACTTTTTCCCTTTTTCAAACAGGTAAGTAAGAAAGTTTACCAATTGAATAAGATGATGTATTTTAAAATTAAGGAATTAAAATCTCATTGTCTATTTTTTAAGTGCAAAGTATTTAAGCATCTTAATTTAAACATATTCACTCCATTGGCAGATCTTTTTTTTAACCTTTATTCATTATTTACCTTTGATGCATTTGTAGGTACAGTATCAAAGCAAATTAAATGGACCATAAAATGGTATACCAGCATTAATTTCTACTCTCTATTAATGTTTTGCATGTATCTCTACAATGATCAGTCTCTATTTCACAATGAGGCATACATGCTCCACCAGGTAGTTTGACCCATGTTATTACAGGAACTTGTTAAAGCTTAATCAGGGAGGAAAGGTGGAATCTATGCTCTACAGCTCGTAGATATTTGGACTGAGATCTGGACTCTTGGTTGGATATCTTAGCATTCTTCTTTACTTTTAGATCAACGTTTTGGTTAGAATTTGTCAGAATGATCTGAAATCTGACATTAGGCTTTATGTTTAACTCCAGAATATCTTGGTGGTGAGACTTTACTGTCATGCACAGGTTCAAGTCCTGTTTGCACAATAAAAACGGAGCACCTGCCACAGTTCACAAAAGTTATTATTTTCTTTTTAAGGTTAATTTCTTTCCTTCTACATTAATAGATGAAGAAAATTTGATTTGGAAAATTTCAATTTTGGAATTATTTGGATTAATTAATTGTAATTAATCTTATGTTTATATTACCTTTTGTATCTGTGCTTCTTATTGTATGTCTACTTCTGTCTCCTTAAACCCGCCTCTGCCTCGGCAGACGGACGCTCACATTGAGCCTGTTTTTGATTGGCAGAAAAATAGATCCTGTGACTTTTAGTAGTAGCCTCACATTTATATATATATATATATATATATATATATATATATATATATATATATATATATATATATATATATATATATATATATATTTTTTTTTTTTTTTTTTTTTTTTAGTTTCAACCAAAGTCCAAAAAACAAAACATGCTTGATAGGTAAGTTGGCACCTCCATGCCTGGCCTGGTCTCTGTGTTGGCCCTGGGATGACCAGAGTTTACATATAAAGCTTAGATTTGCTCCAGCTCCTCTGCAATCTCAAACAGAATTAGGTGATTTCAGAAAATGGTTGAATGGATAACCATTAAAGGCAAGGATAATGTGTTCAGTGGCACACATTGCATACAAAATCAGCTCCTGCCAAAGTAATTATTTTATTCGTTAGCCTCTGGGTCTAAGTTCATTCCCACAGTCCTAATTTTCTGGTGTCGGAGCTGATCAGAGATAGACTCTTGATGTTTTCTGGGTTCTAACTCCAACTTTTTAATTAATGGGTGCTCTCTAGCTTTGCAAGCACCCTTACCTGATTGCCCTCTGGGGGCTTTTTAAAGTACAATAGGAAATGTCACACACTGTTTCACTCATAAAGGAAAGTTTCCTCTAAGAAGAATCCAGCACCTATATTACCTAGATGCTGTGTATAACTTTGTGGGGGCATAGTACTTACCTGAATCATATTCATGCAACCAGGCATATATGATACATTGTGCAAAACAGTTAGTAGATGGTATTTTCAAAGAAATCTAAATGCTTGAGTTTGAAAAATGTGTATTGATAAAATGTCTTTTAGAAGAAAGTTTGGGAAAGAACTCCTTCAAGACTTTTCTTCTGCTCCTGGGTAGGGATAGAAAAATTTCTACTTGAGAGGGACTTCTGTTTAGGAAGAGAACTTCATAGGTTGTGATGAAATAAACATTAAGATTTTTTTTTTAACCCAGTTTACTTTAACTCAACAGGATCATCTCTCAATATTAAATGTTAATATTACAAAGCATTTAAGGGTTTAGGAAAACTTCTTTGAAAGTTTTTGAGGTTTATTGATATTACATTGTTACAAGTTTAAAAGATATTCTCATTTAGAACCTTTACCACCTTTCATCCTTATTTCTCTCATCAAGTGCCAATAAGTGTCTATTCAGGACTGTTTCTGTTTTTTTGTGTTTGTGCTTGTTTTTGCATCTTGCTTTATGTGTTTTTTTTCTTGTGTCTACCTTACCTAGAGTTTTTTCTGACTGTTCTGACTGACTGTGAAGCTTAAGGTACTTTAGTTTTATTTTTGCCTTAGTTGTCATAGTATTGGCACTCATGGCTAGCTAAATAGTTCATTCCATTCACCTTTCTACTTACCCCAATTGTTCATTACCGTTCATCTGATCCACCTGGTTTCTGCTGCTATTCAAGCTGCCTGTTTTCCTACCATCGGTGCCAGATTATCTGAGCTGGGTGTGAGAGTAACTCTAGAGATTCCATTATATTCTGGTCTTCTTATCCCGACTTCTTTCTGCTTTTGAACTTCCGAGTTTTGCTTTGCCTGTGTTTTTGCTCTGCTAGTCTGATCTGTTCTGGACTGATTCCTGGATTCTGCTTGCTTACCGAACTTGGACCTGTCTTCTGACCTTGGCTTGGATTCTCCTCTAGTACCTCCTCGGCTCTTTGATCTTCTGGTCTGGTAACCTACTTCTGCGGTGACTCCGACTTTGGATTTCCTGCGCATTAATCCATTAAGCTCATCACTCAGAACTCTGGTGGCGGCTCTCGCCGCAAGCTGTGAAAAAAAACTCCAGTTTGGATTCTTCTCTTTCCTCGAGGCACGGACTGAACTCAGAACCAGGTTAGGGACTTATGCTCATAGTCGTCGCCCATCTAAGATTCAAAGTCACTAACCTGACTTTCTATCTCTACAGAGTATTCAGGGAATCTGCCCCAGCTGACAAGCAGACTCACGTTCACATTTTAATAAACGCTTCTTTTGAAATCACCCTGATCTGTCTGCTTGAATATTGGGTCCTAAGTTCCGAGCTTTTGACATTAGTTCCCACTCTCAGTTTCCCCCACCATGATGTTCATTCAGTTCTCCTGAAGCCAATAATTTTGACAGCTAATCAAACTCATACCAAACACCTGTCCCCCCGACCTGCAATTTATACTTCTCATTTCCTATTGTTCCTCAATGGACTATATCCTGGGGTTTGCTTAACAAATCAGATATAACAAACTCAGACTCAAATCCTGTTGCTGAATTTATTGGCCTAAGGTAGTAAACTCTGAGTTTTCAGTTTCATTAAAGCTCCTGTTAGTTAGTTCAATCAACTCTGAGTAGGTTCCCTCAGAGTTTAGCACGTGTGTAAACTCTATGAAAAGCCAATCAACAGTGAAGCCCAGATTTGATGAGTCACCATGATGACAGGCAATTGGAAGTGCTAATTTCACCCTACTGGAACTAGAGATTTTAATGTAGAAATGAAATAAATATATGGAGAATGTGTTTAAAAGATAGAGAGACAGTGCTATAGCTGCAAAAGAGAGGAAAGTAGTGAAGGAGAAGAATGCTGGTTGAGTTAATGGTAGGCCAGTTTACATTTTTTAAAAGCACTCATCTCTCTGTTATTCCATTTGTAAAATAGGATTCTTCCTACTCAAAATCACATTCTTAGTTGGAACTGTAATAACAGATTTTCTAAATGACATTTTTGCAGCAGAAACTGAATTTCAGTAAAAAAAAAAACGAAACAAAATTGTACAATTTAACATATACCTTGAAAAGTTAAAGTGGCCGTTTTAACATTTATCAACTTGACTGACTTCTTTATAGACACAATATCACAAATACTGACCCGTAACAATAGGATTATGGAGATATAAAATTCATTTCTAGACATCCAGAATGTTTATTCTAGATCTAAAGAATGTCATTTCGTTAGAAATGGTCATTTTAACAAGGGAAAAAAGTTTTTTGTTTTTTTTTCAGATATCAGAAATACATATTCAGACAAACTAATACATATCAAAACGGCTTGCCATAGATTGTTGTGACAACAATAACTTTACGGGGATAACTAGTTTATTGCTTGAATAGTAGTGGATCAATGTATTCTATTTAAGCGAACTCACCTGTCATCAGGTGAAGATGAAGTATAAAAATGTTGTATTAGATAGGACCTGTGTATCATGTCATGGGGTTTCTCCTCAGTTTTATTCTGTCTTACTACACAGAAATTACTAACTGGCTGTCTGCAGTCACTTCAAATGTTATCAACCCTTTAAATGCCCATTATTAGTGGTTTTCAGTCCAATAGAATGTCTATAGATTGTGCCTCCTACCTACCAGTAGGCTCAATAGGTTGTTATCACTGAATTAATCCTAACCCTGTAATAATAAGTAATTAATTTTCCCTTTGGAAACAAATTAATCTATTTATCTGTAATCTGAAAATAATTTCCGTGGTTTTTCATTGACTTTAAAAATGCATAAATAAATGATCTGCATCAGAATCAGAATCAGAATTCTTTATTGTCATTGCTCCACAGGGGTGCAACGAAATTACTTGAAAAAGAAAAAACACAGTACAAGCAATCAGTGCAAATTTAAAAATATAAAATAAAAAATAAAATAAAATAAATAAATAAATAAATACGAAAAAAGTTTAAAAAGGGATACTGCGGGCTCTGCTGAGGTAGCGGGTACAGGTTATTGCACGTGAGGTAGCATTATTGATAGTTACCGTTGTTAAATTGTACGTGAGGCGTTCAGGGCAACAACAGCTCTAGGAAAGAAACTGTTTCTCAGTCTGGTTGTTTTAGTTCTTATTGCCCTGAAACGTCTCCCAGATGGGAGCACTTCAAAGAGATGGTGACCGGGGTGTGAGGGGTCCCTGATGATGCTGCGGGCTCTCCTGAGGCAGCGGGTGGAGTAAATCTCCTCCAAGGAGGGGAGAGGGCAGCCAGTCAGTCTTTGGGCGGTGTTGATGACCCGTTGGAGCTGCTTCTTCTCTGCTGCAGTGCAGCTGGAGAACCACAGCGAGATGCCGCAGCTCAGCACCGACTCCACCGTGCAGCGATAGAAGGTCCGCAGCAGCTCTGGTCGTAGTTTGTTCTTCCTGAGAGTCCTCAGGAAGTGCAGTCTCTGCTGCGCCTTCTTCAGGATCGTCGTGGAGTTGGAAGTCCACGTCAGGTCCTCGTTGATGTGGGTGCCCAAGAACCTGAAGACTGGTACCATCTCCACCCTTTCCCCGTTGATGATGATGGGCTGTGTGTCCTGTTTACACCTCCGAAAGTCAACAATGAGCTCTTTTGACTTGGAGGTGTTCAGAGTCAGATTATTGTCCATGCACCATGCTGACAGATGCTCCACCTCCGTCCTGTAAGCTGTCTCATCCCCTCCTGAGATGAGCCCCACCACCGTGGTGTCATCTGCAAACTTGATGATGGTGTTGCTCGGGTAGGTGGGGGTGCAGTTGTGGGTGTAGAGGGTGTAGAGGAGGGGGCTCAGCACACAGCCCTGTGGAGAACCCGTGCTGGTCCTCACTGGAGAGGACAGGTGGTGTCCTACTCTCACCCTCTGGGAGCGGTCTGTCAGAAAATCCATAATCCAACTACAGGTTGGATTATGGATTATGGATTATGGATTCTGCATGTCACTCATATTAAACAAACCCAGACAAATAACTCTCATATCCTTAACAGAGATGAAGATTCCCCTCCCTATAAATATTTAATTATCAGTGAATGAAAGCTGATGAATCTGTTTGTTTTTCAAACCTAATGTCTCTAAAGGACCTAGTGAATTATTGTAATTTTTTACATGGTCAAAACTAAAAAACAAAATCTCCTGACTAAATCAGGTAATAAAACAACATGATGGCTTCAAGGAGGGTGGAGACAGGGGACACTCTGTGTTTACTCTCTTTGTGAAATGGGAAACTCAGAGTTTGCTTGATTTCAGTTTTGGAAAACTGGAAACTTTGAAAAAAAAGTTTTCAGTAAACCTGCCTTTTGAGACAGACCCCATTTCTGTTAATGCCAATCTTTGCCTCTTTGTTGCCAAACTGTTTTGGTGCTGCTCTCTAAACAGTGCGTTTTTGTCAGTAATTTTTAAAACAGTTTAGAACTCATTGTTCTGCTACAGTTCTGCCAATCAGTTTTTTTCAGTCCTACTGCATGGTTACCTTCCAAGTAAAATGAAATGATGCGAAATTTATGAATTCCCAAACTCCCGAAAATACATCAGTGGAAAAAATTCGGCTACGTACAGAAATGGTTTGGACCAATGAAATACAACGAAGTGTATATATGTCAACTAGAGGCGGAAGGCTGTAACAAAACAACCATGTCTCTGCTGGTTTTAGCAGGAATATATCACTCCATACATCCTCTATTTCTTTTTGAAAAAAACAAAAGGACATGATTTTTACCTTAGTGGATGGGAAAGATGCTTGTGCATTCCTCCCAAATGGATGGGTTCAGAGTTTGATATAACAGCTAGCTGAATGAAACAAATCAACACTGTGATACATCTCAGCTGCTACTGCTGCTCTGATTGGCTAAAAACTCGATATGGGAGGCAGTTTTTTCCCTTTTAAGTTAAAAGTTAAAAAATTTGAAGCAGCCTCAATTATCTGTAATTGTTTTACTTTATATGTTTTGTTTTATGTACCTGTCATTTAATTTAATGTATCTCTGTTTATTATGTAACTTTGCTACCTCTTGGCCATGACTCCGTTGAAAAAGAGGCTTTTAATCTCGATGGGATTTTTTCCTGGTTAAATAAACTCTAAATAGGTACCCAATCAGCTCGGAAAATTTCACTCAATCTCCTTCCCTTTTGCGAATACTTCAAACTGAGCATTTCCAGATTGATACCGTGTAGAATTTATAGTGAATTATACATGTCAATCTGTCTTATGTCAGGTAAACTCCAAGAACCTTTAGTGACAACTTTCTTGAAATCTAGTAATTAAATATATTTCCTTATGACTTGCTAGAACTACCCCTTAAACTGTCAAACTTGAGTCAAACAGTTGGGCTTCTTTACACAAGCTTCTCATTACATTTGCTGGAATTTTGGCCCATTCCTCCTGACAGAACTGGTGTATGTTTTCCACATTTTAAGTTTCACAGGTCCCCCTGCCACCCCATTACTTTCCTGTCAGGATGTGCTTCTCAGGCTTGCAAGATTCCTTCTTTTTCCTTTAATAATCATGACAGTCAAAGTTTTATTTTCATCGAACTAAAAGGTACACACATTAATGCTCAGAGAGAGCATCCCAACTCCAGAAATATCCAAGGCGAGGATTTGAAGACAGAAATTTTTTGTTGAAAAGCAATACTACTGCAATACTATTGATTTAGTAAAGTAGTAGGTTACCCCACTGCACTAACAAACCCCTTGCTTGCAAGCAGATACCACATATACAATTTCAATTTTTAGAGTTACGCTGCACTATACACTTGAGAGCCTTGACAACACTAATCCTTTAAACTTTAAATTCAAAAAGATTTTTTTTTAAGAAAACCTCCCCCCACCCTTCTCCCAGATCAGCAGTTCAGTGCGTTTCTGTGTCAGCTCACTGAGTTGAAATTAATTTCTCCACTAATTTAGCAATTGCATGCCAAAGCTTTTTATCTGCGTGCAGAATAAACCGCATCAAACCACTGCTGCTACCCTGCAGGCAGGTTAGGTGTTTAGAAAACTAGCTTAGTTATCCAATTCTCCCCACCTCAGTACTGCAGGAGCCTGCTCATAAAATCTCATGCACTCTCTGACAACTGACTGAAAAATTAGCTCCTTTCTGCTCATTCTGTGGATTTTAGATTGCAGAATAGCACACGCCAGAGCCTGTCACCAAGACAAAGCCTTGATCAGAGTGTAGACACTGAAACATGATAATTTGTAAAGCTTTTGACCACTTTCTGTGAATTTCTGCCCTCACCATAAGTACTGTATTGTGGAGGATAGCTGCTCTCGATAAGTGCTTGATTCACTGTTGCAGTCTGGTCATTGTGACTAAGCTCCTTTGACACTGAAGTAGAAGCTACTTTATTCATATAGCATTGTAAGTTTGTGTATGTGAGCACGCGCTCGGCGGCATGGGGGGCATCGGGCGTAATCAGCGAAAGAGGATGATGTGGGTGCGTGTGTGACGATGAAAGACTCTCATTCCCATCGGCGTGAGTCACAGTGTGTCCCCTGGGAACCCCCCCCTCATTCTCCAGAACAGACGTACAGCAATAACAGTTTTCGCTCTGGCATGGGACGTGTGGACACTGTCCCAGCCGATGACCAACTGCAACTTGACATCTCCGCCTCTGAGCGTGACTCAAGTTCACAGGGGTCGAGCCCCTGTTGTCAGAGCGCTTCGCTCGAATACATGGTGGATCCGCAAGCACTCAGCCGCTGAGAAACATGACAGCTTTAGAAATGTTCATCCGCTCTGTTGTGACACTGACTGAAATTACAGTAAATTACCACTTTGTAGTGATGTGTAAGAGCAACGTAGCTCCGCACTGCTCCCATGATGCTGGTTCTGCCCCCATAGGTGGGCGTTTGAGGAGGGGGTGGTATTGTGGCAGAGACATTCTCTAGCTTTCATGGTGTAACATGCATGTGCGGTGCACTCTTTTTGCAGGTTTTTGCCAGAGGTGTGAGAATCTTGATAACGGTGTGTCTTGCGTAGTCAGTTATCTCGTGTCATTCCTGACAGTCAGACGCTTACCTCCTCCTCTCCCACACACAGACATCTGCACACCCACAGTCCCTGGCATATGATTGTTGTCACAAATGTAAGACACGCAGAAAGGGAAGAGCTGATGGCTTGAGATGAGAAAACCATGTTCCGGTGCCAGACACAAACCTCTCAGGCTTTAGGAAGGCCTCCAACATCTGCAAACACCCTTAAATAGAGAAATGATCACTTCATTGTATGTTGATAATGTACTGTATATGCTCTAAGTTGTTGGAGTGGCTTTTCAAGCTGCCCGTTGTGGCTGCACAGTTGGTTGGAACTGTGTTTTCTCTACCATCATCCCTAATCCTGTGACTGCAGCTGTACACACAATGGGTAATCCCATCATGACTCAATTGTGCGTTGAAATAAAGACTCACGTTGGCTGTGAAGAGGAGAGTTATTTGTCAGAGCTCAAAGGGGGCAGGGTCTGTTGTTGTGCGTTCACTGGGGAACAGGGAATCGTATTAAATGTTCACCTGCCAGCACAGATCTGCTTGGAGGAGGTCCAACAAAGCTGCAGCCGCTGCCACTACAGGATTAAATCAAGTTAGTCCTTGATAAAAATGTTACTGTTTTTAGAAGCTTGGTCCATACGAAATTATGCTTTTGGTGGGAAACAATCTTTACAATATCTTGGATAAATATCCATATCCTCATTGATCACATGATTTTTATGTCTTACAACCCCCAAATAATAGTGCAAAGTAATGAAATGTGCTTTTAACCTAGTGGCACATAAATCTGTTCTTTTCAAATCAGCTTAAGCTCAGTCAGATCAGATCAACTAAACATAAAATACTAAAGTCTCACCGCAGATTGTCAGTTACACCACGGTGTTACACATGAATGAGACAAATCATTGTCAGTCTGACTAAACTGCTGGATTAATCTCATGTTAGAAGGTGAAGCTCTGCTGCAGTTTCAAGTATTTTCATATCCTCACAGGTTTTTCTTTATTTTAGTTTTGGTTACACCTCACCAGAGAGCTTTTTTTGCCAACATTCCTTCTTTTACTTCTTGCTTTCTGCTGCCAGCGTCAGCACAAAGGCCTGATTTCAGCTGTTCAACAGTAACAGTTGCGTTATCAGCCGAGAACCCTAATGAGCCACTGATAATGCAGCTCCCCCAGAGCCATCATGGGTTTCTTTACTGCCTCTTTGTTAAATCCTTTGCTTTTTCATTCCGCCTGTTAAGGTGAATGGTACTACACTGTATCTCGGCAGGTTTGGAATTTTCCAACACTTTTTTTCCCTAAAAATTTAAAAACAATCCACTGGATTTGGTTTCCAAGTTTGAAGATGTTTCGCTTTCCATCCAGGAAGCGTTTTCAATTCAAAATGTCAGGAATAGCGTTGAGTTTGATGTTTTTTTTACAGTAGCCCTGTTGGGCTTATACAGTTGGGCTACTGTACAAAAATTCCATTCCAGACATTTTCCATTGAAAATGCTTCCTGGATGGGAAGCGAAACGTCTTCAAACGTGAAAACCAAGTCCAGTGGATTGTTTTTAATATCTTTGGAATGACTATGACCTGGATGACTGAGAACCTTCACCAATCTATGCTTTTCTGTTTAAGGATGATGCACTGATCTAGCTCTGACATTTTTTAAGCCTTGGGTATGTTTCATAATACAAACATGTAATAATCTTCTCACCTCTCTGCTGTGTTCCATTCTGGTCTTCCTGATAATTTCTGTTTACAAATAATGCTGCACTTCTTCTAAGGCTAGTGGAGCAAAGAGAAGATAGATACAAAATTTGAAACTGTGCATATTTGCAATTCATTTCATGGGTTAGAAAGAAGTTAAGATTTTTAAACCTAGATAATTAAAGGCTAAGTTTGTCAAGTGAAGTAATATTTCAGACCTTATTAAACACTGCCACGTTGGATTGTGTATCCATGTTTTTGAATGATAGATTGAAATAAAAATTATAAAGACTGTGGTGTCTTACTTCACTTATTTTTGTTTTACATTTCTCACTCCTGCAATCATCATACGCACAACAATTAAAGTAATTATAAACAATATCCTGGCTTTTATTTACTAACACGCATAATATGTCCCCTTAAAACCAACTTTATATCACAAATACAGTTATGTATGCATTAATCCTCTAAAAGTTTATTCCACTTGGCTTTCACACGAGTCATTTATGGAGTATTGGTTTCAGCAGGTTATAAGCCCAAGCTGGAACTGGTAATTGCAGAGCCATTGCTGGCATTTCCACTGTGGAGGTCTGTCATGACCACAGGCAGTCTGTGGGAATGCCTGTTCATGGAGCCCAGGACCAGCGAGCATGCTTTAATGTGTCGGCCCACTACTGTCGCCGTTTTTGCTCCTGCTTCATTTACTTTGGTGCACTAGGTCAGATAATGAACAGAGCAACCCAAGAGGGACAATTAGCTTCTTAATATGTGCGATCTGATGGATGTCTGCTCTGGTAAGTGGAAACACACTGCAGCCTATGAGGCTGAGGTTGGACAGAGAGAGAGAGATAACTCAAGTGTTCTTTTCAGCACCGCTGAGCCTCTCAGTTAAAAAAGGAAGCCCTCTATGCATGTGGGAATCGCCGTCTGAACAGTTTTGCACAGTTCATTCCCACATGTTCCGGCAATTGCCTCAAGCAGCTAAATCTGCTACCTTTGTCCGGAACCCCCCCGTGAAACCCTTCATAGGCAAAGAGGCAGGGCAAAGGCTGGGAATTTTTAATCAAAAGGAGAATAATAAATTTTTGCAATGTGAAAATGTGCCTCTCAAACAAAATGCCCCTAACCGTCTTTGATATGGAAAACACTACCAAGCACACTCCCTTCTCCTTCATGAATGAAATTATTCTTCCTGTCTGTACACTGAGGATGCTCGGGGGCAATATGACCCTCATTACAAGACGGAAGAAAAGCCTTAACGTTTCTTTTTTTTTCTGTTTACTTCTTCTGATTTTCTACACTACACTGACTGTGTGGAGCAAAGCGCCAGCAGTGAGTTAAATGTGTTGCTCAGGGTCTGGGGTGGTTTATAAAAGTAACGTCTGATTGTAATTAATTACTGAATCATCATGTATGTGCATGTGTGTATTGCTTTAATGCTTTAGTGCCTACAGCAAAACAAACTGAGCAAAGCATGCTGTGCTCAAGATGAACCCTCTGCCCAGAATGCCGGAAATTATATTTTAAAAAGTAGTTCAAGAGGTTAGCAGCTCTTATCTCATTTTTTTGAATTCCCTCAATTTCATCACAATAAAAAATAATGCAAATGTACTATATATGCAGGAGTGCCCCAGAAATATGCCACAAATTACTAAGATGGCACCAAGAAACTGACTGGTGGCCAGAATAATCTGATTTTCAGCTTGTTTGATCCCCTGTTTTCCCCAAAACTTCGGTCTTATCTTGTTTAAAATGTAGTTAATACTCGAAAGCTCTACCAAACTGTGGGAACTACAACACTTTTTCTATTGTACAAGATGGTTCCCACAAAGAAAATGGAAGTAAGTGAGTCAGAAATGCTCCATGTTGGTAGGATACCAGGTGGATGGTGTTACATAGGAGCAAAATTACTAGTATTACTGAAACTTTTTATTCATATTTTTATAAATTTTTTTATTTGACCCAGAAATTCATCATTAAGCCCAGTTTTGGTCAGTTTTTAATAGTGCAACCACCAGCAAGAGATCTGCATCTAGTGATTGACAGAAAACAATATATAAAGCAAATATTTTAAGCGAAACATTTGACCTTGAAACCATAGGCCCCTGGGCGCCAGCCCATGGTTATTGGTATAGATCTGTATAAATTGTATGTAAACAGTTATTTTTTTCTGAAAATAACTTGAATTGGCTTATTTCATACTTTATACATATTTTATTTATTGTCTCAAAATTAAAACTAATGTTAATTGAAATTATTAAAACATTTCTACAACAATGTAATTAAAAGTTTGAAAATCGATTAATCTGTACATTTTTTTTTCTTTTAATCAATTAATAATCGGATTATCAAATGTTCCTTAAAGAATATTTTTTACCAAATTAAACCAAGTGAAACTAAACCTTTCAAAACTGGATGCACAAAAATCTTTTTATAATTCAGTTTATTTATATAGCGCCAATTCTCAACACATGTAATCTCAAAGCACTTTACAGTTTACTAGATCATACAGTCAAATTGATTCAAAGTTTTCTATCTAAGGAAAACCAGTTGATTGGATCGACTCATTGACTCGGATGCAATCCCTCAAACTAAGCATGCTTGTAGCGACAGTGGAGAGGAAAAGCTCCCTTTTAACAGGAAGAAACCTCCAGCAGAACCAGACTCAGTGTGTGCGGCCATCTGCTGAGGCCGACTGGGGTTCAAGGAGACAGAAGCAGAGATACAAATTTGAATTGTAAGGTTGGTTTATTTTGTCAATGTATGGCGATTAATTTCAATTTGCTAATTCAACAGTGGACCAGTTCTACACCTTCTGCAGGGTGCTTGAAGGTTCATTGTAGTTTGCCCACCCGATCCACAAGTGTTTTGTCCACCTGGAGAAGGCACTTGACAATGTGAATGTTGGACTCTGACAGGGCTACCCTCTATCATCATTCCTGTTTATAATCTTTATGGACAGGATTTCTAGGCGCAGCCAAGGAACAGAGGGGGTCTGGTTCAGAGACCAGTAGACCTGCTTTTTGTGGATAACATGGTTCTACTGGCTCCCAAGTCCTACAGCATGCGCTGAGGTTGAGGTGTACCTTGGGGTCCTGTTCAGTGAGGGGCGACAGGAGACGGAGATCAATAGATGCATCGGTGCAGCTGCACTGGTCTGTCCTGGTGATCAGAGACCTGAATGAAAAGGCAAAGCTCTCTCAGAATATCCCAGAAGTAATAATGCCTAATGTTATGCCAATGACTTACGGTTTCTAAGAGAAAATATAACTTTGTAAATCAACCCTAATTACACAATTAAAAATACATTCATATATATATGAATGTATTTTTAATATTATGGATATGAATGTATTTTTCAAAAAAAATTATAATATAAATTGGAGTCATATGCATGGCAAATAAGAGGAGAAACAGTAGGAGGATCCAGCTAGGAACAATGGTAACAGAAGAGCATATGGTGAGGGATGAGTGGGGAATGACATGAATGCAGGGAAGTAGTTAAGAATAAAATGTGGAGAAGCTAGGGCATAAAGAGTGCTGAAAGAATGAGGAAGGAAACAAAGTTGTGGGATAAGGTTGCTCCTTTCTACCACTGGGTGCATAGAAGCAAACAGGACTAAGAGGAAATCTAAAGATTAGATGTCGAGCAAACAATTGCTTCACCGGGTTGGGGGGTGGGAGAATAACATTAGCCACCCTGTTGGTTTAACCAAATAGTCCATGCATCAGTGAACATACCATTTCTGATTAACACTGAATGCAGCCCTAAATATGCTGAGAGTGCCATAGTATAATGTTTTTTTTTTTTTTTTTACTTGCTTGATAAACTACGCTTCAGTCTCTTTAAATTATTTGAGTTGTTTGCCCAGTAACATGGAAAACAGTGAGGAGGATGAGCCCTTGTAAAGCTATGTAAATAAAAGAGATCCCAATCAAGCTTGAAATTAAGAAGTAAATTATGTCGCCTTGTCTGATCAATTAAAGGCTGATGGTTTCTGTCAGTTATGTTGCTGGCTCTGATATGATAGCTTTAAAACAAATGCAAACTGTCTATAGCATATAAATATTTTCACCTAACCTAAGAGACCCACTGTTTATATTATGCAGAATTTGGAACACATTTTTTTAAATTAGTGCAAAATATGCATTTGTAAAAAAAAATAAAAAATGGGACATTTTTTTGAGTTCATTCTATAGAACATAGAAATACCACATGGTCACAACAGTGTAACCGGTTTTGATTTTAGTGTGCTACACTGAGAGCTTTAATAATGCCAGTGGGCCCTAAAAACAGTTTTGGGCTCTATATTCACAACTAAAGGTCAATAACTGCACTAAAACAATATTTGAAACCGTGGATCACGCTTGTGTATTGATCCCAGTTCGGCTCTCATCCTGATTCTGGTTCCATTTCTCTTTGCCCATTAGCCGCCTGTCTCTTTCTGACTCAGCAAGTGGTACTTAGGTGGTTAAAAAGTGGGTCACACTTATTAAAAAGCCAAGGAAAAAGCTATTTGATTATATTTTCAAAGTTTTATTTTGATATTTTCCTAAAAATAAGACTAAAACTGGCTGGAGGGAGAAGTCTCTACAATAACTTAAGGGCATTTTAAAGTATAATAAATGTATTTATTCTAAAAAGCTTATTAGGTTTTATAATAGGTATGGTTGTGATATTTTACCAGTACATTATGAATATATTGTTAAATAGAAATTAAAGTTGTAGTTAATTAATAGGTTATTCAAAAATCAAGGGTAAAAACTAGTAGTTATTATTAGTTGAATGATTATAAGTGTAATTTGCTTACTCCTCAGGATTTTTGGTCTTTTACATTCAAGAGTGTTTAAAATCCATTTGTTTTCACCTGTTTAGTATCAGACTATGGTGTCAGCAGAGTTACTAATCACCAACCAAAGGAAACTGTCTGTTTATTTTAATTCATTATACTAAGAGAAGGGTGAGTCTGACCTAAGTGATGAATCGCTCAAATAACTTTTTCTTTACCTTATGATGATCTCAGTACAATTACCTTAACAAATAATGATTATTTGAGTTTATTTAAACTGGTTATTTGGCTGTTAATAAGGTTAAAGAGTGTCTGAAAAAATTCCTGCAATGATTTTTTTTTCAGACCACTCTGCTCTTTTGTGTCAAGAAATATATTTCAAAATGGATTCAGGAAGAAATGTTAAATGGCCAATCATTCTTGGTTTTTCCCTTTTTTATTACATAACAGAAAGAGATGCTCTGATTTGAATTTTGTGGTCAGTACTTCTCATGCAGAGTGTACTGAGCTTTAAACTCCTGATACAGAGATCAGATCTTTTAGATTTCTCTTTAAGAACTAATTGTCACAACCATGGGTTGCTCAGCCAGTTATTATCTTATGACCAGGGGTGAAAAGTAACGAATTACATTTACTCAACTTACTGTAATTGAATACTTTTTATGAGTAATTTGTAATTTTCTGAGTAGTTTTTGAAATATGTAATTTTTACTTTTACTTGAGTAAATTTTAACCTAAGTAGTTTTACTTCGTTACATTTAAAACCCCCTCACGTTACTGAGTAAAAAAATAAATAAAAAAATACTGATGATGAAAAAATTAAATACGGCCGGAAATTTAAATCCCTGTGTCATGGAACCGACACTTAATTGCCATTAAAAAATAGAAGAAGACTTTTGACTTTTAACAGCACTTTTTTTACACAATTCAAACATATAAACAATTGATGTAAAAATAAGTGACAGTTAAAAATCACTATTAAAGTAAAACAAGTGTCAGTTAAAATCATTAAATGAGGAGCTTGTTAATAACAGTTAACAAGATCCTGTTGCGTTTTAGTTTGATTTCTGGTATCTTTAGGGCATTTAATTTTGTGTGCATTTTGAAAACTTTAAAATGTAGTTTAAATTTCTTTATTCCTATCATGGTGTTGTCTGTTGGACAGTAGGATTGAAACTTGTTTGCACTTTATGGTACAGGTTGTGACTGTCCTTGTAAGGAAGTATGTTCTTTAGCCCAGCTGATCTTTTGCAAGTGTGGATTTCCACTGAAATACGCCTTGAAATTGATTAAAACACCTTGTGGTCAATTCGATTCATGACTCATCCTTTTTTGCATTAAATAACTCAAAGTAACTAAGTAACTTTTACTCAAATTACATTTTATATGAAGTAATTTTGTACTTTTACTTGAGTAAATTTGGAGATGGGTAATTTTACATTTACTCTAAGTAGTATTTGGGGAAAGTCAAGAAACTTTTACTCAATTACAATTTTTTAGTACTCTTTCCACCTCTGCTTACGACTGACTACTTTTACCCTATAGCCTGGTTAGTTTTCTAATGATACTGCCACCTGTAGCCAAAACACAGAACTGCAGCACTCCTCATTCTCGCAGCTTGGGCTTGTACTTGACAAGGTTTTTTCTTTTTTGACTTTTTTCACCTTTACATAGAGCTTCCATTGGTGTTTGAGGTTATCTGGGTGTTGGTTGCTTCTAGGCATCTATAAAATCTATCTTAAATGTAAAACTTCGATTGTTTGCTAAATTTAACCCATTCAACATGGATATGCTTGACGTCACATCCACAGAACAGCGCAGGAACATCTGATTCAAAGTAAATCAGGTAAATAGGCTACAAGACAGTCAGTCGAGTCAGTCTGCTCATCAGACAATGTTTTTGTGGTAAAGGGTCAAATAAAAATACAATTTCAAAGATATTTTTCCACATAAACTTACACGTCTCTTTAAAAGCAGTAAAATCCTGTTTTTTGATGTGCTTTTTCTATTTGTTCAGTTTTTGTTTGTCAGATGTTAAAATTGTTTGATCTGAACCACTTGGGAGGGACAAAGAACAAAGCAGAAACAGAGATAAATCTGTAATGAAGCAAAGAGCTTTCCATGGCG
Organism: Cyprinodon tularosa; assembly: GCF_016077235.1. Lineage (NCBI taxonomy): Eukaryota > Metazoa > Chordata > Actinopteri > Cyprinodontiformes > Cyprinodontidae > Cyprinodon > Cyprinodon tularosa. The sequence goes on from NW_024039462.1 coordinate 321,451, forward strand.
CTGTGTGCCCCCCAGACTGATAAAGTACAGGAAGCTGTTTAAGAAGATTTTGCAAAAATGGAAGCAGCATCTAAAACCAGTTTCTTTTATTTGTAGATGTATTCCCCACAAAGACTAAAAAAGGTGTTTGTTTTCAAAATGCAAATCACAAATTGAATTTATTTCTTCTTCTGAAAAAAATATAATTTCATCTCAAAGTCTTTTTAATGAGCTGTGTCTTTCAAAGTCTAAATTTCAGATGTCGAATTAAATGGCTCCAGATTCTATTTGTGTAAAACAAATGACTAAAGATCGTCCAAGAGCAGTTTTGTCTTATTTTTTGCCAGGAGTTTTAATGTGATGTGGGGGCAGCAGCAGTGAGGGAGATGAAAGCACAAGAATTTCTGTCGTTTTGCGTCTGCTTATATAAGTGCATAATATTTTGTTGGATTTCAGGCTAACCTCCTCCTTTCCCCTATCCCTTTTTACATAAGCTAATTGCTCCTCAGCTCAAGTTTATATTAGTTGTTGCTTTTCCTGTTGCTTCTGTAGTGCTTTCCCACAAAGGATGGACATTGCAGCTTCATTAGTCAGATTCACCATTATTAATGGTGTGTAAAAGTCAAATTATTTGTTTTTAAACAGAGATAACACATGCTTATCCAAAATCGATTAAATGCCTTTTACCCATGCTGGCATGCTAAGGAATAAACAGATATGTAGTTTATTTTAATTGCACCATTTTACAGCACATGGCATTTCAGGGCACTTGAAATGACATATGGTTTATATTATTTTCTTTTTGATTAAGAGACACCTTGATCAAATCATACATTAAAATTGGTTAAACATTTTCTATGTCAGGAAACCCAGTTGATTTCATTAATTCATTGACTTTGCAGGATTTTCTCTTTCTGGATGAGCATGTAGTGAAAGTAGACATTCGCTTGCATTGTGTCATTAACTTTGCAGAGATCCATTGCATCGAATATGCATACAGTAACACTGGAGAGAAAAAAACTCATAAGAGGAGAAAACCTCCAGTTGAACCAGGGTCAATGTACGAGGCCTTCTCTTGAGGCCACCTGGGAGAATGAGAAAACAAAAGCAGGCACACAAAAGGAAAAGTAAAGAAGCTCCATAGGGGGCTCTGTTTTGGAAAGAAATAGTTAAGCTGAACTCTGAGCCACGAGATGAAAGAAAGAACATAAAGTTAGTCATAGTAAAAGCTAAGCTTGTAGCTGTCTAAAAGAAACAGGACTAAGCATTGAAAAACAGCCCCAACTTCCATCTATTTGAAGATGCAACAGTCTAGCTGGCTCCCTCTAGTATGGTGTCACAGCAAAAAAGAGCGACAAGCCAGATTTAGTTACTATGACAAGAGGAAAAGGGGAGAATGGAAAGTTAGAAGATGAACTAACAAATATTGCCAAATTGGAGAATAGAAGTAGAATGAAGAAGAGTGAGGAAAAGTTGTCCCCAGGTCCTCCAGCAGTCCAAGCCCATGGCGGCATTATTATAGAGACAGTCAAGTTGTCTGATATCAAAAACTCATATGTGCAGGAACTTTTAATGTTAAAAGTGAATTTTCTTGTGTAGAAACTGCAGTGGGGTAAAATGTGGAAAATCAGCATTTTGGAAGGTTTACATCATGTACTGTACAGATGTTAGGACTGTCTTGTTTTCCAGTCTATCTGCTCCACTGGTTATGGCCTTTTCTTCAAAGAAACAATGTCTCCCTGATATATTGAGTTTTTCACCTTTAGCTTTACTTTGGTAAATACTCTCTTCTTTAATATTAAAGAACTCTTTTGCCGCCACAGTCAAAACACAGAGAGATTTGTTTGAAAGGCTTTGCCCTGATTCTGTAGGTTGCATTAAAAATAGAGTGATCACCAGGATTATAAATGGAGTACGAGAGTTCACAAGATTTTTCAACATTCACCATACCCGCTTAAGAGATGGTGATAGTTTAGATCTACCTGGGGTCCTGGGTGTTGTTTTGAGGAATCTTAAAGTAGTTGATTTACGACCTAGTGCCTATGCAACTTGCATTAATTTGCCAGCAGGTAATTGAAGGGTATGGACATACTGATCCAATAGAATGGCTGCACCGTAATCATACCAAACTTGTTATGGTTCTTCCCTTTTGTTGTGACTCTGAGTTTTCAGTTTTCTGTTATCAGTTGTTTTGTTTTTATTTTCCATGATATTCAAGCATTCTTTAGTTACTCTCTGTTGCCCCCTTGTGCTTGTTTTCTTTCCCCTTGGATTCCCTCTTGCCAGTTCCACCCACACCTGCTCCCCATTCAGCTTGTTAGTCCATCCTTTGTTCTGTTCTCCTTAAATACTCCACCTCTGCAGTCATTCAGTACTGGTTCCTTCTCAATGCTGTATTTGTCTACTCAGCTCGTCCCTACCTGGCTCCTCAGACTCGTTTTCCCCTGATGTCTCCATGGTTTTGGTTTGTTGAATATTTTAAGTTGGATTTCTGGATTTCTGCCTCTGCTACCTATGGTCTGCAATTAAACCTCTCAGAACTCACCTCTGCTTCACTCGTCTCTGCATCTGGGTCCTCAAGCAACCTCACCACCCAGTGCTGACAAAAATAAACTTTTACATTTCAACCTATTTAAAGTTATTTTCCCTTTCTTTTAGCACCTGAATATACCACTACTCTGGTTGTGACAATAAAATCTTATTATTAAGGAACAATTCACAATTACCATGAAAATCAAAACATAAATATTAGTCAATTTTAGATAAAGGTTATTATCCCCTGGGTTTCTTTGAGGTAGGACTATGGACAGTGAGAGCTACGTGTGTAGAGGTCTAATTTTGCATAGTTCTACAGTCAAAGTCTGTCAAAAAAAACTTTTGACATTATATTTCGTGATTATATTTCTAATAGTGAACAGAACACACATTTCTGTGTACAAGGTTTCCTCTGGCAGCATTCTTCAAGGTTTGCTCCAAGAGTCATGTGTTAATCTTTTGCTTTACAAAAAAGAATTTTTTGATTTTTATCAATCTACACAGCAACTATTTTCTACATTTATCCCTTAGTGCTTCTGAAAAGTGTCCAGAATAATGTATTAAATACCGATCCTCTATAACAAGACCAAAACTGATCGTGAAGATACAGAACCAACAGAACCAACAGAATACAGAACCAACTAATGTTAGAGATTTCAAGAAAAAATGCAAGTGCATTACTAAAACGTATTGCAGTGCCATTGAGGTTAAATGAAAAGAGGCATGGAAAAGCTAAAGTGACATTAACTAAGAGTGCTGCTAGACCATAACTGTCTGAACATTAAAACTGGGTTTCCCTGATTTTGAGTCATGGATTTTCCAGGAGACCAAGACTTAATCTTAATTAAATTTAAAGAGCGTCTAGCTTTTCTGTCTTGCCCCCGTTTTCATTTTTTTTCTATCCATTTTTCTTCTCTGTGTTACTGTCAGTTGGGAGTTAATTGTCAATGGGTTGCTTTTGGATTACCCTAGATAATTTCAGACCCCGTCAAGAAGGTTGGTTTGATTAAATGCGACATGCTTCTTTGTCAGTTAAGGGTCCCATCATGACATAAGCCCCATTTAAACTACCCCCTAAAAAAAAACGATCCGTGCCAAGAATAGATCAGTGAACAGTGCCAAGCTGGGTTCCTTAAGACCATTTACACACCACGCCAGCACGGTTCCTCCTAGTGATGATCTACGGTACTACTGCTCTCTAGAGGTAAACCAATCTGGGCACGGTGTTAAAAAGGTAGTGTAAATGGGGCTATAGGAGGCGTGAAATTGATCAAATTTACACTGAGAGTGCCCCATGATACCTTTATATGCATTACCAGCTACACTCTGGTGCGTTTGCATATGCAAGCCAGCGCAGCCTCCACCACCGTGAACATGCATACTCCAAGCAAAGAACAATGTCAGTGGACCTCGGTTCTGTTTTACCATCTAAATTTTTAGAAGCTATTGAATTTCTCATGGATTTTACACTTACTAAGGCCCCGTCCACACGAAGCCAAACCCTGGCCAAACCCTGGCCTAAAAATTTTTCACCAAACCAGCCTCTCATCCATACGAAGCAGGCGTTTCGGGGGTCTGTAAAGGATCTTTTTTTTATTCAGCCTTCAGAGTGGGAAGATTTTGAAACACCGTTTTCCCGTTTCCATCTTTAAGCTCTAACCGCATTTTTTTTTACACGCATGCGTCATAGCGTCGCCTCTAAACACGCATGCGCGACACAGTATCACAACAACAATGGCGCCGTACTGTGTTGAATGGTTGCTGCTCATGCTACTCACCCTGCTGTCGGGCTTACAACAGAATCTTCTTCTTCTGGAATATCTCCAGGAAGAACAGAGCAATATCCATGACATAGTTCAGCACCTGAATTTGACTGAACCACGAAAATGGACCGCAGGGCAACCATGTATAAATATTGGTGCGCATGCCCAACATTTTGTCGCCTATTTTTGCTTTGGCACCACAGCGCCACTTATAGGCCTGGCATACATTTTGCAGCGTTTTCATGCATTCGTGGGGACAATCACATTTATTTTACATCTCCGTCTTTACGACAAACGTTCTGGAAAATATTAGCGTTTCGTGTTCGTTTTGACTTCGTGTGGACGGGGCCTAAGTGATCCATCCTCCACCCACACAAACAGCTGTTTTTCTCACCTGCATTAATTTTTTTTACATCCTACTTCTTGCTGTTTTCTACCTTTACCTGTACAGAGTTACAACTTATTTCCATTTCAGGTGGATTCTTCTTTACACAAAAGCTTTTTATGTGCAGATACTTTATATGACTTTTTGTTATCAACTCTGTCATGATTTTATCTAAGGCTCGGACCCACATGCATTGAAACCAAACAGAGAGACACAGATGAAAAGTTTAACGGGTATTATTGAAGAGATTAAGCTCGGTGCAGAGTTTCTCTGAACTCTGCTCAGCCGGAACTGGAAGGTGAGGGGAAGACAAACTATTAGTTCAGGCTCAGTGGGAAATTTGATTTGTTGATTTCAAGAAGAGGATCTGGTTGTTGACTCACGTTTCCAGAGAAGTGAAGGATCCTTAACTCCAATCTGTGTGTTGATTTTCCAGAGTTTGTCTGACTCGGTGGAGGGCGGAACAGGGTTTACCCAGAACTCGGACGGCGTAGGTGAACGGAGACGCTGATTGCCACTCAGGTTTCCTGCTGTACTTGAATGGGTCGTAGTGAAGATGATTCCCTTGCTCAGACAGTAAATTTAAAGTCCTCTAAAGGAGACTGGATCCCAACCTCCTGTTTGAATCCCTGGCTCAGTTTAGGACTCAGTTGATCCCTCCTGGGAGTGGAGGCCCGAAAAGGTCCAGTTTGCAGGATGACTTCCTGCCGAGAGGCAAAGACAAAAAAACTAAGTTAAAACTCAGGGAGACGAGAACTCAGTCTTACTCGGTGAAAACTCAGCTTGGCTAGAGTACCAAAAACTGGCAAACACTCTGGCTTCGAGGTAGTGGCAATCAGCAGCTTAAGAGCGCTCCGTTAACGAGGTACCCGTCAGCAAGTGTGTGAGGAGGCGGACCGGAACCAGGCGCCTCCTGTTGTTGGAAGGGAGACACACACAAAAACAAACACACAGACAGGAGCCCTGACAAACTCATTATTACCCTGTCTTCCTCCATGTTATATTAAAAGGATTTCCTCATGCCCTTTTCAATGTTTGTGGAAAAAACAGAGAAAAACAAGAAGCAATGCCATCCCAAGTAAAGAAAGAAAGAGAAATACACTATGACTATATACCCCCTGAAGCCTTTTATTGCTAAGCAGTAAAGCGAAACCACATTGCACATGATGCCTTTAACTTCATCTTAGATGTGATAGGTGCTTTTTTTTTAGACTCAACAAACAATGCTTTTAGAGACCAGGTTGTGACTGAGTAAGTGTCTGGATCTTGCTGATTGATTAAGCGCATAGATTACTTCTGTCCAGCTGCCACAAAAGGCAGCACAGAATCTCATTTTGTGCTTGACAGGCGACCAACTGTGTTTAGGAGAAAATGAACCGCTCACACTCACGTGTAAAGACAGCCATAAGGCACTTTTATCTACAGGTCTGTCTGTAGTTCAGCCCACCAATGAGGCTACATTGCAGCACATGTGCAATTAACATGGGACAGATGGTCCAAGTTCAAATCAAATCAATGCTGAGGTTGAAATGATGAGGAGGGAAGTTCAGATTTCCCCAAGGGACCCTCCTGGCCTCCAAGTTACTGATGCATGATTTCAGTCTGACATGTTTGATCAGGTGATTCTATGCACTTGTATCCACTTTGCGATGGAAATGTATGCCAGAGTCTATTAAAAAGCACCTAACTGGATTTTGTCTCACATGTGGATTTGCATTAGAAAATCTATGATTTTAGATTACACTCATATATTATGCATGTGATATACCATCAGTGAAGCACATATTGGGGAAGGGCCAGCAGGTTTTAATGAATTTTTGAGATGTTGATGATAGAGAGAGGATTAGCATTTGTGTTAGGTGACATTATGTTTGTTCTGGAAAATTGGTGCAGGCAAAGGTTGGTGGTCATGGTGTGCCTGAACCAACTAATACTGTTATAAAGAACAGGAAATTATCAAGCGGTGTTGTGTGCATTGCATTACTTGTATTTGGATAAATTAATTAATCACTGTAGGAATCGTGACCTTGTTACAATTATGTGCATGACAGTGATAAATGAAGTCTCAGTTACAACTCCCACAACCCATTAAACACAGGTATAATAAAGGGTGTCACACGAGACAGTTCATGCAGTGTTTGAGCATCACTTTAGAAGCAGAAGTACTTCATGGCAATATTTTGAACTCTTACAGGTTAAAATGGAAGATAAATTCATTAAGCCCTTAAAACAGCATTGGTCAGAGAAAAATAAAATATAATGAGATGGAATTTACAAGCAATGTGTTACTGTACAACGGATCTGAAACAAGATTTGGATGGATGGATGGATGGATGGATGGATGGATGGATGGATGGATGGATGGATGGATGGATGGATGGATGGATGGATGGATGGATGGATGGATGGGTTTGGTCTCTACCTAGAAGTAAATACCACCTTTAACTGCTTGAAAGATAATATTTAATAATTTTGGGTTAGAGTTTTATGGAAGTAAATCTGTGTCGCTGGGATTTGAATTAAAAATGGCACTGAAATTTAAATGTTGTATGTTTGTCCTTACTGTTTCAGTGTTAAAATATATTCAGAACACATTTTTGACCTAAAAAAAAAATTGATTGTCATTATTTCTACACAGTTGAAATTTCATTTATTTTCTCTTCAAGCTAAAAATTCACATTACTATTTCAAAGTGATTACATTTTCAATACTTATTTTTCAGTTTAATTTTTGAGTGTTAAAACATTTTTTCAAAATTCAAACTCAATATTTTCAGCCTCCTGAGATTCAACTGGCTCTATTTCACCGTCTTAAATTCGGCGTCTAAATTCAGTGTAAAAAAAGAAGGGGTTACTTCAGGTCACAGACATTAGCAATGGATTGTGGTGTCCAACACCCAGCCAATCCCGTTACGTTTTCTTAGTCACGTGACGTGACGCTTGTGGCGCTCATACCGAAGGAAAACCAGCATCACGGAGTCGGTCATGCAAGCTAACGCTAACTCAACTACAGAAAAATGAAAGTAATAAACTCACCGTTGAGTTAGCGTTAGCTTGCATGACCGGCTTCGTCATGCTGGTTTTCCTTCAGTGAGGAAAGGAGCGCCGCAAGCGCGAAAAATTAAACTGAAAAATAAGTATTGAAAATGTAATCACTTTGAAATAGTAATGTGAATTTTTTGCTTTTAGAGCAAATAACAAATGAAATTTCAACTGTGTAGAAATAATGACAATCAATTTTTTTTTATGCCAAAAATGTGTTCCGAATATATTTTAACACTGAAACAGTAAGTACAAACATACAACATTTAAATTTCAGTGGCATTTTTAATTCAAATCCTATAGCGACACAGATTTACTTCCATAGGAGTTTGATTCGAAAATCATTTAAGATTAATTAGATACTGCCAACCATTTTTGTAAAAGTTTTCTATTATTGAAGTGTCTATAAACTTCCTTAAATGATGTCAGACCAACGGACAACTTTTATATCAAGGATAATACCTTGATTAGTTTTGACATAGTTCCAGGTCATCTGTTAAAATTTCAGGCAATAGTAAAATCAAAGAATCTTTAACATGTTTACAGGCTTTCTTCTAAATCTCCAGAGTTTGATCTTTGGAGCATTAAGCATTGGCTCCCAACTCGGCCCTCATGGACCCCTGCCTTACATGTTTTAGATATATCTCTGTTCCAGCAAACCTGATTTAAATGAGGGCTCCTCTTCTGCAATCAAGTACTGCAGAAGCATGTTAATCGTCCATTCTTTTCTGGTTGGATTCAACAAGGAGACACTAAAAACATGCAGAAAAGGGTCCATGAGGAACAGGGTTGGGAACCACTGCTCTAGAGGATCATCTACTTATCTTCATCTTTCTTTGATTCTTCTCTTCGAATAACAGAGTAAGGAGTCGTGTGACTCAAAACAGGAAAGAGCAAGATGTTACATGAGGCATTAGAAAAGGCCAAATAATTGACCTGGCAGTGAGCAGCCCAAGAGTTCTTGTTAGTTGTTAGCATCTTAGAATTTTTAAGATATGTTTAAAAGTAATTATTTTAGAAATCCGGCATAAGTGAAGCAGGTTGTTTTTTTTTGTTTTTTTTTAAGCAGGGTAATTTTAGTTTTCCTAAATCTTTGTTCACCTGCAGCTAAATATAAAAAGTATTACAAAATGAATTATCATATACCCTCACTCAGATTATTTTTTTAGCTCTGATGAACATCTAAAAGTTTTCCCCCTAGCATCATTGGATGAAAACATAAAAAGTCTATTTGGAAGAGAAGAAATAGAAGAAACGAGAATTAAAAAAGAATAAAATGATTTTACAAAATATATCCAAAAGGCTATGACCTCTTACTATAGCAAGTCTTTGAAACAAGCTCTGCTCTTTTTCTTTTATTTTTGTCTTCCACTTAAAATCTTACCTGTCTATCATTTATTTACTTTTTTGGTGCCGCCTTCTGAAGAGGAGGGTTATTGTCCCTTCATCTAATCCAAAAAACATAAAAGTATTGATTTATAAATGGGGTTAATTTCTCATGTAACACAAATTTGATTAGTTTGTACACTTACCTATCATTAGAAGCTTAAGCAAAACCTTACTTTTAAAACTGAATAAGCCAATTTCTTGATTATAATGATATTGCAACATGACCCGCAAATCAGATGGGGCTTAGTGCATTGTTTCCTGTGCAGAATGAAAAACGCTATGGCACATTTAAGGATGCATTAAAAAGAAAAAGAGGTCATAGACAGTTTTTTCTTCTTTTTTTTGTGCCACAGTCTGTTATTAATCTACCTGGCAGCAGTTAAAGCTCAAACAGCCTTCACCACAAAGAAGAGAATATTTATATCTCATCCTCTGCCTTTGCAGCGTCAAAGCTGAACAGTTCTGATTACGGCTGAAGTGTTGTGATAATGACCTTGCTTTGGGCACTCAACATCATATTAATTAGATGTTTCTGTGTTTATGAGTCAGCTGTAGTCCTTATGCAACATTAGCAAGCTGAACGGCTTATGATGGGAATGAAATCCCGCCCAAAAATCCCTGTCTGTGTGAAGGTCCTTTTTTGCATGATGAATGTTGTAGGAGCTGTTTGTCGGAATAATAATTCCATGGCACATAATCATCAATAATTTAAAAAGCAATAGTGTCAAAGAGAAGAAGAGGCTGTTTTACTACAATGCTTGTTGTGTAACTCCATCATGGATGATTTCTTTTTTTTTCAGGACCTGCAGTCACCAAGGAGGCTGTTTTTCAGGGTACAAAAAGGAATTAGCATAAGATCACATTATGAGCACCCTTGCTAATTAACAGCTTTTATTTCCCCAACCGGAGCCTGCAGTCTCTGCCTCTTGCTCAGCCCTTCCTGGTGTTGGAGAGTCCGTTCTGATTTGTATTCAGGTGGCTTCCTCCGCTGCCTGTGTGTGACTCTGCAGAGCAGGTGTCCGTGGCTGTGCCTCAGACAATGATAGCCCACTGATATGCTGGCTCGCACCGACTCTGAGATAGCCAGATCCTGCGTTTTCCATCGACAACAGCAGCATGTTTATAGCTGCTTGGCAGTTAGGGAAAGTTATTGAAATGCAGGCAACATAAACTTGGAGCTCCCTTAGATGTGTATTGGGAGCTGGAGTCAATGTTTATAGCAGTGGAATGCAGATATGTTTAGCTATAAAATCTGAGCTAAATGTAGCCTCCAAGCGAAGAGCATTGGACAGTCAACTAAGCTCAGAGTAGAATATAGAGGCGTCTAAAATGAAAAGTGAATTAAAGTAAAAGAAAAGCACAAGTATTCTGAGACTCTATTGCTCATTTATACATGTCCTACTACAAGAGAACCACTTATTTTTTTTATGTAAATGTCATCTGTTGTTGACCTTACATGTATGTAAAGATGTTTCACTTTTTAATAAAAAAATAGACATACTTCAAAACTGGCTTTTTCTTTAACAGTAAATTTTAGACAGCCATTGTAGGATTATGCAAGTATGCAGAAGAAAAAAAAAAGAGATTTACACTATAGACACATATGACACAATCTTTTGAATTTGGATGTTATTTAAACAGAAGTCTATGATTTTTGACATCTGAAATTGATCTCAGTGCCGAGTAAGGAACACAAAAAAAGCCATTCCCACTCAGGTTAGCCATCTAACAGTGAGGTAAGCCTAAAGTGCTGGTCGATTCCTGAATCACCGAGGTTAATGAGTCAAACCTTCCCGCAGAATCAGGGATAATGAGTTTGATGTCACTATTAACGCAGGTAATTTGAGTCCTAATCCTGGCTGCAGTTAAGTACACAAGGAGCTGAACTAATGGAAAGCTCAATGGAAAGTCAAGCAAGTCGAACCTGTACACTATTCCCCAACAGCAGGCTAGAAAGTGATATTGTGGAGCCTGACCCTAATATATAGCATGATATCACAGCGATTATCTTCTATAATCTTTAATATTGTCTGAGGCAACACAATAAGCTGCATGTTGCTGGCCTGGCCTGAGCAACAGAGGAAAAGAGAACCACAGATGAGGTCTTGAGGTACATCCTTCAACCTTTAAGGAATAGTACACCCAAAACATGATTAGCCTTCATTTTCTACTCACCCCCATGCTGAACAACACTCTGGAGTACTTTTTTGATATCTCAAATGCATCTGGAGATCTGGGAGGCTTCTTGCTGTCTGCTGACATTCAAATAATGGAGGTCTATGGTGCCCGAGGCAGAAAGGTCCATAAAAGTCCACAAAAAATGTGTCAATATTCCTCCATACTGCTCATCCAATGTATTCCAAGTGTCCTGAGTGGGTAGCGTCCATAATTTACTCGAAACGAAGTCATTTAGAATGTTTTTAGAGCATAAACAAAGAACTCATGCTCTTCCTCAACACTGAAGTCCTTAGACATTTTTCTTTCGTTGTTTCTTTCTTTGCACAGGTAAACAGCACATTTCTTCTTCTACGCTTGCATTATCGGCAGAGCAGACGCTGAATGCGCACTTTCATCTGGTTTGGTCTGCCGCGGTTTCCGTAGACTCGTGAACGCGCTTTTAGGAAATCCTATACACTACTGTTTATGCTCTAAAACATTCTAAATGACTTCATTTCGAGTAAATTATGGACGCTACCCACTCAGGACACTTGGAATACATTGGATGAGCAGTATGGAGGAATATTGACACGTTTTTTGTGGACTTTTATGGACCTTTCTGCCTCGGGCACCATAGACCTCCATTATTTGAATGTCAGCAGACAGCAAGAAGCCTCCCAGATCTCCAGATGCATTTGAGATATCAAAAAAGTACTCCAGAGTGTTGTTCAGCATGGGGGTGAGTAGAAAATGAAGGCTAATCATGTTTTGGGTGTACTATTCCTTTAATGTGAAGGTTAATGCTGCTAGAACATCCATGGGGAATCTAAAAGAATACAAGAAGATTTTCACGTTTCCTTGCCATGCAGTAGATTCCTACAAGGTTATGGTCATAAATAATTTCCATATTGGATACTTTCCGACTTTGCTGACAGGAGAAATGTTTGTGCCAAAGTTTCTTAAACAAATGAGGCTTCAAGGTTTTTCACTCCCCACTGAGCTGCAAAGTTTATGTCAGAATGTGCATCTGGGTGTATAATTGAAAAATGACTAAATATAAATTAGGGATGCCACAGGAATGGTAATGTGATGTCAAGGTGAAGGAGAACTTGCCGGTGGTAATATAGTCTATAGTTTGGACCAGTCAAAGACAGCTCATAATTCCAGTAAACACAGTGCTGTAAGCCTTGGCTCTAACCTGGAGTTCTTATATTATGTCACCCCATGTTTTAGATCATCAAACAAGCTTCAGATCAGAACAGATAAAGTTAAGATGAGTGAATAAAAAGGCTCTTTTAATGATTCTATTCTTCTAAATGGAAAAAAGCTTTTTAATGCAGCCTGGCTGAATGTGAAGAAGTAATTGCCCACAAACATAACAAGTGGTTGTACCTCCCGTGGCGACAGCTGTCATTAAGTGTACGTTAACAGGCACTGAGTTCTTTATATCTCTGTGGAGGATTTTTCGGCCCACTTCTCTGTGCAGCATTGTTTAAGATCATCCAGATTGGAGGGTTTTTTCGAGGATAAAAGACCTCTCGGAACTCAGAACATAAAATCAGATTTATTTCCAGACTTTCACCAGGACTATCCAAAGTTAGAGGTGGAATTGCTTTGTATCGTTTTTCTGCCATATAGCTGAAAGGTGCTTACACTCAAGTTCAAAAACTGATAAATTGTTGTTTTTTCAATTTCTCTGGTGAAGAGTCAAATTTATTGATCCTTTAAAAAAAAAAATAAAGTAAGGATAAAAATGTATTTTTTAGTATCTAGATTTTTTTTTCTCATTTGTCTTGTCTTTACACTAAATGTCTCCCAAAAAGTGGTGGTGGAATTTTTTATTTTTTTTTTTGCAATTTAAGCTGACCAGGGTTAATCCTTAGGGGAGGGGGACAAACCGATGGTAATGAATTAGGTTTGGGTATTAAATCCACAGAATTTTGGTTTAGGTTTCCTTTCTTTTTCTTGGTCTGCCTATTTTTTGGTAATAAGAAATGTTCGAACCATTGGTGTGAAATTTTGTTTATGTTTTAGAACTTTATCCATAGAAAACCAGATGACAAAGCAAATAAAGAACACATTAAAAACAAAGCATCTCTACAAACAGCAGTCAGGTGGAGTGGTGGCCTGATGGTTAGGGGATAGAGCTTGGAATCCAGAGGTTCTGATCTTAATCCCCACTCCCACAGATTGCCACTCTGGGTTCCTGAGCAAAAGACCCACACTGATCTCTGGTACCGCACAATGTCCTGTCACAACGGTAGCCCACTGCTCCCCAAGTGGATGGGTTAAATGCAGAGACTTATTTTCATTTCTTTGTACTTGTAAAAGTGTAATGACAATAACAAAATATTTTTTTAAAAGCTGCAAAAAAAAGTACTTAAAAAAAAAAGTTTAAGTGGGGTTATATCTCACTAAAGATTTAAAACTCTGCATTACCCTATGATTAAGATATAATTAACAATAATTAAACAAAAAAAGATCTAAAAACTTGAACAAATTTACTTACTTTCAGGTTGTATTTTCAGCATGTGCTGCGCCTTCTATAGGATGCCCCTCCCCTTTTTGGGTCAGCAGTGTTTTTGGCTTTCAAACCCTTCTATGGATGCCACTCTTTTTCCCGTTGTAATATTATGAACATTCTTACTTACTTCTTACTTGGCCAAGACTTGGACGTGCTTCTGTATTCTTTCACAACCTCTTCATTGAGTTGTTCATGTATTCTTGTAATAATTATAGTCGACTAGCTTCTCTTGGGAAGGTGATCCATAGTTCCATGTTTTCTCTATTTATTGATAGTGACTTTTGTTGTGGTTCCCTGGAGTCTCTTATAAATGAGTCCCAAACCTGAGAGATGTGAGGGACCTTAGCATTTTCCTTTAGATCAGGAAATGAAATGTTGCTTTTTTGAATCCTCATGTCTTCTTCATGTTGTCAGACAACTTCTACTTTAATTTATTCACATAGGCCTGGCCTATAGATTACTTGAATGTGCCTTGTGTGATTGGACCAACATTTTTTTTGTTTTAAAGTTATTTCTTGAATTAACAATATACATGATTATGTTCTAAAACAAAAAAACAGATCAATAAGTAAGATATCTATGGGGGGAAATTCATTTACCACAGCTGGATAGAATATTTTTGTTTAACAAGTATAATGCTTTTATAATGCAGACAAAATTCTGAAACTTGAGTAGAAACGAAGCTATGAAGCTTTAGAAACCAGTATTTTTAGATTTACTTTGGCTCATCTCTCAACAGGCATTGTGAAAGTTGTTTCCTTTCTGGGTTAATCCACAGAATTCTCATCTAACTTTCCAGATCCCCTCAGCCCTAATGCAACACATTGACAAGGATTTCCAACTTCTGCTCTTGTAAGGGCGCACCTCTGGAGTATTTCTTTGTGAACAAGAAAAAGGTGGTTTGAAACTGGGATACATGAACAAAGACAAATGTCTAAAAAACCATCTCAAAAAGATGCTTAAGACATTATTTCTGCTTCAGTGGAATGTTTGTGCACTCATAGCTTAGTTGATGTATGTTTTTTTTACTCTGCTGTTCCAAACGTTTGCTTTCTTTACAGCATATCAAATGTAACTTTTCTCTTTAGTTTAGACAGTTTGAAGTGAGGTTTTATGAAGTTATTGGAAACATTAGACAGACGTCATACTGTATCCCAGCGAGTCGAAAAGTGACGAATTTCTAAGAGAGATGGAAAGCTAACAGCTTGTCAGATGGAGCCAACCTCTTAGTTGATTTTGGAGAATTCACTCAGTTCTAACTGAAAATGTTGTTCTTTGTGACATACAAGCTAAGAGGCTAGGGGATAGTTGTTTTCTAGACCTTGGCAAGAGATCATAATATGTGTGTTACTTCTTTGACAGCAACTGCTTCATGTTATGACACTAAGATAATACGTTGCCAACTTTGAAAACCGTTACGTGCTTTCCAGCAATAAAAGCAGTTAAAAATACCACTTTGTGTTTCTCAGGAACCACTGAACACAATAAATATGTTCCCACACTGACATTTGATGAGGTAAAACC
The DNA here is from genome assembly GCF_016077235.1 of Cyprinodon tularosa. Taxonomy (NCBI): domain Eukaryota; kingdom Metazoa; phylum Chordata; class Actinopteri; order Cyprinodontiformes; family Cyprinodontidae; genus Cyprinodon; species Cyprinodon tularosa. Next base: position 336,748 of record NW_024039462.1, read on the forward strand.
CTAAAAGAACCAGTTAATGGCAATATAATGTACAAATATCAGACTTAGAGCCAGCTGTAAAAGTGCAAACTTGTTCATCCCAAGTTTTTTTCTGCCCATATTGCATTTTTACACATTTCCAAAATAAAAGGACAATTCAAAAGTACACATTTTTGTTCCAACTGGAATATTTTTTGTCCTCATAATTATGGACACCACAAAGGTTATTGCTCCTAAAATGCAAGTCATTGGCATATCAATATCTATCTATCTATCTATCTATCTATCTATCTATCTATCTATCTATCTATCTATCTATCTATCTATCTATCTATCTATCTATCTATCTATCTATCTATCTATCTATCTATCTATCTATCTATCTATCTATCTATCTATCTATCTATCTATCTATCTATCTATCTATCTACTGTATCTATCTATCTATCTATCTATCTATCTATCTATCTATCTATCTATCTATCTATCTATCTATCTATCTATCTATCTATCTATCTATCTATCTATCTATCTATCTATCTATCTATCTATCTATCTATCTATCTACTGTATCTATCTATCTATCTATCTATCTATCTATCTATCTATCTATCTATCTATCTATCTATCTATCTATCTATCTATCTGTATTCCTAATTACCCAATTAGATGAAATAATGTGGATTAAGTCAGCTCAAAATATTTTTGAATGATTAAAATGCAATCCAATCGAACCATCAGAGCCAACAGAATGAGTGTCATTTTCTAAAAATCCCAAAGATAGTATAAGATGGAAAAAGACGAAAACATATAACAGTCTCAGTCAAAGCTAGGACACATAATTATGAAAGTTGTAGAGTTATTTAACCTTACATGAAGAATAGTAGTTATTTAAAAAAAGAAGTTATTCTGTGCAGGGACAGAAGCATTGACCCAATAACAGTTTAAAAATCTTCCTGTTGTCACTTTGTTGTTAACAGAAAACCTTGTAAGATTGAGGTCCATATCACCCATCCTTGAAGGACACAACAGAATTAAACTAAAGGTGATTGTCTCCTCCTGATCATGGAGGAAGACTAACGGTGGCCTTGGAAAGTTCATGTCAGCCACGAAACCAGGAAGGGTATTAATGGTGACAGTACTCCTTCTCCTACCAAGCCCGGGAGGAGGATCACACAAGCCGTCACTCAGATTGATCTCCCCCCTGACGGCACACGTTAAAAGGAAAGGAGGAGAAGGTAATGAAGAAGGAAGGTAGGAAGGAGGATCCTCCCAAGGTTGGAGACAGATGAAGATGATCTCTTGCTGCTGCGTCATCTGGATTCTGTTCATCGCATTGACATTCACACATACATAAACAACACGGTACCGTATGCATCAGGAGTACAAAGAACAGATTTGTCTCCTGATCAGAACCAAGGTGAAAAAAAAGACAGAATAGTTATAGAAACCTTTCTTCATACTGCTGCAAAATGTATTATTTGATGGATGCTGATATTTGAGGCTAAATGAAACAGTAAAGCTTTTATGTAGTCACATCACCTTCCAAATGGGCCACTGCACATTCCTGTTGCTGTGTTATTAAACCATGAACCAGAATACATTTCCAGAACATTCATGCTTTCATATCAGAGATTACATGTTTTTCATATTTGTCATATGCAACACACTTTGTTTTGGTGGTTTTCTTTTGCATAGCAAGTGCTGTTACATAATAATTGGTACGTATAATCTAATTTCTTCTTTCGTTTGTGGGACAGATTGTTCATATAGATTAATAACTACCCATCTCTGTGCTTCTCCTCTCCCTCCCCCTCTTCCTCCATTTCTGTCCTGGCCCCATTCGCTCCTTGAAGAAAGCATCCGAAACTGTGGAAATGAGAGCAAGTGAACAACTGAATGTTTCATGAATGTTTTCATGATGAGAAAATGCAAATGAGGATGAGTGAGTGAATGAATTTTTAATGAGTGCTTGTTTAATGAAAAGGACTTATTAACTAGGGCGCTGACTTAGCATCGCGCCTCAGTTGTGCATGAAAAGATCACATTATGCTTTGGCAAAGAGGGTTAGAACGTTACATTTAGATGAAAAAGGTGGCGCTAATCACTTGGACCTGATTGACAATACAAACACACTGAATTAGCATTTAACTGTCACTTTCCATAGACCACCCCCTTGTTTGGAATTGTAGTGCAGAGCCTGATCAAGTAAATCGGAGTCGACAGTGTCAGCCAAGACAGTTTTAGGCTCCCTTGGCTGAGTTGGGGGGTAGAGGCCCACACAAGAGGGAGAAGCAGCAAATAATTCGCCTCATTAGCTGTTCTTATCATATTTGCCCACATCACACGCAGAGAGGTGGTGAACACAATTATTTGATTTCCTTCTCCAAAAGATGCTGGCAAGATTGAGACCGTGTTTGCGTGTAATTCACTTCTTTCTTTATTGTTTACTAAAGTTTGTGTAATAGTTACTGACTTGTGCAAACTTTTAGCATGATCAATTCATGCTAAAACCTTGGTTCCTTTTTCTCTGCTCTTTTCATTCCAGTCTGTCCAGAGAGGCCAGACTATGTACAGTAACCGTGGGATTTGTTAGAGCTTCTATCAACATTCAAGACAGACTTCTAAAAAAAGAGACATAGCCCCCTGCTTGATCCTTTCAAGTGAGGAACCTCTCTCTCTCCAATTTACAAAATCTGTCAAATTAGATTAAATTTCTTTATTGTCAAAATAGAAATTTGCCTTGGGTACAGCCACTGGCTGCCCTTAAAATCATATAACACTCATACATACATCGATTTCTCCACTATTTATAAAACATTACCCAAATTGACAGTCATAAGATCAATAAAGAAAAACATAATATTATAAAAAATACAATAAGATACAGTTAAAATATCGCAGGCCATACCTTTACCTTTAGTGCTGTTTAAGGCTTTGATGGAGAGCAGCTTTTCATATTAATTTGAATGTGCATGTAGAGACTCTCGGGAATCAACCTGCAGGAAGAAGATGGCTTTGAATGAAGAATCTTAAAATATTTCCTTAGGCCTGCCTGAGTATTGTTTCTGTGATGATAGTTAAAAGTTGTGGATGCTGCTTGACTTCTATGAATTTAATCACTCGTTGTATGAGTGGGACAAGTTGAGCCTTCATTCGGACAGTCAGATTACCAAACCAGGCTCAGATGCTGTAACTGGTGTTGGTCTCTCTTACAGTACGGTAAAAGATGAGAATGTAATTCTGACAAAGATCCTTCACCTACAAAGTAAGAGCCCCATTTACAGGTGCTGGTCATAAAATTAGAATATCATGAAAAAGTAGATTGATTTCAGTAATTCCATTTAAAAAGTTAAACTTGTATATTATATTCATACATTACATACAAACTCATATATTTCAGATGTTTATTTTGTTTAATTTTGATGATTACAAATGACAACAAATGAAAATCTCAAATTCATCATATCAGAAAATTAGAATATTACTGAAGACCAATAAAAACAAAGGATTTATAGAAATGTTGGCCAACTGAAAAGTATGAACATGAAAAGTATGAGCATGTACAGCACTCAGTATTTAGTTGGGCCTCCTTTGGCCCGTATTACTGCAGCAATGCGGCGTGGCATGGAGTCGATCAGTCTGTGGCACTGCTCAGGTGTTATGATAGCCCAGGTTGCTCTAATAGTGGCTTTTAGCTCTTCTGAATTGTTGGGTCTGGTGTATTGCATCTTCTTCTTCACAATACCCCATAGATTTTCTATGGGGTTAAGGTCAGGAGAGTTTGCTGGCCAATTAAGAACAGGGATACCATGGTCCTTCAACCAGGCACTGGTAGCTTTGGCACTGTGTGCAGGTGCCAAGTCCTGTTGGAAAATGAAATCTGCATCTCCAAAAAGTTGGTAAGCTGCAGGAAGCATGAAGTGCTCTAAAACTTCCTGGTATGTGGCTGCGTTGACCCTGGACCTCAGAAAACACAATGGACCAACACCAGCAGATGACATGGCACCCCAAACCATCACTGACTGTGGAAACTTTACACTGGACTTCAAGCAACGTGGATGGAGTGCCTCTCTTCTTTTCCTCCAGACTCTGGGATCTTGATTTCCAAAGGAAATGCAAAATTTACTTTCATCAGAGAACATGACTTTGGACCACTCACCAGCAGTCCAGTCCTGTTTCTCTTTAGACGCTTCTGACGCTGTCTGTGGTTCAAGAGTGGCTTGACACAAGGAATGCGACAGCAGAAACCCATGTCTTTCATACGTCTGTGTGTGGTGGTTCTTGAAGCACTCACTCCAGCTGCAGTCCACTCTTTGTGAATCTCCCCCACATTTTTGAAGGGGTTTTGTTTCACAATCCTCTCCAGGGTGCGGTTATCTCTCTTGCTTGTACACTTTTTTCGACCACATCTTTTCCTTCCCTTCGCCTCTCTATTAATGTGCTTGGACACTGAGCTCTGTGAACAGCCAGCCTCTTTAGCGAAGACCTTTTGTGTCTTGCCCTCCTTGTGCAAGGTGTCGATGGTCGTCTTTTGGACAACTGTCAAGTCAGCAGTCTTCCCCATGATTGTGTAGCCTATAGAACTAGACTGAAAGACCATTTAAAGGCTTTTGCAGGTGGTTTGAGTTAATTAGCTGATTAGAGTGTGGCACCAGGGGCCATCAATTTTGAACCTTTTCACAATATTCTAATTTTCTGATATGATGAATTTGAGATTTTCATTTGTTGTCATTTGTAATCATCAAAATTAAACAAAATAAACATCTGAAATATATGAGTTTGTATGTAATGTATGAATATAATATACAAGTTTCACTTTTTAAATGGAATTACTGAAATCAATCTACTTTTTCATGATATTCTAATTTTATGACCAGCACCTGTACACTACCCGCTGAAAACCGATCCATGCCGAGCTTGGATCAGTGAACCGTTCCAAGCAATCTATGGTACTACTGCTCTTAGAGGTACAAAAGCAAACCAACATGGCGGTGCCCAAAACATCCAGGAAGTTTGCGGAGAGTCAGGCGAAGAAGCCAGCCTTTAAGGACAGAGCTTTTGGGAAGTGGACACAACAAACGATAGTCTAATTTGGGCTTACAGACGCAGAAAACAATGACAGACTTTGAGGTTCATCACATTGCGAAGCAGAATCATCACTAGAAATCTAGTGGCACGGTAGGGAAGCTAGTATTTTTATGAATGTCTGAAATTTTATGATTACAGAGGATGGCTGTAAAGAGATGACGCGGTCTGCTCATGTGCTCTTTGTTATCTGAGAACTGTACCAGAACTTAACCGCACTGAGCCCTACTGATGAACTAGTACCATGTTAGCACGGTTCGGTTGGGTCTGGAACGGTCCGGTTCAGTTGTGCCTGCCATTTACACAGTTATCTCGGTTACCGTACTCGGACTGATCTCGGCACAGTTTTAAAAGGGTAGTGTAAATGGGGCTATGGTGTCTCCTGGACCCTTTGGAAGACATAGTCAAACTGAGCAGTCCACCTGAGCTTATTGTCTATTTATATTCTCCAGGTATTTGTATAAATCTGCCTTGGCATTACCATAATTTTAAATGACTATTGGTAAGTGGTCTCAAACTAACATGTAGTCGAATGTCCTTTTCTGTCTTTTGGACATTGAGAGCAAGAGAGTTTTCTGTGATCTGAATATTTTAACATGTAGTTATTAGAAGTATAGGGGATGCAGTCATGGGTATATACTAAAGACAGGTGAACTGACACACCCCTGAGGCTCACCAGTACTGATTGTAAGATGACACACGGTCTTGTTCACCCTGACCTGCTCAGAGGCTGGAAATGCTGGATCAATCCTGGTTTATTTTTTTGAAAAATAAAACAATAAAAAAAACAGCCTTGCAATAATTTTCTGTTTAAGAGGCACAGCAATACCCGGGCGGTGGGCGTCATCAATGATGTGATCAGTCCGACCTTTTGGAGGATTAGCTAAGTAGTTGATAGCAAGTTTATGTTATTCAACAGGTTATATACCGGTAATTTGAACTACTTTCTTTCTCTTCTTTTTTGAAAACCAGACTTGGACTTTTTTGGGTGCTGCATTCTTCAACCACAGACCTTTTTCTGAACTGCTGCTTATTAATACATTATCTTGTTCTTTTTTTCCCCATTGTCACTGTATGAAATAACGTGTGTTTGGCAGTACAGCCCCGGTAAGAGCAAACTGCTGCTGACATACGAGGAACTGATGCGCTATGCGGGACCTGACCAAACCATTTGTTGCAATTTCACAGGGTGAGTTGGTCAATATATTCATGCTTTATTTTGCAGTTTACTGCTGAAAAATCAGGGAGAAAACAAAGATAATGTATTTTACTGCTGGGTTTTCTTATCATATTTGAAATATATAGTGGAACATATCTTTTTGGGTCCCCCTCAGTCATGGCCCATTGGAATCATCTTAACATTTCCCCCCTGTACGGCATCCCTGCCTACATAGTTGCCTTTCCTCATTTTAGAATCCTCAAAAGCTAGTTTAGGTCCACCGGCAAATCCCACCCTCAAGGACAGCAATTTGAAGTACCAGTGGTTCATTGTCTACAGGCAGGGTGGTGCTCATTTATAATCCTTCAATGATTTTAAACCTTTTAGCTCTAAACGGAACCATATTACTCCAATAACTGGCATTATCCCTCAGATTAACTCAGCAGAGAGAACACACCAAATGGCAGGGGCCACTCTGTCTCCTCTATGACCTTCCTAAACCACACTAGCAGTCCTTGCATATGCTGTCTCACTCTCTCTCCCTCCTGTATCTGTGCTCTGTTCTCTCTGTATCTCCTCCATTTCTACAGCAGCATTAGGGGAAATTGGGTCTTAACAAAAATATTGTCAAACTGCCTGGAAAGCCAAGAGGAGGATGCTGGGCGAACATATCCAAATAGCCCTTATTTGAATTGCTAATAGAGTGCTGCAAAATGGAATAAAGGAAGGAAAATATGTATGTTAATGCATATGCACATTTCCATTTATACTATGGAAATATATATATATATATATATATATATATATATATATATATATATATATATATATATATATATATATATATATATATATATATATATATATATATATATATATATATAGAGAGAGAGAGAGAGAGAGAGAGAGAGAGAGAGATACAAAAAGGGGAATATATGTCTCTAATAAAGATACAGCTCTAACTCATGGATGAACGACTTCACAGGGTGATCAAAGCATTTTCAAATAGCGCAGCCCTAAGCTTCTCCAGGGGAACCTTTCTTCACCCATGCACACCTCCGTTCCTCTCTGCTTCCCACCACCTCTGTCCCCTCAGTCGCCAGCCTCCACAATCCTCTTTTTTTGTCACAGCTTGAGCTTTTGGATGAGAACTGCTACTTCCCCAAAGAGCATGCAAATGTGAGAATGCATGTGCAGCAGAGAGTGAGGCGGAAAGGAGAGGGAGGACGAGGCCGAGCTTTGTTAGAGATGTCTAAATTGGGCTGCCTTTGTGTAAGTCCACAGATCTCTTTCAAATGAAAGGGGGAAAACACTCTTTTGTCCCACTAATAGGCTGTCCTCCTCATACCACAAAAAACTCCGGATTGGTTCTGCGTGTTCCTACCTGTGTGTTTACTCTTTTCAGGTCTCCCTTGTGGTAATTTGAACACAATTTACATAGAAAAGTCATTAATGTGGAAAAGGAAGCAGTTACCAAAGATACAGTAATAAACCTGCTGGGAACAAACATAAACTCCTCCACAGTTTGAGGTACGCTAACCTCTCCTTACCTTAATGCACAAGCCATTAAAGCAACCTTTCAAAGTGCTGTTAAGTAAGCACTAACACAGTCTGAAGCTTCTTAACAGAAATAATGGAGGCAGATAATGACACTTTGCCCATTTGATCCTGTCTTTAATGTACCAGACTGCCTTTAGATTTGGTGTACCTCTCATACTCATCTACTGCAGCTAAAACAAGGATTTCTATAGAAACAATACAATGGGCTATATAGATATAAGAAATATGTAAAACTCAACAAATGGCTGATTCATCTCTGCTGTGTACACTAGGGGTCCCTATGTCCAGTCCTGAAGAGGTACCGCCCTGCAACCTCTGAATGTACCCCCTCCCTACCACACCTAATTAAATGAATGGCCGGTTTCCAGGCCTCTACAGAACTGAATGACACACTGAGGAGGGAATTCAGCCATTTGATTTGAGTGGGATGGAGAAAGGATGTATCTAACAGCCACAGGATAGTAGCTCTCAAGGACTGGAGTCGGACACCCCTGCTGTACACGGAAAGGTGAACATCCGTGATCTGACTTCTGCTGGGGATGCTTCTTAGCAAAGCATTGGCTGCCTCTGAATTCTCTGTTTTTCTGCTTATTGTGAGCATTAAGTGAGGTGCACACTTTCACCTCAAGCTCCAATACCAACCATAGAGAGTAACTTGTTGCTGGTCATTTTTTGAGAGGGAAAAAAAAAGAGCGACTAGAAGCATCTGAAATGCTGCTGAAAATGTCAATAAAATATGAAAGTTGATAACTCTGAAACGCAGGTCACAGTTTCTTGACCTGATGTTTGCTTTAAAGGTACATAATCATCTTTTATGCTTATACCAAAAACACCAGTTGATTATGATAAAATAAGGTTATATACTCCAAGCCCTAATTCTGATAGTCTTTTGATTTCTGAGCTTAAATGGAACACCAGCACTGAGCGCGATGACCTGACATAGGCAGGCATGGCGCATCTATTGGCACTGCCCCTAAACTACCAGAAAGTCAGATTATTGTCACTGATGCAGCTACTAAGTAAATCCAGACCAAGCCTAACCGTACTTTAATAATTTGTGGAAAACCGACAGCTTGGCGTGGTTCAAGATCAAACCAACTTACTCCTATTTCCAGTTCTAGTGAATGAATAGGAGAAGATTACAATCACAGGAACTTGGAGTGCAGCACAGTATTGTCAATCACTTGCAGGAATTTTTATTTTAAAGTTCACTAACATGGCTGATACAGACAGGATAAACAATGCAGATATTCAAGATGATTATTAAAAGTGAGATTTGGTCCCTAAGGGATACTAATTCCATTAGGATAGGGCCTAAAGTAGCACTATAAGCAAAGACATGAACTCACAAGTCTGTCAACTTCACAGCAACATCAGAGTGCTTCCTGAGTTTTACTCCACAGTCCTACCATTTTGCCAGTGCTACTTGAATTTAATCTCCCCCTTAAAGGGGAGTTCCACACTAGCTCGACTGCCTTGCTTTGGCTGACCTATTGACCTATTGTATGCATGCGCAGTGACACGATGAGGTTATGGTAAATACACAGAGAAAAGCTATATTTGTTTACCAATTGAGTAAACAGAAAGGTTAAAAGACATAAATAACCAATACTACACCTGAAGGGAACCATCATTATATGCAACAAGAATATATATTTTTAAAAACCAGATAACGTGACTATTTAACAATCAACTTCTGTTCCAACTGCTTAAACTCATCAGTAGGGAAGCAGTTTTTTAGTTAATCCACTCTAACCTTAAGGCCAGTCCTCTCTGTTCAGTGTATAGTCTTGGTGCCTCAAGTTATGTCATTGACACCCTAAGTGGACCACAGGATGGATGAGCTTTCTGTCCACTTTAGATTTCTGTGAACTCCTACAGTGGGAATCTATGCTTCATTACCTGAGATGGGTTTTAATTCTTGTTAGGTTATCATAGAAACAAAATTCACTGCCTAGTCTCTTTAATATGAACGTTATCTCATTACACATTGGCAGCTTCATTATTATTAATTGTATATTTTTTCACATAGATATCCCCACATCAAACCAGTGTTTTAGAACAGAATAATAACAATTGTAATGTAAGAAATTGAATGATAAAAACCATTTACATCTCTTCCTTTAAACTGAAATGGCCTGTCATTTCATCATGCCTAGTATCCCCATGCCCCTCTTTTGTAGCCTGCATATTACAACCAAAATAAACATGTCTGCTGTGGGATCAAAAGGAATATTGTGCTCAAGTACTGCATGATTTGAGACATTGATCTTTGCTCTATGAATAAATCAGGCTGCTTGGATGTAATTCTGCCGCAGTGCCAAATTCTTCTGGATAGCTGAAGTTGCAACAATGTTATGTTTTAAGGAGGGTAAAGCAGAAAGACAAATAAAAGTCAGCAAAGCTGACCCTGATAACAGACAAAAAAAAAAAAGATCAGCCCAATTTTCTGACACCCCTTGAGTTATTATTAATTTTTGATCAGAGAGAATACAAGGTTACTTCTTGCAGCATTCTTTTGGTGTATTAACACATTTTTTTAGTTTCGAGACTGATCAGATGAAGGAATTTTAGGTCATTTTGACCTAAATGTTCATAAAAGTTTTTATTCCAGGCATCTTTCCATGAGAAGTCATTAATAATTATTTGGATTATTATTAGATTATGGAGCTAGCTCCATATAGATGACACATTATGTAATATGTAAAAGGCCTTGAAACTCTAAAAATAATTTCTTATTTTACTTAAAGACTTAGTATTACATATTACGGGGTCTGTTCTTTATCCTTTTTATTATTTTTATTTCAGTGAGCAAACACAGCTAGCATCACTAAGACATTTTTGTCCACTCCTTTGTGTGTATGGGTCCTTAGAGTGGCTCAGGTTATCCTGAGCTATCTCTATAGTTATGCTGCTATAGGCTTAGACTGCTGGAGGACATAGGGACCCCTTTTTCATCATTCTGTTTCATTCTATCTCTATACTCCCACTCTTTGTAGCTTTGCCTCGTCTGTTCCTGATTGGCTGTGACACCATCCTGTGTTC